>NC_079218.1:38351617-38664117 GCF_029633865.1 Lampris incognitus
GAGTTGAGGGTGTCTGGCTTGGAGAGCTGCTGCTGAATTGGCTAGGAGAGCTTGGTCTGCTTCGTCCGGTGGGCCCGGGGACCATGGCCCCTGCCTGGAGCTGTGCCCAAGGAGGAAACACCGAGGGTGATCTGACAGGATGCGGAAGCTGGGCGGACTAAGCTAACTGCTAACCCGTGCAGACTGACGGTTCCGACAGTCATCCTGGCTGGCGTTCGTTCCCTTGGACAGTATTTTTTTTTTAATTTGGTTATATGCATTAGTTTGGATATGTGTGTTCTTGTGGTTTTTGGATATGTTTTTGTCTTTGTGTTGTACTGCTGTGGGCTGGGGGAAACAGCATTTCGTTTCATTTCATGTACGCATGTGCATGAAGCGAAATGACAAATAATGTTCCTGATATATACATGTAGCGAATTTGGGGGGCAGCTGGGAACCGCCGCAGCCGGGACGCGAACCTAGGTCACCAGCACCATGGGTGACTACATTAACCGGTCAACTAAAGGATCCGACCTGTTAGCCAAGGGCTAGCAAGTCTAGTCATACGTGGATGTTACATCGTTAGATACATATATTTTTTTCCTTTAATATATATATATATATATATATATATATTCCGCTCCTCATTTGTTAAGTACTTTTATCAACACTGTTGATGGTTTCCGAAAAAAACCGCTATGTGTGTGTGTGTACAGTGTCCAAGAGAGCGAACACCAGCCAGGATGACTGTCGGAACTGTTGGCCTGCATGGGCTAGCAGTTAGCTTAGCCTGTCCCACTTTTGCATCTTGCCAGACCGCCCTCGGTGTTTTCTCTTCGGGTGCAGCACCGGGCTGGGCCATGGTGATCCCTGGGCCCAGCAGACCAGGCTCCCCTAGCCGATCCTACACCAGCTTTCCCAGCCAGACATCCTTGACACCCCTCCCCGCACTCCACACGACGACACCAAAAACACAGTCAACACCAGGCGAGGTCGCCACCAGACCACCCTCAGTGTTATCATAACTGGTGGTCTGCATGGGCTAGCAGTTAGCTTAGCCTGCCCTACTTCTGCGTCTTGTCAGACCACCCTCATTGTTTCCTCTTTGGCACAGCTTCGGGCAGGGCCACAGTCCCCAAGCCCGCAGAACGCAGCAGACCAAGCTCCCCAAGCTGATCCAGCGCCAGCTCTCCCAGCCATCAGACAAAGACACAAACCCAGATGAAGACACGGACAAAGACACTGCATGGATGGCACCGGGTGAGGCCGCTGCATACATAAGTTTGCGCCACCATCTTCCTACACCGGAAGCGGAAAAAGTGTGTGTGTGTGGGGGGTGGGGTTTGCTGTGTGTGTGTGTGTGTGTGCGCGCGCGCATGCATGTGTGCATGATGGCTCAGATGATGGTAAACTGACCTTTCTGGCTTCACTACCTTGAGTGGATACAGCGCTGACACCCTTCTGGTTGATACGTAGGCTTGTGAGTGAGTGTGTGTGTGTGTGTGTGTCCCCGTGCATGTGTGAGTGTGTGTATTCGTTCCATATCTCGAATAACTCCCAAATTGGGTTTGCGTACTAGGTGAGTTTTTCTCTATAAATGGGAGCGTGCATGTAATATGTGTGTGGTTAATCTGTTGTAATATATCGTGTGTATGTTTACATATATCTGTGTGTGTGTGTCTGTGTGTGTCTGTGTGTGTTTGTTTAGAGGGCCAAATAGAGGTGAATGATCAGTTGGTACTGCTGTGTTTAACCTGATGAAGACAACTCGCGTTTGGCGAGGACAGCCCTCTTTTATACACAGACGCGCACGCACACACACACATGCAGATATACACGCATGCAAACATAGACACACAAACACTCAGCATAATCATCAAATTACCCATACGTAGCATTTCCTGTTGCCATTTGGGGCTATTTGAAGTCCATTGTAACGGTCGGTGGGTTTTAGGGCAAAGAATGCTGTTCGGCCTAATAACACGTTATACTCTTCTCTCCCTCGCCACAACTTTATATAAAAGTTTTCTTTTCCACTTCACTCTTGATAGCTGGCAGCATGATTGCACAGTGGTTAGCGCGGTCGCCTCGCGGTCGCCTCACAGCAAGAAGGTCCTGGGTTTGAGCCCCGGGGTAGTCCAACCTTGGGGGTCGTCCTCTGTGTGAAGTTTGCATGTTCTGCCCTTGTCTGTGTGGGTTTCCTCCAGGTGCTCCGGTTTCCTCACACAGTCCAAAGACATGTATGTCAGGTGAATCGGCCATACTAAATAGTCCCTAGGTGTGAATGTGTGTGTGTGTGTGTGTGTGTGTGTGTGTGTGTGTGTGTGTGTGTGTGTGTGTGTGTGTGTGTGTGTGTGTGTGTGTGTGTGTGTGTGTGTGTGTGTGTGTGTGTGATGTGTGTTGGCCCTGTGATGGCCTGGCGGCCTGTTCAGGGTGTCTTCCAGCCTGCCACCCAATGACTGCTGGGATAGGCTCCAGCATCCCCACAACCTTGAGAGCAGGATAAGCGGTTTGGATGGATGTTGATAGCTAGTATAGTATATTTGACTCTCAAACTGACCCTAATTACCACTTGATACTGATTTGTGGTATTGTCTAGCTTATTTGTAATTTTATTCTCCCATTATTTGCTTAGTAATCTACCTATTGTGCTCTTACACTGATTGCATTTGACATGAAATGACAGTCTTGACTCTGATATGATCACTACTATTCAGATGCCCGTAAGGTTGACACATGAATATATCTGCTAATTGCTAGAAAGTTAATTTACACACATCCCCCTCCCTTTTTTCTCGTTCACTTGACTCTCTCTCTCTCTCTCTCTGTCTGTCTTTCTTTGTCTCTCTCTCTTTCTGTCTCTCAATCTAAATTAAGTTTTAGGACATTAATTAGGTCGTGGTTGAAATTTTCCTGCTTCAGTGACAGGATAATTTCAACCTCATAAAGCAGCTGTAAAGAAAATAAAAGTTTAACCTACCTTTGTGAAATATATGAGTAAGTTTCAGTAAAAATAACAAGTGTAGAAACTACAATGGATATTGGCTTCCCAGCGTGTCATTTCATTTAAGTGATTTTGAGTGGAAAAGGACTTGCCCCAGGAGATAATGTGTCTGCTTGTCAGGACACTGGGAATTGAGAAAGTGTGCCGTAGGTGAGGGATAGCAGGAAGGTCTGCTCATCGGTTTATGGAATAATGTTGTATAATGGCAGTGTTAGTATGTGAGTGCCTGGGTAATTTTGTGTGTAGATTTAGATATTGTGTAAGTGTACTTGTCTGTGTGTGTGTGTTTGTGTATGTTTGTGTGTGTATGTGACCTCATACCTCCAACTGGCAAGTAAAAAAAGATTCTTTGCGACATGAATTGGAAAACTCATTATCTGCTAAATTACCCATCATCCTTTGGGAGAATCTTGCTCTGTCTGTATTGTTACAGTAGCATTGTACTACTCGGACCGCCCCAGACTGCAGACCACTCCCTAGTGCTATACAACTGGATGTCTGGACTCGCGCTTCAACTCCTTTGGTGCTATGAGAGTTAGATTTACTAAATATCGCAGCAAGGCCGAGATCAAAAGGTGTCTTTTGGCATGGCACTACTGTTTGGTAGTGGAGCTCAAAGTAGAGCAGATCCATTCAGTTACCTGGGCAGTAAAATTGTCAGCCATCTATCTGTCTCTGTCACAACATGCCGACTTTATCTTCAAGAAAGCCCACTGATGTTTAAAATAATGCAACTGCATAACTTGCTGGATTTCTCTGTTAGTTTTGTTTTTTCCCCCCAGAATAATCTTTGCTTCCTTCAATCGATTGTATCACTGATTACCTGAGTAGTTTTATTAAGATGATTTTTGCTATTTTGCTTGTAGTTTGCGTCATAATTTTTCCACCTGTTTTTCAGTCTTATTTTTAGTAAGACATTCAGTTTTGAGATAAATTGGGTTTTTTTCTGGTAATAAGTCCTGTTTGAGTAAAAAGCCTACACCTCGAGTGCATTTTGTTCTGGGTTGAGGTCTATACAGCTTTGTTCACAACTAACTCCAGCTGTGAATTTTGGTGTAAGAAGACTTAATTTATAGCAAACATTTTTATTTTAAGAAAGTGCTGCTTTTCTCTATGTAATCTATGTATTCCTTATCAGTGGAGATTTGGAATACATCACGTCATGTTCTATAAACT
This sequence comes from Lampris incognitus, assembly GCF_029633865.1. NCBI lineage: Eukaryota > Metazoa > Chordata > Actinopteri > Lampriformes > Lampridae > Lampris > Lampris incognitus. The sequence continues at coordinate 38,355,777 of NC_079218.1, forward strand.
GTCTTCACAGATGAGTAGCATTAGACTTGCAGATATCAGCTTGTATTTTAGTGTGATGTAATCAGCAATATTAAGGAAAAGACAATCTCACATATTGGGACTGGTCCTCATATCACTCTCTAAATTGTTTATCCTGCAAATTGCATCCCGATTTCAACCTCAACCTCAACCTAAGGATCTGGAGCTTAGCCTAAAACCAAAACATGTTCCCCGTAAGTTAAAACAAGCTGGGTCAAGTCAGTTTTATTTGTATAGCCCAATATCACAAACTACAAATTTGCAGCAATAAAACATCCTATCCTTAGACCCTCACATCGGACAAGGAAAAGGTACCTAAAAAAACTCTGTAACAGAGTGAGAAAATGAGAAGAAGCCTCAGAGAAAGCAACAGAGGAGGGATATCTTGCCCAAGATAGACAGATGTGAAATGGATGTTGTGTGTACACAATTTACAGAATACAACATTGAAAAAGGATAACAGAATTATAATGGAATTATAAAATATATGACGAATATGATGAGGAGGATGCCAAGCAGTGTCCAGATGCCCCTGGAACAGCCCAGGACCTGCGCCACGTGACCACCATCACCATGTAGACCTGACAGGAAGACAGACTACACATGCACACAAGAGAGACTGACATCACACCATTCACCTATGCGGGAGAAGAGACAAGAAAAAAAAGTGGCACATTTGATAAATGTGGCATGTGGCACATTTGAAAACAGAACATTACAATATTCAAGTCAGGATTAAACAAATGCACATATTAGAGTCTCTGCATCAACCATGGACAGGAAAGACCAAATTTTAGCTATGTTATGTTAGTGAAAAAAGGCAGTCTTGCTGTTTTCCTTAATGTGCTTATCAAAGGAAAGGCTGTGATCAAATGTAATGACAAGATTTTTTGTTGCCAGACTTTGTGAAATCAGAGTAAAATTAGAGTTGTTGAGCATTGCTTTTAGTTGATCAAAATAGTATCTGTGTCTAGCAGGGCCAATGACCAGCATCTCAGTTTTATCCAAATTTAAAACAGGAAACTTAGTGACATCCAATTTTTCTCAGCATCTAAGCAGAACTCTAAATTAGTAATTTGACTCTGATCATCAGTCTTTATAGGCACAGACAGCTGAGCATCATCTGCATAGCAGGGGAAATTCATTCCATGACTGCATATAATTTGGCCAAGAGGTGAAATATAAAAAGAGAAAAGTAGAGGGCCAAGAACTGAGCTCTGAGGTACACCATATTTAATGTCAGAGAATTTTGATGTAATATTATTATAGCAGACACACCGTGCTCTTTCAGATAAGTACGACTTAAGCCAAGAGAGAGCAAGTCCAGAGACACCAAAATTACAATTTATTCTAGCAGTATACAGTGATCAGTGGTGACAAAGGCTGCACGGAGGTCCAGTAATAGAAGCACAGATTAGGAATCAGTCCACAGCAAGTAGAAGATTGTTCACCACTCTGGTCTGAGCAGTCTCAGTGGTGTATTAGGCCCTGAAAGCCAATTGAAAAGGTTCATATAGATAGTTTTCTTCTATATGGGTCGAAAGTTGTTGATACACAACTCTCTCTAGTACTTTAGAAAAGAATGGAAGATTAGAGACTGGTCGATGCTTATCAAGAGAACCTGGATCGAGGTGCGATTTCTTAAGTAGAGGTTTGACCACAGCTATCTTAAAACTCCTGGGAACAATGCCAATAGTAAGTGATAAAGACCAGATCCTGGCTCTCTAGTACACTGATGCAAGTTTCTATGTGACATTTCCAAGCAATCAATAATTGCAATGTGTGACATTTACGAGCAGTTGATAATTTAGCATGCGATGGAATTTTCTGCTTTTGATGGAAAGGTACCCCCACCATAAAGGTTGAGAAGCAGTGATCCACACAGTGCTGGGACTGAGATTTTTCACATGTTCTAATAACATAACATTTAGATGTGTGTGTGTGTGTGTGTGTGTGTGTGTGTGTGTGTGTGTGTGTGTGTGTGTGTGTGTGTGTGTGTGTGTGTGTGTGTGTGTGTGTGTGTATTTTCATTGCTCTGACAGTCCTGTGAAAATCTACAGCAGTACACAAAAGATGAAGTTAGAAAGTCAGAAAGGCACGAACTGAGGAAGTCTCTTGGATGAGAGGCGAAACGTCTTCACGGATATATACCAAGTCCAGTTGCACTTGATTCAACTCCTTTGGATAACCATGACCTGGATGAATGAGAACATTCACAGACACAAAAGATGAAGTTAGTTTTCAATAAACAGGAATTGACACAACTTTTCCTTGCACTATTTTGGCAGAGTCTCTATCTAGATGCCCATCTCAGATATTGGATGAAAGGTGGGTAAAAGGTTGGATGTTGCTGGGGTTAATCTAGTGAGCAAATCCTATCAACATTGTTTTGTAAGGTTTGGCCCATAAAATCTTCAAAGGGCCCAACAGTTCATTCTAACATCCTGGAACCCCCCACCCTACACTTATTCTTTGCACCCATCAGAAACCAGACTCATTTAAACCACCTTGTTCATATCTACAGCTTGTTAAGCCCATCAAAATTGACTGTTTCCAACCTGAAATGAGTGTGAACAACAATAGGCCAACTGGATAATTTGCATGCTCGACAGGAAAATAGGTCTTTATGGGAAAAAACAAACAAACCAAAGAACAACCAAACGGCGTATATGACAATCTATAAGCTCTCCCGATTTACAGTTTATGTAAATATTTCATTACTACCTGGTCAGATTCTTCTTCAGTGTGTCTTCAAGTTCAATTTATTGGCATATGTATTTAGAAAAAAATAGAATTCCTGTGCTCTGGGTCTCTCTTCTGCCTTAACACAAGGGACACAAAGATAAAGGACACAGGGATCCCCCCCCCAAAAAAAAACAAAAAACACTACAGACCTACATAGACTATGTACACAGTGAGTTCATATATTATAGACACAATATACAGTACACGATAACAACAATGTAAGGTGCATATGGGTGCGTCAGCTGTTCAGCAACCTGCCTGCCTGTGGAAAGAAATGACTACTTAGACAGGTGGTGTTTGATTTGATGCTCCGGTAAAATTTTTCTAGATGGAAGGAGCGAGAACAGAACATCTATCCATACCACATCATCGATTCTTTCTCTCTCTCTCTCTCTCACTCACACACACAAACACACACACGCACACACACATAAACCTAACTCAAACAAAACAAAAACCTTTCTATTTTATCTCTTGCTGTGATATATCATGTGTGATGGGTGACGGTACACAATTTGGTAGTGGTACAACTCTTGTCAATGTGCTCCATCTCTGCACCCTGCACTCCTTACTATTGATTTTACTCTTGCAGATAAATCAGACGAATTGTGTCTTCCTTAATGAATCAGACTGATAAGGTGATAAACATCCTCATGTGTAATGTGATTTGTGAGAGCACTTCTTTGTACAGAAACAGTGACTGCCAAGATGAAACCCCACCATCACCTTTGAGATGAACCAGAGAGTAGACACCACCAGTAATTCTTATGAACTTTTGGGCGAAGTTCAGATGCATTTCAGCTGTTTGTGTGTGTGTGTACGTACGTACGTACGTACGTACGTGCGTGCGTGTGTGTGTGTGTGAGAGAGAGAGAGAGAGAGAGAGAGAGAGCGCACCTAAAGTGTACATTTCTTAGTGTACATTTCTTTACGTGTGCACAGTGTGTGTGTGGTGTTGAGTGTCAGAGGTTGAGTGCCTGCTCTGAGTCCGTCATTTCTTTGTCAGAATATCAATGTCGGGAATGCTGATATTGCTGTTCTCACATTGACTCGCATATGTCAGTGTGATTTATGACTCAGGTATGTGCATGAGTGTGTCTCTGGCTCCCATGTAGCTGGTATGGCTTTGTTTCAGTGGATAGCAGTATTGTTGCTCTGTCAGTAGGAAAAGAAGAGGTGTGAAAATATGGAAGATGTGAGGAGAGAGGCGAGGAATGAGGTGAGGACCTTGAAAGCATTGAGGAGTGGTTGGATAAAGATAAGTCAAAGTCAACACTCATGGCAGGGTGATGATGGGTGAGAAGAGTCTTGGGGGGGGGTGCAGTATTATTAAGTAAGTTTTCATGGAGACCATTATCCTTATTATCAGTGAGGCCTGGGCATCCAAGGCTACAGCCCCAAATGTTTTAGCCCCAGATCTAAAAATGTGTTTACATTTTTTTCCAAATATAATAACAAAAAATAGCCCGGTCATGTCAATCATTCATTAAAGCCCCCAAAAACAATATATCATTGATCAAAAACGCAAGTACGCTTTGGGTCCTCTCTGTCATTAAAGCAGCAGATCTACTTCACACTAGTTGGTACGCACACATTTTGTGTGTGGGTGTGAGAGAGATAAAGAGAGAGTGCGCCACACTGGTTACAGGGCTTGTCATTGTTGGCATCTGGTGGTAGCTAGCTAGCTAATTCACTAAGACAAGACTTAAAGGCTATGGATATAAGATGCTTCTTCAAAAGGAAAAAGGATGAAGGCACCGAGGTGCAGGCAAGGCTAGAGGAGGTGGAGGAAGAGTTATATCCTGTTGTAGCAGCACGTGAGTCAGGATGTGAGGGTGCCGCGGTGTTAACCGATACAATACGAGAGAGTGAGAGAGAACTTGAAAGAGCAACAAGAGCACAACAGAGGAAGTTATGAGGCCATCAAGATAGATGTTATCAGATGGAGAGAGAGCACAGAATCCACTGATTACACTGCAGTAAATAATAAATAGCAATGGACTGCTGACTGACGTACATCTGTTGCTGCATTGAATATTGGCCTGTAGCTGGCATCCAATAGCGTTGCTGTGTTGTGTGACTGAATGTCGTCCCATATAGAATAATGGGAAGTGATGACTCTTTAGCCCCTATGGGATGGAATAGTACATTAATGGTTTGCATTTGTATAATCCGATTTTGATTGGTATGTTCAAATAATTGGTTAAGTCTATGTATAAGATACATTGATAAATAACGTGTGTATGACCTAATCATCACATCAAAAAATGAGAGAGTTGGTTAGAATTGGTTTGGTTAGATTTGGTTGGCATATGCTGATTGCATCATATATGAGCATGACAGGAGAGAGGAGAAGAGAACAGAAGGCGAGACCAGAGGAGATGAGGAGTTCAACAGACAGATGAGACACAAAAAGAGCTACTGGAGAGGTGAAGAAGAGGAGGATATCAGATAGACAGATAAGACGCATAGTTAGCACAGTTTGTCACAGTTCAAAAGGAGCCCTTGTCACACAGCAGAAGCTATGAGACCAGGGTTGGTCAATTTTCAAAATTTAATGAAGTTGAATGAGAACTCAGATTGCAATTATTTTGTTTATTTTGATTTCATGTTGTGAAAGCCAGCCTACATACCTGATTGAAACCTTTTGGTCCCACACTTTATATTCATTTTACTCTGAATTAACTTGAAAATGATGCAATTATCAGGTGAAAATCTAAATATTTCTGGGCCTGGCTATGTCCCAAATGTTCCAACATCCTAGCAGTGCCTCTTCCTACATGGTTTGCATGGTTAGAAATCCTGCAATTTCTCAAACACTGGGTGCACATTCTGTAGATTTTATGTTTTATTATGTCCACTTCTCTATGTATTTCTTTCCATCCTTTGTGCGTTACTGCAGATCAATATAACATGAGCATGCCTGTGCACTTCCTATCCTGTCTGACAATAAGCTGCTGGTCAGCTAACTGCTTAACAGCTGGTTTGTGTTTGTGGAAAGTCTTGGGCCACAGGAGGGTTCAGACATGGAGGATGGACACGGACTAGTGATAACACAGTGATTTTTGTATTTACAAAATCTACAAAGTCTTTGCTCGTACGTTGCATGGGGCGGTGCTCAGCGTCTGATGAGCCTTTTCTGTCCGTTTTCGTCTCTTGTCTTTTTCCCCATCTGCTGTGTTTGCTCGTGTGTTTGTCAGCATGCCGGTCCAGGAGCCAGCTGCAGAATATAAACTGCACACCTGAGGATGAGCATCAATCAACCCCGCTATGGCGCGCCTGCTGGCCTGCGAACCACGCCCCCTCTCTCTCCACTTGCAGCCGAGGCTAAGCCACACACCCCACCACAGTGTTGCTGGAACAACATCCTGCGTCCGGGGACCTTTAGCATGTGCAGTTTCAAAAAGCAGGAAGAAAGCTGTCTCAGCCGTGTACATGTACCAATAAGCTGAAACGCTAGGGGAAAAAAAATCTAGGTGCTTTAAATTTGTCATGCTTCCTCTGGGTTTGACCTTACACTGAAGATAATCGGATAAAGGCATTCACATGACTGTTTCTGAAGTCGGAGTAATGGCCTTTATCGGTTTATGATCTGGTTATTAGTCTGCATGGAAACACTTTCATTGGAATATAAAGTCAAGTCAAGTCAGTTTTATTTGTGTAGCCCAATATCACAAATTACAAATTTGCCTCAGTGGGCTTTACAGCAACACAACAGCCTGTCCTTAGACCCTCTCATCGGATAAGGCACAACTCCCTAAAAATAACCTTTTGTCTTGACCAAAGGGTTGCTGGTTGACTTGCCCTTGGTACAAGCCCACCTACCCTCTACACACACACGCACACACACACACACACACACACATACACACAGAGTAAATAACCCCAGAAATGTAGAAATGCCCTTCGGTGTAATACTGATTGACTGCTCCTCATGTACCCCCCCTCACCACACACACACACACACACACACACACACACACACACACAGTAAATAACCCCAGAAATACCCTTCGGTGTAATACTGATTGACTGCTCCCCATGTACCCCCCTCACCACACACACACACACACACACACACCATCATCATCATCATCATCTTTTCTTCATCATCTTCATCACCACTACAGCCCCAGTGGTCTTGCGTAACGAAGCATCCTCTCTACTCCCCTGTATTGTTTAAATGTCTGTCACTACCAAAGCGAAGAGGAAGGTGCTGATCAATGGGCAGTTGGTGTGCTAGACACAAAGAGGCAGGCCCCGTTGAACTCAAAAGGGCAAAGTTCACAGTGGGGTTGTGGAAATGAGTTCCGTGCAACAGTTCAGGGAAACAACTTTGAATTTTTAACATCAGCATCTGACCCAGGAACACAGAGACTGCTGAACGTAGTGTCGATACGGCTGAATTTTCAGTCAGTGACTTGTAAAATCTAAGTGGATAGCTTGTCTATGTGACTTTGGGTCACAGCAGAGTTTCCTTCACCAGTCACAATTTTCATTCAACTCACTTTATCACTATGGCAACTTACTGACCATATGAACACCAACACACCCCTCTTTTACAAATAGACAATAAAACAGCCAACCCCTTACCTCTGAAGCACTGAGATTATGAATATAAAAACCAATGAAGGAATAAAAAAGTCTGAAAAGAAAGAATTGATGTTCATTGTTGGCCATTCAGGAGGAATCAGTCAATGATTCTGACAAACTCTTCCTACAGACTGTCCATAACAAACCCAGGTCAGGTCTTTTTCAGTTAAGTGACTGAATTGATGACACAAATAACCACAGGGCATGTCCATTTACACTACACGTAAATGTATTCACTACAACTACCTCTAAAACCACAAATAAATATAACAAATGGCACTGGCAAACTCACAAAACAAATGGAACTGACAACTGAAATGTTCAGGTTGTGCTGCAGACATCATCTTTAGTTGTGCCCAATAGCCTATTGAGTTTATTGTGGAGACTTCCCGGTGTGCAGTTAGTTGCTGCTTCGTTGTGTCATCACTAATTTGCATATCGTTATGCATATCGGATAAATTCCTAGAAGCCGATGATACAGCTCAGTGAAGAAATTGCATTTGAGTTAGCCAATAAAAATGTTCATGCGTTTGAAAATGCTTATATGCCATGTGATTGTGGTGTATGTGTGTGTGTGTGTGTGTGTGTGTGTGTGTGTGTGTGTGTGTGTGTATCTTCATATGCATCTTTCAAAGCTTCCTTTGCAGCCTCCGGGTAGTGTAGCGGTTTATTCCATTGCCTACCAACATGGGGATCACCGGTTCGAATCCCCATGTTGTCTCTGGCTTGATCGGGTGTCCCTACAAACACAATTGGCCATGTCTGCGGGTGGGAAGCTGGATGTGGGTGTGTGTCCTGGTCGCTGCACTAGCGCCTCCTCTGGTCGGTCAGGGCGCCTGTTCGGGGCGAGGTGGAACTGGGGGGAATAGCGTGATCCTCCCACATGCTACGTCCTCCTGGCGAAACTCCTCACTGTCAGGTGAAAAGAAGCGGCTGGCGACTCCACATGTATTGGAGGAAGCATGTGGTAGTCTGCAGCAGCAGAGGCCGGGGAGGGCGACTGGGACGGCTGGGAAAAGTGGGGTAATTGGCTGGGTACAATTGGGGAGAAAAAGGGGGAACCCCCCCCATTTTTTTTTTAAAAAGCTTCCTGTGCAACAAAATGTGCATAACCAAGTATGGAAATCAAATCCATAACCAGAATATAAGAAACAAAACAACACCCATTTCTTATCTTCCCTTGTATCACAAAGAAACTGAGGTTATCACTTAGTTTTTTCAGCTTGGCAGGTGAACACAGCTGTGTGACTGTCCGACTGCTGCTGTCACTCCCCGAGAGAGGAGTAAGGGGAGGCAGAGAGTAGTCAAGTAAGATCTATTTGTTTAACCCTAAATCAGTTTAGTCCCAGAGGGCTGTACGATCATAAGTACATTCTGTACAATGTATGACACTCCATATCATTAGACCCTTGATTCGGATAAGGGCAATTTCCACAGGGAAAACCTTGCTGGGAAAAACTTAGAAGTGGAATAAACCTCAGGATGGGCAATGGAGGGGGAATCCCTCCTCCAGGATGGATAAACTTGCAATAGAGGCTATATAGAAGAAATAAGAAAGCCAGTTTTGTCAATGTACAGGTTACAATGACATGTGTCTTCTTCGTGTAACCCATCCAATTGTATAGGAGCAGTGGGCAGCTGCAGTGCCCGGGGACCAACTCCAGTTCTTCTTTCCATTGCCTTGCTCAGGGGCACAGACAGGAGGATTAACCCTAACATGCATGTCTTTTTGATGGTGGGAGGAAACCGAAGCACCCAGAGTAAACCCATGCAGACACGGGGAGAACATGCAAACTCCACACAAAAAAGAACTGGGACTTGAACCCAGGACCTTTTTGCTGTGAGGCAACAGTGCTAACCACTGGGCCACTGTGCTATAATGGGACAGGAGTGAGGTACGTGCTGATATATGCCTGAGTGCTCCGGTTTCCTCCCACCATCAAAAAGACATGCATGTTAGAGTTAATACTCTGTGCCCCTGACCAAGGCAATGGAAAGAAGAACTGGAGTTGGTCCCCGGGCACTGCACAGCGGCTGCCCACTGCTCCTTGCTACAGTGTGTATTGGAATGGGTTAAATGCAGAGGATGAATTTCCCCACGGGGATGAATAAAGCACATATTATCTTGTATACATGCAGGTGAATAATATGATCATAAAACAATAAAAAGCATTACTTTGGCATGTCAAGCAGTTATGTGGACATCTGTATCTGATTGTCTTTGACAGGGAAAGGTCAAAATTGGAGGAGGAGATGCTGAGAAAGGGAAAGAGAAAAAAGCTATCATAAATAAAGGAACACAGAGAATAGAAGGCAAGTAGACCCTCCAAAAGAAGAGAGAGAGAGACATCCAAAAACGACAAAGGGGGGGGGGCATGGGAGAACAGAGAAATAATCACATCGAGAGTCCCCGAGAGCTGACTTGGTTGTGTCCTTGGTCTCCTGGTCCACCTGCTGAGACCATTCTTTTGACATAGAGAATATTTTACTTGTTGATTATTTTTTCCGTCACTATGTCACAGTGAGAAAGAGATGTAAACACACACACATACTGTGTCTGTGTGTGTGTGTCTCTCTCTCTCTCTCTCTCTCTCTCTCTCTCTCTCTCTCTCTCTCTCTCTCTCTCTCTCTCTCTCTCTCTCTCTCTCTCTCACACACACACACACACAAGCTCCCTCACTCTTATTTCATGACCATACATTTTCCCACAGATTCATCTTCTTCTCATATTCTTCTCTTTGACATGTTGTACCTGCGTGAGAGGGAAAACACACCTGGGACCAAGCTAGACAGGCAGAGAGAGACACAGAAGTAGAGGTCAAGTACATGGAAGTAAGGTGGTGAGGCTGCCTTGTAAACTGAAAAAAGCAATGAGGGAGAGCGAGGGTGATGCGGCGAGGTAGCAGGGAGGCCTAATGAATACAGGGCTCATTGGTTCGGTCCTTACTCTCATCACAGCCCATCAACATTCAAAACATGCATTCTATTACCCAAATTCCCCCCAATCCCCCCACGCCTTACCCAAGCTCTAGGTCCCTATCCTGCCCCAACCCTGCCCATCAGCACACTCAACTTTCAAGCATATGTACATCTACTTGGCCCTTAGCCTAACCAGGGCCCCTCCATACATACACACACACACACACACACACACACACACACACACACACACACACACACACACACACACACACAATTTAACATACACACAAATGCATACTATTACATTTTCTCATCTTTTGTATTAGTAAATGGCTGTGTTTTTCTCTCACTGTGAAATTGCTCATGTGCGGGGCGTCCAGGTGGCATGCCGGTCTATTCTGTTACCTACCAACATGGGGATCGCCAGTTCGATTCCCTGTGTTACCTCTGGCATGGTTGGGTATCCCTACAGACACAATTGGGTGGGAAGCTGGATGGGGGTATGTGTCCTAGTCACTGCACTAGTGCTTCCTCTGGTCGGTCGGGGCGCCTGTTTGGGGGGAATAGCGTGATCCCCCCCATGCGCTACATCCCCCTGGTGAAAATCCTCACTGTCAGGTGAAAAGAAGCAGCTGGCGACTCCAATAGTATTGGAGGAGACAATTGGTCCCTGGGTCAGCAGAGGGGGTGGAACAGCAACCGGGACAGCTCAGAAGGGTGGGGTAATGGACCAAGTACAATTGGGAAGAAAAAGCGGGGGGGGGGGGGGGGGCAAAACTTTTTTTTTTGCTCACATGCAACGCTCTGCATTGCATCTTATCTTACTGTAGGAAATGTCCCTTTTAGAAGATAAAATATTAACTGACTTAACAGTCAACGTGCTATGTGGTATGTATCTGTCATGGGTCATGTGACCCGTTAAGGTGACCTTTAGTGGTATACTGAAACCCTGTCCGCACATCTGTGAACTACCTAACGAATACTATAAATGTAAATAAATGCTAAAGTGTGGAGTTAGAAAACAACGAGACAGGAGACGTGAGAGTAGACGTAGTCGAGGTAGTTTACTAGCTCCAACTTAGCATGTCATACATCTGACAACGACACTGAACTGACCGTGAACCGGAAGCGGAAGTGCATTATCTGACCCCTCGCCTCTTCCCTTAAAAGTACACCGTCCTCTTAGGTGAATGTCTCTCGATATATAGATGTGGATCACCACAAAAGTCACATTTTTCTGAGGCATAGACATGTCGACATACCTCCTGTCTGATGAAACTTACAAGTATGGGCTAATATAGGATGTTGTGGTGATACACAATTGAGGGTATATCCAGGGGCTGCTGCTCCTTTAAGGCAGACGTTCAGAGTGCTGACGTAAGCACTGCTTAGAGTTTCCAGTGTGGAGCCATGTTTGCAGCAGCAGCCCAGCGGTTAGCAGGTTGCCACGAGAGATTGCGCTGTATCGCTGTCGTTTTGTGTGGCGAGTAAACGGATTTGACTCGACTCGATCTCTCCGTCTCCTCATTCCTGCACTCCCACATTGGTGACCCCGCACGTTGACAACAAACATGTCGACCCAAAGCGATGACGACACCGCTCCGGCTCCGAGTGATGTTAACGGTATGGCTCGTGTTAGCGCTAGCATCTCAGCAGCAACGGTGAAGTTGCCCGAGTTTTGGCAGCACAGTCCCCGGCCATGGTTTCAGCACATTGAAGCCCAGTTCGAGCTGGGAGGAATAACGCGGGATGTTACGAGGTATTTCCATGTGGTGGCGGCGTTGGATGCCCAGACGACGGCCCGAGCTATGGTGCTACTGGAAGCCCCCCCCCCCCCCCCCGGCTGTGGGAAAATACGGCACACTCAAGGCCTTCCTTTTGCAGCTCTTCGAGCTGTCGGAGATGGAGAAGGCAGATCGCCTGTTGTCACTCAACGGACTCGGCGATAGCAAACCTGAGCTGCTGGGGAAGATGTTGGTCGTTTTGGGCTCGGCGGACCCCTCCTTCAGATTCACCCATATTTTTCCACGGCAGCTCCCAGCGCTTGAGCGCACAGCGCCTAGCCGCCCCCCCCCCCTCTCCTCCACCAAAGACTACCGCGCTCTGGGTGCGGAAGCGGACAGGATTTTCATCGCCAACCGGCAGAAGTTCGTTCATACGATGCTCCCAACCCAGACCTCGCCCCCGCCGCTGGAGGACGCCAGCGTGACAACGAGTTGTGTTATTACCACAACAGGTTTGGTGCCAGGACTAAGCAGTGTCACCCGCCATGCAGCTTCAGCATCCAGGGAAACGCCAAGGCCGGCGCTCAATAGCAGCTATGAGCGCCGGCGAGAACAACAGGCTGTTGTTTATCGAGGACGCCTTATCTGGCCGGCGGCTGCTGGTCGATTCGGGTGCTCAGCGTAGCATCCTGCCTGCATCGGCCGCGGACACCATGGCCGGCGGACAAGCCCCCTCGATGGATGCCGCGAACGGCATCCATCGAGGTGTGTTTCGGCGGGCAGCGTCTCAGCTGGGACTTCGTTATGGCCGTGGTGTCGGTTCCCCTCCTGGGCGCGGACTTCCTGTGCGCCTTCAGGCTGCTGGTGGATGTTACGAACTGTCGCTTGATCGATGCTGTCTCTTTCGCTACATACCCGTGCACACTGGGAGGTCCAGGGACGCTCGGCCTGTCAAACATACGCGCCGCCAGAGATACGTATCAACGACTGCTCGCAGAGTTCCCTGACCTCACCACACCTACTTTCTCGTCAGCGGTGGCCAAGCACAGCGTGGAGCACCAAATTGCCACCGACGGCCCCCCAGTCTACGCATGTGCTCGGCGCCTCGACTCTGCTAAGCTCGCGATCGCCAGGGAGGAGTTTGCCACCACGGAATGCCTCGGCATTGTGCGCTGCTCGGACAGCCCGTGGGGTGACCCGTTTTGGCACGCCGGCTGACCTCACCTCTGACAGGGGCCTGCAGTTCACGTCGGAGCTCTGGACTGCAGTTGCGGAGGGGCTGAGGGGTGAAGCTCCACCGCACCACAGCATACAACCCGCAGGACAACGGACTTTGTGAGCGGTTTCATCAGTCTATGAAGGCCACTCTTCGTGCCAGCCTCACGGACAGCAACTGGGTCGATCGCCTCCCGTGGGTAATGCTCTGCCCCCAAGGAAGACCTCCAGTCCTCGTCTGCCGAGCTGGTTTACGGCCAGCCGCTGCGTGTCCCGGGTGAGTTTCTCCCGGACGCTATGGCCCCCTGGTCAGCAGCTTCTCATCGGGCTGTGGCCCGGGACAGTGCCAACGCTTTCGCTCCGATCCCTGCATCTCACCACTGCCTCCCTCAGTCCTACGTCCCCAAGAATCTGCTGTCGGCCAGGTACGTCTTCATCCGCCACAACAGCCATCGTACCCACCTGCAGCCCCCCTATGACGGGCCCTTCCGCGTCCTGGAAGTGGGGCCTAAGAACTTTATGGTGGACATGGGGGGGCAAGCCGGAGCGGGTCTCGGTGGACCGTCTCAAGCCTGCCCATTTGGACCTGGGTGGGCCGTCGTGGCGTGGACGCCCCCCTTCTCGGACCCTTGGCCCAGCCTCGGCCCCTGCCCGGGCTTCAGCTCTGTCCCCTGCCCCCATACCCATTCAGCACAGCCGTTTTGGCCGCCTGGTCCGCCCCCCGAGACGTTGACTGTTTCACTGAGGACTGTTGGCTGTTTGTGTTTCACTGAGAACTTTTGTGTTACATTACTGTTTTGCATTTTTTCGTGATGGTGAATTCTGGGGGGGCCTGTGTGGTGATACACAATTGAGGGTATATATTCACCAGGGGCTGCTGCTCCTTTAAAGTAGACGTTCAGAGTGCTGACGTAAGCACTGCTTAGAGTTTCCGCTGTTGAGCCATGTTTGCAGCAGCCTAGCGGTTAGCTGGTTGCCACGAGAGATTGTGCTGTATCGGTGTCGTTTTGTGTGGCGAGTAAACGGAATTGACTCGACTCGATCTCGCCGTCTCCTCATTCCTGCACTCCCACAATGTAATTTTAATATTATCCAAGACAGTTTCACCACTGGCTGCTTGAGGTAGTCTGTTGTCAGTCGGCAGAAACTAAAAAAATTAATTCAGACTTCAGTTTTAGAGAAATACTGCCTTCTCCCATCACAATCTCCACCCCTGGTAATTTGACAAGTACGTACACGCAGAGGCGTAAAAACCTGGTCCAGAAAGTAAAAACCCTAACTCTGTCTTTACTCCACCCATGTACTAAACCATCAGACTGTACGGACTGGTTTCCCAAATCAGCTGGTTTAATACATGGATGGAGTAAAGACGCGGTTAGGGTTTTTACTTTCTGGACCGGGTTTTTACAACTCTGCGGTACAAGACAAACTGAAACCAGGTCCAACATGACGTTTTAAGGGTTAAAGGCTACAGTCCTAGGCATTAGGTCTGTCTTTTGTCCACTGGTCTCTCAAATCAAGAAAAGTAGATTTTACTCATATCGCCCTAAATCACAGTTTCAGTCTCGGAGGGCTTTACATTGTCAAGAAAAACAAGCCGAGGCATCCGGGTAGCGTAGCATTCTATTCCGTTGCCTACGAACATGGGGATTGCCGGTTCGAATCCCCGTGTTGCCTCCCACTTGGTCGGGATCCCTACAGACACCATTGGCCGTGTCTGCGAGTGGGAAGCCGGATGTGGGTATGGGATCCTGGCTGCTGCACTAGCGCCTCTGTTCTGGTTGGTTGGGCTGCCTGTTCAGGGGGGAGGAGGGGAACTTGGGGGAACAATGTGATCCCTGGGTGTTACGTCCCCCTGGCGAAACTCCTCACTGTCAGGTGAAAAGAAGCGGCTGGCGACTCCACATATATTGGAGGAGGCATGTGGTAGTCTGCAGCTCTCCCTGGATCGGCAGAGGGGGTGGAGCAGCGACTGGGATGGCTCAGAGGCATGGAAAATTGGCCAAGTACAATTGGGGAGAAAAAAGGTGGTAAGATCTAGAAAAATAAAGACTACAGTCTGGCTGATAGACTGGCTAATAGACTTTGAAACAGCTTTCCTTAAAAACTCACCTATTCAAACACATTTTTTAAAGCTTTTCCATTATGCTATTATTTCTTTACAACATTTTAAGGTTTTCACATTTCATAGTTTGCTTTTATCTGTTGGTCGTGCTGCTTTTACTTTAATAGATTTAGAATTTAATTTTTGCATGAAACTGACTTCACCAGACAAATTAAAACAATTTATAACCTGCTATCCTTTTAACTTTTTAATTATTTCCACCTTATCTTAATATTCTTTTATTCATTCTTCTATGTTGACATTTCTCCTACTGAGACAGTCACATTCCGCACCTGGATCATTAAAGTTCGTCTCATTTGGTGTTTATTCTTTTTGTTTTGAATGGTGTACTACTGGTTATAAACACAAGAAAGAGTTTTGTGTGTATGTCACAAAGACGCATTTATGCAGTACGTTGATACCGAGACTTGTACATTAGCACCATCTGGCATATTACACCCCCCCTACAGCTGGCACCGAGGCCTGTTTTTATATTCAGATTGTCTGAAATCGGCATGTGCCAGATAAATATGCATCTCAGGTGTCCAGTAGAATTGGAATGCTCTTCACATCCCAGCATGTAGTAGGCAGTGCACACTACTTCCTTTAATAATACAGATGTCCTTTACAATTCACACAAATGCCTTCTTCTTCATCTGTCAGTGTTCTGACAATCCATCTGTGATAAGTGTTTTGCTGTCTGAGCTACCTGGCACTTGCTACTTTCTTTATATATTCATTTTCTATACTTGCTTAATCCAATTCAGGATTGTGGTAAATGAAAGGCAGACCACAGGGAGACACCCTGGATAGCTTGCCAATCCATCACTGGGCTCCAACGCGTGAACATTTAAAGCTATTTATAGCCATAGGAAACGCCAATTAACCTTCTATGTGTCTTTGGACTATGGGAGGAAACCGGATTACCCCATAGGACACTGCATGAGCATGGGGGCTTGTAGGCGGAGGGAGATGTGCATTGAACTGTTGCTTTGTGTCAACAGTGCTAACCACTAAGCCACCCTGCCATTCTAAATTGCCATCTGTTTGATGGTTTTTTTCTGTTTATGTATCCGGCATATGCAGATTTGAGAGGAATTGCATTTGGCCAATTATGTTTCTGACTACCTCCGCACCTGGTTTGGAGGAACAGGTTCATATGTGACATGTTGTCTTTGATGAATTTATGCCTGGATTTTAATGTGGTTTTGCTCTATCCAAATACAATCTGACAACTAAGGCACCTCGGTCCCTTTGTTGTTTTGGGGTCCACTGAAAGTTCCGTTATCAAACTGCTCCTTCCAATCACTGTAAAACATATGTAATGTGTATTATGGAAGAGTTTTCTTTTGTGTTTTCCTTTTGAGATTGGCCAATCTTAAAATATTCAAATGGTAAAATCTGTATTTCAGTTAATACTATATTTATTATGATCTTTTTATTTTATTTTAAGGGTTTTACTGATGCAGAGGAATCTGTTGTTGCTGTCTTCCTGGCTGTCAGCCATGGATTGAATATTTTGGCCCACAAATGTAGGCAATTTTTATCTTGGTTCACCAAACATGGACAGCATGCCTAATAGTGCTAACAGCCATGGATAATAGGTGAACAGCTGGGTATAAGAAATCAGACATCTGAAGCCAAGTGAGTTAACAGACACACTCCAAATCCATTATGGATTTGGTTTGCATGGGACAGTCCTGATCTGTGGGAATGTTTGAGGAGGATGCTTGACATGCTTCGGCTTGTATTGCTCTTCCAGCATCCACGTTTCCTTTTGCATTGTTCTGTTATCACTAAGTGTGGCCTTTTAAGTCAAGTCAATACAAGTCAGTCTTAATGGGCAAACTATGATCAAATATGAAGAATTTGACACGGTACTTTGCTCTCAGTTACACAAAATAACATACATACACACACACACACACACACATATATATATTCGTTAAACACTCAACGGTAGGAAAAGTGCTCAACAAATGAGCAAAATAATCCAGTAATTCAAGTAAATTTATTTGAATCACTGGATTTTATATATATATATATATATATATATATACACTACCGTTCAAAAGTTTGGGATCACCCAAACAATTTTGTGTTTTCCATGAAAAGTCACACTTATTCACCACCATATGTTGTGAAATGAATAGAAAATAGAGTCAAGACATTGACAAGGTTAGAAATAATGATTTGTATTTGAAATAAGATTTTTTTTACATCAAACTTTGCTTTTGTCAAAGAATCCTCCATTTGCAGCAATTACAGCATTGCAGACCTTTGTCTTTCTAGCTGTTAATTTGTTGAGGTAATCTGGAGAAATTGCACCCCACGCTTCCAGAAGCAGCTCCCACAAGTTGGATTGGTTGGATGGGCACTTCTTTGAGCAGATTGAGTTTCTGGAGCATCACATTTGTGGGGTCAATTAAACGCTCAAAATGGCCAGAAAAAGAGAACTTTCATCTGAAACTCGACAGTCTATTCTTGTTCTTAGAAATGAAGGCTATTCCATGCGAGAAATTGCTAAGGCTCTAACCAGAGTAGAAAAAGAAGTGGGAGGCCGCGTTGCACAACTGAGCAAGAAGATAAGTACATTAGAGTCTCTAGTTTGAGAAACAGACGCCTCACAGGTCCCCAACTGGCATCTTCATTAAATAGTACCTGTTAGAGCCTGTTTGTGCTGTCCTCTGAAGGGAGTAGTACACACCGGTGTAGGAAATCTTCAATTTCTTAGCAATTTCTCGCATGGAATAGCCTTCATTTCTAAGAACAAGAATAGACTGTCGAGTTTCAGATGAAAGTTCTCTTTTTCTGGCCATTTTGAGCGTTTAATTGACCCCACAAATGTGATGCTCCAGAAACTCAATCTGCTCAAAGAAGTGACCATCCAACCAATCCAACTTGTGGGAGCTGCTTCTGGAAGCGTGGGGTGCAATTTCTCCAGATTACCTCAACAAATTAACAGCTAGAAAGCCAAAGGTCTGCAATGCTGTAATTGCTGCAAATGGAGGATTCTTTGACGAAAGCAAAGTTTGATGTAAAAAAAATCTTATTTCAAATACAAATCATTATTTCTAACCTTGTCAATGTCTTGACTCTATTTTCTATTCATTTCACAACATATGGTGGTGAATAAGTGTGACTTTTCATGGAAAACACGAAATTGTTTGGGTGATCCCAAACTTTTGAACGGTAGTGTATATATATATATATACATATATATAAAACTGTTAAAAGAAACACTCAATGGTAGAGAAAGTGCTCAACAAATAAGGAGCAAAATAATCCAGTAATTCATGTAAATTTATTTGAATCACTGGATTTTTTATATATATATAAAACTTTGTTAAAGAAACACTCAATGGTAGAGAAAGTGCTCAACAAATAAGGAGCAAAATAATCCAGTGAGTCAAGTAAATTCTTTATGAGACAGCACAAGCCTGTTTCATGCCATAAGCGATTGCTTATGGCATGAAACAGGCTTGTACCTGACTTGTACTTTTACCTGACTTGGCTAGATTTCTCATGACAATGTGACATACCCAGTAAAAGCTGAGGACTGAGTAGAGTTTGTGCGTGAAGTAAAAAGAAATGACAGTGATGGTGGAGGCCGTCGACTTGGGTGACACCGTCTGTCCTGACCTTGTAATTCAGGTGCTGTCAAACCCAGCAGATGTGCAAGTGAAGTTACTCCCAAGAGTGGTAATTGTGATTGGAAAAGTCAGCATTTTCCATGACGTCTTAGATGCTGAGCTGTACATTTGAGATAGTACTTTTGTTTTTATTCTTTTCCGACATTCAGTTGTTTTTGTGCATGTTGGTTCATACTTTAACATTTTAAGAAGTGAACATTTTATTGTGCTGCTTGGTTTTATTAGAAATAAGACAACAGCCAACAACAAAACTACTTTTGTTTCAGTGCTTTGTTTTAATTTGTAGTACAATGGCTTTACAGATTTCATGCAAGTCTCATGCAAGGACTACTTCAAGGCCGCGTCAATCTGTCTAGATTTTGCTAGTGCAACACAGGAGCACCTTTGTCCCTTTTGTGCAAGTTAACAGAATTAAAGGAAAAGTTTGTCTACAATAGTTTCTTTAAATGTCTCACTAAATGACTCCTCAGTATTAGCCATTCAACAGGGAGCCTGCTGTCTTCTTGTAATGTGTAACTTTTCACACGCTGGGCAATTTCTTAGATCACATCATCTTCATAAGTAGTCTGCATCCTAATGTGTGCCCAGCCAACCCTGAGACAAACACTGAACATTGTTTTTCCTGCAAACTCTAAAGACCAATCAATCCTCTCACCATTTAGGTAATAGAAATCCAAGTTTGGTTTTGTATTTGTAGTCTTGAATTGATTCAATTTGCATTTATGTCCCAATTTATTTAATCCTGCAAAAATAGAACAATTTGGATTCGCAAACTTGAGGGAAAATGACAATATTTTATGCACTTAATGTCAGCTACTAAAAAACTAGTTCAAAATTAGCCAATGATATTCCCAGCTGCTGGTGCCGATAGCTATGATCATGTTTTTTTTTCTTTTTTCTATTTGGCACATTGTAGAAGAATAAAGAGCTAAAGCCCAGCCCTGTGCCCTTGTCCCACACCCACCTTGTGTGACTCTCCAGTTACCTCTGGAGTAATTCTCTTCTCTGGGCACCACCATTGCTCAGGACCTCAAGTGGGAACAAAACATCATATCAGCTCCCTCATCAATAAAGCCCAGCAGAGGATGTACTTCCTGCGGCAGCTGAAAAAAATTCATCCTGCTACAGGCAATGATGGTGAATTTCTTCATTTCCATCGCTGAGTCCATCCTAACCTCCTCCATCACCGTCTTGTATGCTGCTGCCACCGCCAGAGACCAGGGAAGGCTGCAGCGCATCATTCGCTGGGCAGAGAAGGCACGCCTCCAGGAGCTTGTGGTGGACAGGGAAGATCATCGCCGACCCCTCCCACCCTGAACACCACTCCCTTCAGCAGTTAAACTGTTAGATTTATATCATAAATAAATCAAGGCCGTGCATCTTTTTAGAACAGCTAATTTTCTGCATGCTGTGTAGCCACTGTAAACAGCAGCTATCTTAAGTTTGTAAGGTGAATTTAAATCAAGTGTTTTTTGCAGATCTGTAAACCATGATTGCATTTGGTGGAGAAAAAAAGGCTTAAGAGTGCCCATAAGTCAGAATATTTGAGTGCATTTAAGCAACCTTTGCTTTAATTGACAGACTATTTGCATGTGATGCATAGGGAATACATTCTTAGTCATAGGGACTAAGAGAAGCATGGGCAAGCACATCTCCTTTAGCACTATGAATCTAAGAGATTTCCAAAACTGATTCTCTTACTAACTTTCGTAATATTGAGATAACTATGAAATTCAATAGATATTGTTGGAAGAATAACTTTAACTTTGTTGACCTCACATTTCTGACCCAAGGCAGGATATGAGAAAGGCATCCAAGTTTCAAACACTTAGCCTTTGCCACCTCTCAAAGCATCAGGTTCCCATGCTAATGAAAGCACCTTTTTATCGTGAGCCTCATGAATTTTAATCCAGACGGGAAGATTACATTTCTGTGGATACCACAAAGCCTGGGGAAAGACTTTGCCAAGATTCAGATTGGATGCACGTGGGACTCTTATTGTTTTCTATGAATATATCAGCATGCCCAGGGAAGAGGAGAAAACAGTGGAATTGCTCTTCTAAAAGATGGATAAGTGAATCTTAAAACGCATCTTTTGAGCCAAGGATCCAAAGTAATTTATCAGCACACTCATGATTTTTTTTTTTATCCATCTTTTTTTGATAACCCTAATGTTGAGATGGGAGTAGACCTTTTCTGGGCCTGATGGTACAGTACGATCTTCAGGGCATTTATCATTTTCCATAGCCACTTGAGGATGTTTGTGTTGAAATTATTATGAAGACATGATGCGCTGACAAGATGCGCTTAGTTAGCTTACAAGTTCATCAAAGTACACAGTTCTGTGCAGTAGCTTACTAAATTGGTCAAGTGTAGGTGGAATAATAAATCCATAAGGCAAATCCGAGATTAAAAATGTAAGTCCAAGTTCATTGAAAGCCAGGAATACCAGGAGTTTGTCTTGGGGGTGGGGGTGCTCAACATAAAGAAGCAGGTATGGAGAAATAGGTAACTGCCACAAAAACCACATCTAAGAATACAAATTGGTAATCAATTTAAGCTAAAAGCACACCTAACCAACCCCGAACAAGCTTCTTCTCCCCCTCAAGCCATGAGGGGACAACTGATTATATTATGACAGAAAAGTAATGGTAATCATGACATCTGCACTCCCTGTTACTTTGGACAGTTGACCCCAAGTATTTAAACTCATACACCTTCTTCACCTCTACTCCTTGCATCCTGACCATTCCACTGTCCTCCCTCTCATTCACACGTAGGTATTCCGTCTTGCTCCTACTGACTTTCATTCCTCTTCTCTTCAGTGCATACCTCCACCTCTCCAGGTTCTCCTCAACCTGCACCCTACTCTCGCTACAGATCACTGTCATCCGTAAACATCATAGTCCACGGAGACTTCTGCATGATCTCATCCGTCAATCTGTCCATCACCATTGCAAACAAGAAAGGGCTCAGAACTGATCCTTGATTTAATCCCACCTCCACATTGAACCCACCTGTCATTCCAACTGCACACCTCACCATTGTCACCCTTCCCTCGCACATATCCTGCACCACTCCTATATACTTCTCTGCAACTCCCGACTTCCTCATACAATACCACACCTCCTCTCTCGGCATCCTGTCACATACTTCCTCTAAATCCACAAAGACACAATGTAACTCCTTCTGGCCTTCTCTAAACTTCTCAATCAACATTCTCAAAGCAAACATCACATCTGTAGTGCTCTTTCATGGCATGAAACCATACTGCTGCTCGCTTATCGTTACCTCTCCTCTTAACCTAGCTTCTATTATTCTTCCCATATCTCCATGCTGTGGCTGATCAACTTTATACCTCCCTAGTTGCTACAGTTCTGTACATCGTCCTTATTCTTGAAAATCGGTACCAGTATGCTTCTTCTCTACTCCTCAGGCATCCTCTCACTTTCCAAGAACAATCTAGTTAAAAACTCCACGCCCATCTCTCCTAAACACCTCCATGCCTCCACAGGTATGTCACCAGGACCAACTGCCGTTCCACTCTTCATTCTCTTCATAGCTGCCCTCACTTCCTCCTTACGAATCCACCACGCTTCCTGATTCACTATCCCCACATCATCCAACCTTCTCTCATTTTCTTCATTCATCTGCCCCTCAAAGTACTCCTTCCACCTTCTCAGCACACTCTCCTTGCTTGTCAGCACATTTCCATTTCTATCCTTGATCACCTCAACCTGCTGCAAATCTTTCCCAGCCCAGTCCCTCTGTCTAGCCAATCGGTACAAGTCCTTTTCTCCTTCCTTACTGTTTTCCTTACAACTCACCATACGCCTTTTCCTCGGTCGATTCCATTGCCTACCAACACGGGGGTCAGCGGTTCGAATCCCTGTGTTACCTCCAGCTTGGTCGGGCGTCTCTACAGATACAATTGGCTGTGTCTGCGGGTGGGAAGCCGGATGTGAAGACAAGGGTTATTGTCCAAGAAGTCTGAATGTTCTCATTCATCCAGGTCATGGTTATCCAAAGGAGTTGAATCAAGTGCAACTGGACTTGGTATATATATACGTGAAGACGTTTCGCCTCTCATCCAAGAGGCTTCCTCAGTTCGTGCCTTTCTGACTAGACCAAGCTAGTCTGACTGGCTGGTGATGAGACACAGATATTTAGCCTCTAGGAGTCGTTGTCAGAGCTATTGATATGCGTGGCTCTTTGTGTCCTGATGTTTAACAACACCCGTCGCTAACAGAGCCATAGATATGTGTATCGATGTTATAGCCGCGCCCGTCGTTATCGGGCGCTGCCATGGAAAAGACGCTTTTTAATAAATCGAGCTGTAAAAATATCCCAGAGATCATAGAAAGTGCATTCATTTTAGAAACAATAAATAAAAGTCTGATAACAGATCTAATAACCTGACACATAATTATATAGACTAAATACCATTACAATAATGATGTGATAATACAATAATAGGAACAATAACAATAATGGTTTTCTTTTTTGCCTTCCATTCCTCTTCTTTTATAATTCATCTTTTCATCGTGCCTGTGAAAACACGAGTGAACTCTGTTTCATGCACAGCTGCTTTGGCAGCTTCCCGAACAATCACAAGTCCCCTTGTACGTTGTGACCGCTGCACCACCTGGACCAAAATTGTCCTTCAGCATCAGTGCCAAACACCGGCAGGTTTTTCCTCGTATCGTCTAAACACATCACACTCACTTGTTCTGCTGATAGAAGGATGCCAATATGTCTTGTTTAATATCCCCAGAAGGTCTGATGCTCTCAATTCCTTCTTTTTATTCTTTAGTTTAGTTTAGTTTAGTTGTTTTTTTTTTTTGCATCAATGGCGAAGGGTCACCTTGTCCTTGAGGATGAAAACAAGTTGCACCAAAGCAACGTGCTACAGAGTACTGCACGGGGAGATGCTTTGCTCTACATTTGGAAACCAGCTCAGGGCCCCGAGAGAGCAGCTTTATTAACACAACCATATATGACAGGGGAAATAACTGCCACTGAATGACTGCCAGTAAGCAGACATATATAACATGCACACACGTACACACTTGTACACACACACATACATTTTTTTGTTTGTTGTATGTGTGGAAAAGCATAAAATCAGTTTCTGGTCCTCGTCTGTTCCCAGTTGGCCCCTTTCCTATTCATGTACCACCGAGGAAAGCAGAGTTGTTTAGTGACTTTGTTTCCACGCATGGTAATTTCACCTACTTTCAACGCTCAATTACTGACCCCTGTGAGAAAGAGATGGAGGACTGTGAAGATGGCAGAAGAAAACACTGCCAACGTTCCCACCTCCCCGTCCTCCCAGGCTTGATAGGGGCTCATCTCATTTTCGACATTTTCGCCCCCCTTGAGTACTGCGGTCTACCTATAGACTTTTTGCGGGTTTTTGCAGGGAGGGTGTGTGTATGTGTGCATGTGTGTGTATAGCTCCCTCTACCACTCTCAACACCATTTAGATTACTTTCACCTCATCAGCCCACACAGTGGACCAGGGCCATTGGGACTTACTCTCCTGAGTATAGATGTTTTCATTGCACTGGGACTGTGTGTGTGTGTGTGTGTGTGTGTGTGTGTGTGTGTACGTACACACAGCCGCACGCATAGGTAGCTTTTCGTGTAGAAAAAAGTGAAGCAGAGAGAAATAAAATGGAGTGAGAAACGAGTAAGTGAGAAAAAAGAAGAAATTCTTCTGTAAATAAACACAGCGAATTGTCCACAGATATAAAAAAAACCCTGTGTGCATCCTTGTGGAGAGGTAAATAAATGCGAGGAAATTACATTAGGGCGCGTCTTATTACAGGGGCTGTGGTTTGTACACGCAGACAAATCCTACCTTCAGAGCATGTGTTTGTCCTTCAAGGCTGCAGTCAATGACAGCTAAAAAGTTTTGAACCAGATAAATGACAGATGTCCTGCTGCTCTTACGAAATGCTCAATGGTGCAAAATTAAAATACAAATTGTGATCAGTGTTTAGATTAAATGAAACAACAACGTTAGGTTTTTATTTGGGTCTATTTGTTTATTTTCTGAAGATGAGCTGCAAGCCTTACAGCTCAATCTTTGCCTCAGTTTCCTCAATCAAAAAAAAAATCCCTCCATTGTCCACCTTTCTCCTACAAGTCTGCCAATCAAAGTATGTAGATTTGTCAGGCAAAATTAAAAATGGATTGCAAACTGGATTTATCAGGTTGTTCCAGATCAGGGCAACTGCAGAGGTTCCTCGTAATTTGGGCATTCACTCAATGAGAGTATATTTAGTCTTTAAAAGCATATCAGAGCTTGACAGATCTATGTCACTGGGGTGAGACTGTCTCCGGAGTCACGATTTCACACACCCACACAAATACTGACTAAAACCTCTGCGTCAGTCCTCCAAGGTCATGGGTGAAAGCAATTTGAGGCTGTCAATCAAGATATGTCTGTCAAACAAAAGTAACAGTTTCCCAGACTCACTCCTCCGACTCCTCACCTCCAAATAATGCCAGGCCCCATTGGTGGCTTTCCTCTGAACCTGAGAAGGTGGGGAGGAAGAGGGCCGACTATTAGATATATTAGATATCTTGGACATTTTTATGTATCATTACTTTGCTTCCTCTCGTTACGGGGAGCTCTCTTCCTCTCAAATGGATTTCAGATGGATGGGCAGACAGGTAATAAGGTGGACAGGCAGGTAGTCGGGCAAAGAGGAGTGTAGAGGCAAATACATATGCTGGGAGACATAAATAAGCAGGCAGGCAGACAGTCAGTCAGAGAGACAGGTAGACTACCCCAGGCAGGATTGTTTTGATATGTTCTCCTTTGCCATATGCTCTGAAACAGAGACCAACAACCCTGTTCATGGAGAGCTACCATTCTGCCATTTTTCACTCAAATCCTAATTTAACACATCTCATTCAATTAATCAAGTTCTTGGTGTAATGTATTGACTCATGTGCCCATTCAGCTAAGCTGCTATGATGCCTGGCAGGATCTTCCATGTTGTGGAGAGACAGATTATTGGCCGGCAGTTTGAAGGTGTTGTATGTATCCTTGTGGGGATCCTTCATGATCAGTATTGTTCTCCTCTGTGTTAGCCAGTCAGGGTGAGACCCTGATGTTAGCAGCTGTTTCATATGTGTTGCCAGGCGTTCATGGAATTCCGTTAGCTTTTCGGCTAGTAGGCATGAAACATGACAGGGCCTGGTGCAGTCCAGCTGTTCGTACTTGAGACTCACCGTTAGCTTGGGGGCGCAAGACCCCAGTTACCATGTGTGGCCACGGGGAGGTCTGGCAGGAGTCTTGGTGAAGGAGAGGCTATGTACTGGCAAGGGATGGCTTGCACGCTAGGATGCTTCCCTATTCGCCACAAAGGCTAGCAGCAGAAAGCGAAAGGCAGGAGGGATGCAAGCAGATTGAAAGAACACATGTACCTTCCCTCCAACTGTACGCTGCTGCACTAGACGCATCACAACACCCTGTGGGCAGCCACACACACACACACACACACACACACACACATACATATTGTTACGGCCACGGGTGTGTCCGTGTCCGTATAGTTGTTTTTTGTTGCCTCCTGTATCTAACCCTCACTCTGACTCTACATTCAGGTATCCGCCAGGTGCTCCTCATCACCTAATCAACCGGTCAAGAAATTGTCCAATTTTCATCAGCTGTGCAGTCTCCCATTTAAACCCCCCCCATGTGTTGAGTTCACCGGCCAGCTAATTTAGTTTGTGTGATGTAGCTACTTTGTGTTTATAATGTCTGGCCCGTTTTCAGTTGTTTGCATTTTTGGTTTTTGAGTTATGTTTAGCGTTTAGTTCTTTTGGGCAAGGGGATCAAGGTAAGATGCCCATGGGCAAACACCCCATCACGTAGCTTATCTCTGTTAGACACGCTAGGTTAGCAGCGGTTGCCACTTTTTGTCTTTAGGTTTGGTGCTTTTCAGCACTGTCCGGGGTGGGTTACTTTTGTTAGTAGTGTACTGTTTTGGCAACCGTTCGGTTCCCTTGTTCTGTCATGGTGTCTATATTTAAACGTTTATGTCTCACTGTGTTGCACCCTCGCTTCACTGTTACCTAGTACACTAATTGTTGCACCCTCTCCAGACCGAGGGTCGTAACAAATGGGGGCTTGTCCGGGATAATGGCGGCTTTGGTCTGGCTAGTTACCATTTCCTGTAGTGTGCTGTGTTGGGTGGTGTTTAGCACGGTGTTTATTTATTGTGTTTAGTGTTAACGGGTGTTCTTGGTTTGGTGGTGGGCACAGCTGTGGCTGCTGGTCCACTTCCTTTCGTCCTCTGGCATGGTGTTGGACCTAGTGGTCCTGGTAGCGGAGCTTCGTGCTGAAGCGGACGAGGTCCGATGCTAGGGTGGAGCTGTCGGCCAGGCTGTTGTGGTTCGATCCTGGTCTCCTGTTTTGCACTCGTAGTGGGTGCTGACGCCCGCCTGAGAGGCAGGCTGGGTCAAGTCTCCGGTGGGAGATTTGCGGGGTGGGATTTGTGGCAGAGAGAGACGGGAGGGGAGTTACGGACGGTAGAGCTGTGAGTGCGGGGCGCGCTGCGCTCTCAGCCTCCACCACCAGCTGGTCGATGCTAGCACATCTTGTGTTGTGACTGTGTGTGTTGTGTTGTAGATGGTTCACCTGCGGGTCGAACGCAGCTACGTCATTTGGCGTGGGTCGCCGCCGTCACGTGTGTGTGCGCTACTTCCTGTTGTCTGTCAGTAACTTGTTGTGGTTGAGGGCCACTTTGTAGGTGACCATGTGTTGGTGGGAAGGTGCTGGCCATTTTTGGATGTAGCAGAGCTACTTGTGTTGTGGCTGAGGTACTCCACCTTTTTGTTTGGTTACTGTTATGTGGCACATTGTCGGTTTTTTTGTTAACAAGCCTGTAGGGGCTTGTTTTTGTGGGTGGGGGTGTTACGGCCACTGGTGTGTCCGTATAGTTTTTTTTTTTTTTTGTTGCCTCTTGTATCTGACTCTACATTCAGGTATCCTCCAGGTGCTCCTCATCAACCGGTCAGCAATCATCCAATTTTCATCAGCTGTGCAGTCTCCCATTTAAACCCCCACATGTCTTCAGTTCACCGGCCAGCTAGTTTAGTTTGTGTGATGTAGCTACTTTGTTTGTAATGTCTGGCCCGTTTTGAGTTGTTTAGTTCTTTTGGGCAAGGGGATCAAGGTAAGATGCCCATGGGCAAACACCCCATCACGTAGCTTACCTCTGTTAGACACGCTAGGTTAGCAGCGGTTGCCGCTTTTTGTCTGTAGGTTTGGTGCTTTTCAGCACTGTCAGGGGTGGGTTACTTTTGTTAATGGTTTGTTTTGGCAACCGTTCGGTTCCCTTGTCCTGTCATGGTGTCAATATTTATATTTAAACGTTTGTCTCACTGTGTTGCACGTCAGTTACCCACTACACTAATTGTTGCACCCTCTCCAGACCAAGGGTCGTAACACATATACATTTTTTTTCTGAAACTGTCAGTGGTGTTGAGTGCTCGACTAATGAGCGGAATATCAACAGGGATACTACTTTCCTGTATCTGTTTATATATATATATATATATATACAGTGCTGCTTGAAAGTTTGTGAACCCTCCAATCACTGTTTTTGTAAAAAACATTAAAATAAGCCTATTACACACACATCCCAAATAATGGACACACAAATATATTTTCATTATTTAGTTCAACAAAGGTGGTTTGTTTCACAAAAACTGCAAATTTAACATGTGCCGAACTATGTGAACCCTTGTATTAGTAGCTTGTGGCTCCTCCTTTTGCAGCCATTACTTCAACCAAACGTCTTCTGTAACCAGTCTCTCGCATCTGCTTATGGGGCTGTTTGCCCACTCCTCCTTGCAGAACTCAGCCAGTTGAGAGAGGTTGGAGGGACATCTGGTATGTACCAACTTCTAAAGGTCTCGCCACATTTCAGTTGGATTAAGATCCGGACTTTAACTGGGCCAATCCAGAGTACGAATCCTCTTTCTCTGAAGCTATTCCTTTGTAGTTTTGCTGGAATGCTTTGGGTAATTGTCTTGTTGCATATTCCGTTTTGGTCCCAGCTTAAACTCCCTGACTGATGGCAGGAGAGTCTGGTCAAGAATTTTGTTATGTCGGAGAATTCATGGTTCCTTGGATAATATGGAGTCATCCAGAAGCAGAAAAGCAGCCCCAGACCTTCACATTTCCACCACCATGCTTCACTGTTGGGAGGAGGTTCTTTTCTTCATATGCAGTGTTGGCTTTTCTCCAAACATGTTGGTTTTGATTGTGACCAAATAATTCTATTTTGGACTCGTCTGTCCAGAGAATGGACTTCCAGAAGGTCTCTGGTTTGTCCAAGTGCTCTCTGGCAAAGTTGAAATGGGCAGCTTTGTTTTTTTGAGAGCAGAGGCTTCCTTCTAGCAACCCTCCCATGAATGTCATGGTTATTCAATTTTCGTCTGATTGTAGACGCATGCACATTTGTCCCAGATGCTACCAGAGAGGTCTGCAACTCTCTAGAGGTGATGTGTGGGTTGGCCTTTACCTGATTTATTATTTTTCTGGTGCTTCTGGGTGATAGTTTTGATGGGCGTCCACTTCTAGGCAGAGTTGCTGTCATGTTGAAGGCCCTCCATTTGTAAATGATTTGTCTTACAGTGGATGGATGGAGCTGGAATCTTTTGGAGATGGTCTTATATCCCTCCCCAGACTGATTGGCTATCACTACCCTCTTCTTCATGTCCTCAGATATCTCCTTTGCTCTCGGCATTGTTGGTTTGTATGGGACCACAGTGCTTTGGTTGGTTTCCTCTTTTAATTAGTGCAAGCCAAACCCTTTCCCAAGGATATCTCATTTCATTGGTCTGCTTAAATGATTAATTTTGCGCCCAAATGTGTTTCACCCGAGTCTGTTACCTGCTTGACTTAACCAATGCCGCTGGGGTTCACTTTTGCACATACACTAATTTCATGTTTTTGGGCTACTTAAACAAGTGCATGCAAATGATAAACATATATATCAGACATTTCATACTTAAAAACTGGTGATAAAATCATGGTAAAACAAACATCTAAACTGCTTAAGGGGTTCACATACTTTCAAGCAGCACTATGTGTGTGTATATATATATATATATATACACTACCGTTCAAAAGTTTGGGATCACCCAAACAATTTTGTGTTTTCCATGAAAAGTCACACTTATTCACCACCATATGTTGTGAAATGAATAGAAAATAGAGTCAAGACATTGACAAGGTTAGAAATAATGATTTGTATTTGAAATAAGATTTTTTTTACATCAAACTTTGCTTTCGTCAAAGAATCCTCCATTTACAGCAATTACAGCATTGCAGACCTTTGGCATTCTAGCTGTTAATTTGTTGAGGTAATCTGGAGAAATTGCACCCCACGCTTCCAGAAGCAGCTCCCACAAGTTGGATTGGTTGGATGGGCACTTCTTGCGTACCATACGGTCAAGCTGCTCCCACAACAGCTCAATGGGGTTCAGATCTGGTGACTGCGCTGGCCACTCCATTACCGATAGAATACCAGCTGCCTGCTTCTGCTCTAAATAGTTCTTGCACAATTTGGAGGTGTGTTTAGGGTCATTGTCCTGTTGTAGGATGAAATTGGCTCCAATCAAGCGCTGTCCACTGGGTATGGCATGGCGTTGCAAAATGGAGTGATAGCCTTCCTTATTCGGAATCCCTTTTACCCTGTACAAATCTCCCACCTTACCAGCACCAAAGCAACCCCAGACCATCACATTACCTCCACCATGCTTAACAGATGGCGTCAGGCATTCTTCCAGCATCTTTTCATTTGTTCTGCGTCTCACAAACGTTCTTCTTTGTGATCCAAACACCTCAAACTTGGATTCATCCGTCCACAACACTTTTTTCCAGTCTTCCTCTGTCCAATGTCTGTGTTCTTTTGCCCATCTTAATCTTTTTCTTTTATTGGTCAGTCTCAGATATGGCTTTTTCTTTGCCACTCTGCCCTGAAGCCCAGAATCCCGCAGCCGCCTCTTCACTGTAGATGTTGACACTGGTGTTTTGCGGGTACTATTTAATGAAGATGCCAGTTGGGGACCTGTGAGGCGTCTGTTTCTCAAACTAGAGACTCTAATGTACTTATCTTCTTGCTCAGTTGTGCAACGCGGCCTCCCACTTCTTTTTCTACTCTGGTTAGAGCCTGTTTGTGCTGTCCTCTGAAGGGAGTAGTACACACCGGTGTAGGAAATCTTCAATTTCTTAGCAATTTCTCGCATGGAATAGCCTTCATTTCTAAGAACAAGAATAGACTGTCGAGTTTCAGATGAAAGTTCTCTTTTTCTGGCCATTTTGAGCGTTTAATTGACCCCACAAATGTGATGCTCCAGAAACTCAATCTGCTCAAAGGAAGGTCAGTTTTGTAGCTTCTGTAACGAGCTAAACTGTTTTCAGATGTGTGAACATGATTGCACAAGGGTTTTCTAATCATCAATTAGCCTTCTGAGCCAATGAGCAAACACATTGTACCATTAGAACACTGGAGTGATAGTTGCTTGAAATGGGCCTCTATACACCTATGTAGATATTGCACCAAAAACCAGACATTTGCTGCTAGAATAGTCATTTACCACATTAGCAATGTATAGAGTGTATTTCTTTAAAGTTAAGACTAGTTTAAAGTTATCTTCATTGAAAAGTACAGTGCTTTTCCTTCAAAAATATGGACATTTCAATGTGATCCCAAACTTTTGAACGGTAGTGTATATATATATATATATATATATATAGTTCGTTATTCGTCTGTCGCAAGCGACAAGAACTATCTAGTCATCCTGTGATGGACGACTGATGACTTGCACGATGATTTAAGTGAGGAAGTTTGCGCATCATCAACCCCACTCTCATCTGAGACCACTTATTACCAGGGTCAAGACTAAGCGAGACGACTGGCAATGGAGACGGATGCCGATTTTTTTTTTTTTCCCCTCAGGGGTTCTTCCCAAAGCCTTTCCTGTAGACAAGTATCCCCGCAAGGCAGCGGACATTTTTTATCAGTTTTCCTTCTAGATGAGCTGCCTGACAACTCTACCGCGCTTCATCTACCCGGATTTGAAATCAGAGTTGTCCTTCTTCTAGACTGGCTGCAAACCGTGGCTAACGACTCCAGTTGACCCACCTGGTTATACCGCCGGGAACTCGGTCGCCCCCGCAGCAGTCTCTGTGAAAACAGGAGGCGCCAGGAGAAGGTGCTGCTGCGGACATGTCTGCGTTGGAGCGGTGATGCGCTAAGGTCCTGATGGCTCTGCGGCGATCACTACACCAGCAAGCAAGAGGCCGCCGCCTCGCATCCGTGTGTGTGTGTGTATGTGTATATATATATATATATATATACACAGCTGATGATTGTTTATGGCATGAAACAGGCTTGTACTGTCTCATAAAGAATTTACTTGACTCACTGGATTATTTTGTTGCGCATTTTCGCTACCATTGAATGTTTCTTTTAACAAAGTTTTATATATATATATATGAACTTAGCACAAAAAGTAAGGAAATGTGTGTTTGGTAGATTATTTCTTTGTTGTAACAAGGCTTCTTGGCAATAAATCTTACATCAGGCACCTGATTGTCAGCACCTGGGGTACCAGAAGCTCAAAACAAGAGTCAATAGCAGCAGCAAAATAAGCTGTTTGGCACTGGCAGAGAAGATTTGGCAAATTTTTCAGCTCTGCTGCTCATCCCACAAAAGCAAGTTCCTTACAAATGTGGCACCGTTTAAAAGGAAAATAAACGGGCTTTCTAACGGTATAAGATTTTTTGCCAAGAAGCATTGTTACAACAAAAAAAATAATCTACCAAATAAAAATGTCCTTTTTGTGCGTAACAACACACCCACTGGGAATGCACCAGCCAGTGCATTCTTAGTGCCAGTCACACGCCTGGATAAATGGGGAGGGTTGTGTAAGGAAGGGCATTCGATGTAAAACCTTTGCCAAATCAAATATGCAGATCATAAATCAGATTTCCATACCGGATCGGTCAAGGCCCTGGTTGCTAATCACTCCCCCCGGTACTGTTGGCCAGCAAGGTGTCCGTGGATCCCATGCAACTGTTGGGCGAAGGAGAAGGAAAGGGGGAAGGCATATCCAGAGGCAGCGAAAAAGGAGGAAGGGTAGGAGTGTGGAGGTGAGAGTCGGAACTTTGAATGTTGGCACTATGACTGGTAAAGGGAGAAAGCAGGTTGATATGATGGAGAGAAGGAAGGTAGATATATCGCAGGAAGTTGAATCAGTTCATCTGGACACAACATTCATTGGGAGAAATGATTCATCACTCATGTAAGTGACCTCTTCAGTCTCAACTCACTGCAGTTGAGACTGAAGAGGTCCACTATTATAAACAATACAGTGGCATAGCGACCAAAACCATTGATCAATTTCCGATGCAAATTACCATGACCATTAACTGGCAATTTTCCCTGCCAGACAAGAGGGAAAGAGGAAGGCCAAAGAGGATGTTTATGGATGTGGTGCTGGAAGACATACAGGTGGTTGATGTGACAGAGGAAGATGCAGAGGACACTAAGAAATGGAAACGGATAATCTGCTATGGCGACCCCTAACGGGAGCAGTCAAAAGAAGATTGAACAAGGATAGGCACATGGTTTTGAGACATATCAAACCAGAGTTTCTATTTACAAATAAAATCGAGACCACATCTATTGTGACATACGGAATCATTTAATATAACCTTCAAGGCAAACAGCCAAAGTCTGCAGCCTGATTTGCAGTCGCTCATTGTATCCAATTCTACTATGAGATTTTGACTATCTCCTGTTATGCAAACAAACATTCAATCGCAGAATGTCTTCAACACCATTGCTTCCTGCAATTCTAATATATCACATGTTTACATTACATGCCCTTTTGAGGCAGAGGAATCCTTTTCATATCTATGAAAATTGCCTGCCTGATATTTCAGTGTGTTTTCGCTCGGTGACAACAGAGAAAAATAGATGACAACAGAGATCTGACACAGAGGCTGAGTTATCGTAGTAATGGCAGATGGATTCCCATCTTCTGAAATGCATGTGTGTAACAGCCCTTTGTCAGGTCTTGGACTTTCATCTCTTCATCCATCCCACCGTCTGTCTTATTCCACCACTCTTTTTGGGTAGTAGAAGGGGTCTATGACAGCATCCAATAATAATGAATTTACAACCGCAGCTTATGGTGACACTTGCTGCCAGTGTATTGACATTCACGGTCATTATTTCACTTGAAAAAAATGTTTCCATTGTTGTGATGAGTGCTCAGTAAGCAGCAAGGCAGTGAGTAAATTTTGGTAAAAGAAGAAAAAGAAAGGCCTCCAATTTCAAACGGTGTATAAAACATACATGTTTATGTATGATTACATTAAATATGTATGTCAACTGTCCAAAGTAACGGGGATTGTGGAAGAGAGGTGTAGAAGAGAGTGCAGGCAGGCTGGAGTGGTTGGAGAAGAGTGTCAGGAGTGATTTGCGACAGAAGGGTACCAGCAAGAGTTAAAGGGAAAGTTTACAAGATGGTTGTGAGACCAGCTATGTTATATGGTTTGGAGACAGTGGCACTGACGAAAAGACAGGAGGAGGAGCTGGAGGTGGCAGAGTTGAAGGTGCTAAGATTTTCACTGGGAGTAACAAAGAAGGACAGGATTAGTAACGAGTATATTAGAGGGACCGCTCAGGTTGGACGGTTTGGAGACAAAGCAAGAGAGGCAAGATTGAGATGGCTTGGACATGTGTGGAGGAGAGATGCTGGGTATATTGGGAGAAGGATACTGAATATGGTGCTGGCAGGAAAGAGGAAAAGAGGAAGGCCAAAGAGGAGGTTTATGGATGTGGTGAGGGAAGACATGCAGGTGGCTGGTGTGACAGAGGAAGATGCAGAAGACAGGAAGAAATGGAAACAGATGATCCGCTGTGGCGACCCCTAACGGGAGCAGCCGAAAGTAGTAGTAGACATTAAATATGTGTGTATGTTTAGCAAGCGGTATGTTTATGTAAATAAATTGAACATTATGCTTATGGCATGAAACAGGCTTGTACTGTCGCATAAAGAATTTACTTGACTCACTGGATTATTTTGCTCCTTATTTGTTGAGCACTTTCCCTACCGTTGAGTGTTTCTTTTAACAAAGTTTATATATATATACTATATAAACTTGAGCACAAAAGGTAAGGAAATTTGTGTTTGGTAGATTTTCCTTGTTGTAACAATGCTTCTTGGCAATAAATCGTATACCGTTGGAAAGCCTGTTTATTTCCCTTTTAAATGGCGCCACATTTGTAAGGAACATGCATTTGTGGGATGAGCAGCAGAGCTGAGCATGTGGGTTGCGCCCATGAAAAATTTGCCAAATCTTCTCTGCCAATGCCAAACAGTTTATTTTGCTGTTGCTATTGACTCTTGTTTTGAGCTTCTGGTACCCCAGGTGCTGACAATCAGCTGCCTGATATAAGATTTATTTCCAAGAAGCATTGTTACAACAAAGAAATAATCTACCAAACACAAATTTCCTTACTTTTTGTGCTAAGTTTATATATATATATAGCAAGAGAGAGAGAGAGAGAGAGAGATTGACAGCTGATGATTGCTTATGGCATGAAATAGGCTTGTACTGTCTCATAAAGAATGACTCACTGGATTATTTATACATATACGTATATATATGAATATATCATCAAAAAGCAAGAAAAAAACGAAGCAAAGTCAATACACTTGCAACAAAAAAGGGAAAAGTCCCATCAGTTGTCAAATGAGGCTGAAAATATCGGAATAACCAGTCAGTATTGCCGGTTGTACTGTTGATTGAAAAATCAGTTTCTGTTTTTGAGTATAGCATCCATGTCTGATGCCAGAGCTTACTTAACCCTGGTTACTGCCTGGCCTGGTACAAAACCTGAGACCATTTCTGGTTATGTTTATTGGTTTTGTTTGTGTTGTGTAATAACATACAAATGCTCAGTCAAACAGCTGGCTCTTTACATAGTTTTGTTTGAAAAAATACAATTCTTCCCATGTGAGGACGTCTGAATACCCACTTTTTTTTCTCCGTGCATACATGTAGAAGTAAATAAATCACTGAAACCTGTAAATCAAAGCAATTTCTTGTGTTGCAAGTGCATATGTTTTACCCTTTTCTATCTCTTATACTGCATGGTTTACCTTAATTTAAAATGTCAATAAACACCTCCCTTTATCAGTGTACTGCAAAACCAAAAATGTCCTTGTTAAAGATCAGGGCAGGGTCACTCCTGCTGCATGCTTTAAACAGAATGCTGTATATTGTTGGAAAGCTCCTTTCATTCTGAAATATATGCCCACTTTCCTCAGCAATTTTATCCTAACTTAATTTTACTCTTTGTGGTGCGATTACAAATACTTTTTCTGTTCATAATTCCAGGTCTGTTTATGATGGACAGCTTCTCGCCCACCTTCGATTTAAGCCGTTCAGAAGTGATGCTGAAGTGGAACACGTCAATCTGTTGTACCTGCTTGTTAGTTACATCAGCTTCTTCTTTAAACCTCCCTGCTACCTGATTTTTCTTCTTTTTTTTTTTTTTTTAACTTTTTTACCACATTTGGCTGCCATGTCCCCGTATCGTTCTTTCCAGGAAAGACAGTACATTAAATTGAGCAATGACAAAATCTGTCTTGATCTGGATATTTGTGGATTGGGTCTTTGTTGTAAATGCAGGCCAGTGATTGAAAGTATCAAAAAGGACATTTGTTTACATGAAAATTTTTACAATTTTAGCTTCACCCACTACAAAACATATATAACATGCATTTCAGTAGCAAAAATATAAAAAGAGGGGCATCCAGGTAGGGTCCGAGTAGGTGCGGTCTATTCCGTTGCCTACCAGCATGGGGCTCACCGGTTCAAATCCCCATGTTACCTCCGGCTTGGTCGGCTGTCCCTACAGACACAATTAGCAGTGTCTGCGAGTGGGAAGCTGGATGTGGGTATGTGTCCTGTCCTGGGGGAGGGGGAACTGGGGGTAATAGTGTGATCCTCCCACACACTACGTCCCCCTGGTGAAGCTCTTCACTGTCAGGTGAAAACAAGCAGCTGGCGATTCCACACGTATCGGAGGACCCATGTCGTAGTCTGCAGCCCTCCCCGGATCAGCAGAGGGAGTCGGAGCAGCGACCGGAACGGCTCGTAAGAGTGGGGTAATTGGCCAGGTACAATTGGGGAGAAAAAGGGGGGAAATCCAAGCAAAAAAGAATACAAAGAGATTAGGTAGGCTGTATACAGTATACTGCGGTGTATGTGGGCAAAACTTGATGAAACCTGAGTACGGGAAGGTCCTCATCTGATAACCCCACAGACATGAAGCTGAACACAGGCTCTAAACCTCTATGAGCTGGTTTAGACAGTTTAATCAGAGAGGCTACCAGTGAGATGGACCACTAAACTCATGACAGCTGATCTTGATGTCATCTACGTATTGAAACCACTGACAGCTTTGTACATTGAGTCAAGACATGGATTTATACATTGGAACTGGTAAATACAATCATTGAAGCCACAATTTAGCTGAAAGGAATCAACATTTACAGCATAACCCCTTTCGCAGCAAACACGGAGGTATGGTTGGGTCCTGGACTGCTCCGTTGGCATGTGGACACTGCTTGGCGTCCTGTGCATCATGTTCTTCATTTATGTCCATTATAATTCTGTTATCCTCTTTCAATGTTGTATTATGTAAATTGCATGAACACAACATCCATTACATGCTGTCCGTCTGGGGAGAGAGATCCCTCCTCTGTTGCTCTCCCTGAGGTTTCTTCCTATTTTTTCTCCCTGTTAAAGGGTTTTTTTAGGGAGTTTTTCCTTATCCGATGAGAGGGTCTAAGGACAGGATGTTGTGTTGCTGTTAA
The DNA here is from genome assembly GCF_029633865.1 of Lampris incognitus. Taxonomy (NCBI): domain Eukaryota; kingdom Metazoa; phylum Chordata; class Actinopteri; order Lampriformes; family Lampridae; genus Lampris; species Lampris incognitus. The sequence goes on from NC_079218.1 coordinate 38,393,681, forward strand.
GCCCACTGAGGCAAATTTGTAATTTGTGATACTGGGCTATACAAAAAAAATTGATTTGATTTGATTTGATGGTTGTGTTAAAGATGAACCATTTGAGCTAAGTTACACAAATTTCATTCAAGTGGTTTAATGTCTCTTTGCTCACAGTTAGTAGGCAGAAGTGTCGAAATTGACAGGAATTATTTGTTAACCCGGTTAAACACGTTAACTCAAAAATGCCCCTATGACATCACTACAGGTATAGTACATAAAAATAATTTAAGATGCATCAGAGAGAAGTTTGTTCTCTGCACAACTTGTTTGTTCTGGGTGTTGGCAAAGTGCAGCAATAAAAAGTCTGAAAAATAAGTTTACTGCACACTATGGCATAAGACCCATCGACCAACTTGTCTGGAATTACTTTTTTAGTTCTTTTGTCACGGTAAGTGAAACCCTACAGCGGATATGTCACATAAACATACCCATGCAAGATGATTTATTTCTGGACTGGATGATAGCCAAGATAATACAAGATAAATTGAAACACTACTACTCCAATGCAGACAGTAGGCTTTTATGTAAAATCCATAAAGGCATTTTATTTGTGAAATGTAGTAATAAAATAAATTGGTTGTTGCTTGACAGCATTGATAAACATCTTTAAAGCTATAATCCTAAAGTTTTACATGCAACAACAAAAAGTCATGTCTTATACATTTTATTGCTGGTGTTCTTCAATATTTATTACATGAATATCTAACATATGATTCGAATGCAATCTAACTTGCTGTTAGTCTTCGTGAATGTTGACTGCTGGGGACTCATCAAATTTTTGTTTTATATCTTGTTCATGACTACTTCTACACCAGTTGTGACTGCTCGTGTCATGTCTGTGTGAGTGACGTGTGTGGCAGGCAGCGTGTACGACGCGGCTCTATTCTTTTCTTTTCCAGTGACACTCGGATAACGCTGCTGCACAGGGCAGTGTCGTTCTGTGGCAGCGTCTGATGCTTTACATGCCTCTGCATGCAGTGCTATCCCAGAATCCACTTTCCATTTGGCAGTGTTTTATGCCTGTAGTGATTCCTTGCTTACATGGTGTCAGATCCAAGGAAAACGAACCAAATATTTGCTTCGTCTCCACTTAAAATAGGTCTGAAGAGGCCTGCCGACAACTCATTAATGTCGGACTTTTTTAAACAACTTGAGCGTTCCTAGAATTAGTGAATCGCTCACCTCTGATTTAGAAAGACCTATTGCCTGCCAACATGGGGATCGCCGGTTCGAATCCCCGTGTTACCTCCGGCTTGGTCTGGCGTCCTTACAGACACAATTGGCCGTGTCTGTGGGTGGGAAGCCAGATGCGGAGATGTGCCCTGGTCGCTGCACTAGCGCCTCCTCTGGGTAGTCGGGGCACCTGTTCGGGGAGGAGGAGGGACTGGGGGAATAGCGTGATCCTCCCACGCACTACGTCCCCCTCACTGTCGGGTGAAAAGAAGTGGCTGGCAACTCCACATGTATTGGAGGAGGCATGTGGTAGTCTGCAGCCCTCCCCGGTTTGGCAGAAGAGGTGGAGCAATGACTGGGACGGCTCAGAGGAGTGGGGTAATTGGCTGGGTGCAATTGGGGGGAAATTTCAAAAAATTAAAATAAAGATGTAAGCTTTCCCCTCTTTTGACAATGATGTTCCAAGATGCAGTATGAATCTAATATGTCCATAGTTTTTACCAATACCACAAATATACTGAACATGCCCGCATATGTCAGTGCCCTGCGCTTGCACTTTCATTTGACGCTTGCTGCAAGTTTTATGAAAAATAGGGCACTGAGTGTTAATGGGTGAAGTAGAGGCATAAATTGTACGCTTAAGTGCTTTTAGTCATTGTAGTTACTGGTAAAGCACACACACACACACAGTAACTGTTCAGTGTGTTCCTTTTGTGAAAATATTGATATTGTCTCCGGTATTCACATTACATTTCTCTGTAAATAAAGTGGCTATACTGTCCTCTTTTCCAGGCTGATAAGCATGGCTTTCATGACCACCTGTGCATGAGAGAGACACATCTGAGATGGGCTGTAACTGTCAGAGAAAGCCTCAATACTTCACTTCTTTGCACCTTGCAAGATTAACTAATTTAATATGCATTCTTTGTGAGCAATAGTGAGGAACAGAAAGACTGAATTCCATGTGGACCACTAAATATGTTTTGTTTTTCTACTGGGGTCACATTTACCTCTCTGTTTCCAGTACTGCACTGCGCGCAGTATCATCAGAAGACCTGAGCTCAAGCACAAGTACATAAAGGTATGGTTTAACCAACCCTGTATGTTTTTTGTTTTTTTTGTTTTTTTTTAGCTTTATCTGAAAGGCAACACAGCCTACCCAATCTATAAGAATTTTGTGAACAGTACCGTGTGGAGGCTATATATTCTACTTTTACAGTGCGTGAGGTTTAATAGTTGTCAATGAAAGAGATGAAAAATACTAAAATTGTTTTTGTCTTCTCCCCAGACACCTCTGACAAAGGCAGAATGAAGAAAGCTAGCAAAAGGATTGGAAGAGAAGTGGCAGTTCCCTCAGTACCTTAGGGCTAAATGGGAATCCCATCCCAATCCACCCTTCTGTGCAAGTTGATGCACCTTCCGAAATTACAAGTCACACTTCTCCACCCTGCTAATGGCTGTGGTCGATGCTCAGTGCAAGGTCACGTATGTGTATGTCAACACACAGAGAAGAGTGTCTGATGCGACTGTTTTTGCACATTCAGACCTTCGAGCTGCAAATGGACCAATAGCTGCTGGATGTTCCCCACTGAGTTAGCGCCAGGTACAACTGTAGAGGTGACCTTTATGTTTGTTGGTGATGAGGCTTAGCCTTTACATGCAGGCCTCATGAAACCATACCCATTCAGAGACCTGCACCATGACCAATGCATTCACAAAAACAAATTGTCAAGAGCAAAAATTGTCACTGAAAATGTCTTTGGTATTCTGGCCAGTAGGTGGCAGGTCTTTTGCACCATCATGGGAGCGCCAAGGTTACTCTGGCTGCTCCTGCCCTGCACAACTTCTTCTGTGTAAATCCCTCAGATGCATGCCTACCCCCTGTGCTTGTGGATAGAGAAGATGATGAAAACCAGATCATTCCTGCAACCTGGTGGAACAATACATCGCTACACTCTGCGACAGCTAGTCGGACAAGAAATGCCTCCACAAACAGTAAAGATCAGCTGAAGCCCTATTTTGTGTCAGCAGCTGGTTCAATCCCTTGGCAGGACCCTATGGTGCTGTAAGCTCTCCCCAAAAATACAAATACTGTATTTTTACACCCTGGTCTTTCTCTTTTACCTACTATATTAATATTATCTTTTTCTGGTAAATATTGTGTATTCCTTACATGGTATTCTGTTGCTGTTTATTCAAAATAGTGTGGCCTTATAAAGGAAAAAAAACAGTCTATACTATGAAATAAGTAAAAAGATTACTCTGTGGCAGGATGAGGAAAAACACAGGAGACGAAGGCGAGTTTGAACTTTATTCCTCAGCTCCAAAACCAAACTGAAACAGGAACAACCTTGCACCAGAGAGCGCGGGAACGTAAACCACGCCCCCCAGCTCACAGCCCTGCTGGGTGAGAGGCGTAGCCCCTAGTGGCTGCCACAACTCAATGTAAGCACAATTCACGTTTATGAAGTAAAGCAATGTTAGTACTCACTATAAAATTAGTAAAGAATACTCAGCGTAAATAAAACTCAAGTTTATATAAAACAGTTTTAGTAGAACAGTTGAGAAAAAAAAGAAACAAAAAAACCTGTCTGCCATCTTTTTGTTGCTGCCTCCCCCTCTCTCTCACCAGGTCACAATGCTTGTTGAGCATTCTCATAAAGGTCATGGGACTTCGAGGTGGAGGCGCGGGATGAGATGTAGTGTTCCGCTGGGACTACACCTTGTTCTTCATAGAGGCTATAGAAAGGGATAGGGGGATACAGCACATGATGACTAGAAATGTCTCTATCCTGTGCATCATACACCATGCTTGTTATAACATGCAAAGCTGCATGAGAATTACTGGCTCTGTGATGTGCTGCATCTCACTAGTTATTTGCCGAGCAAATATGTCATGTTCATCTTCAGTGCTTAGGACACCAAATAAGTAAATAACATTTTATTTATGTAGCACCTTTTTCTTTTTTTCTTTTTCTTTTTTGGATCCCCCCTCTTTTTCTCCCCAGTTGTACTTGGCCAATTACCCCACTCTTCCGAGCCATCCCGGTCATTTCTCCATCCCCTCTGCCGATCCGGGGAGGGCTGCAGACTACCACATGCCTCCTCCAATACATGTGGAGTCACCAGCAACTTCTTTTCACCTGACAGTGAGAAGTTTCGCCAGGGAGACATAGCACGTGGGAGGATCATGCTATTCTCTGCAATCCCCCCCTCCCCCCCGTACAGGCGCCTCGACCGACCAGAGGAGGCGCTAGTGCAACAACCAGGACACATCCACATCCGGCTTCCCACCCACAGACACAGCCAATTGTGTCTTTAGGGACACTCGGCCAAGCCAGAGGTAACGTGGGGATTCGAACGGTGATCTCCGTGTTGGTAGGCAACGGAATAGACTGCCATGCTGTCCGGATGCCATATAGCACCTTTCTATCTTACACAGTGCATTAGAAAATGGATAAAAGGTTAAAAGAACAAAGATGAGTTCAACACAAACATTACAAAAGGACAGTACAACAGCACAATAAAAACAAAAACATTTAGTGGCATCACAAATCAAAATAGTGTTAATTACTCACAGACAAAAACACGTAGAAAAAAAGATGGGTCTTCATCTGTGACATAAAACACCCAAGAGAATTTGCTGACCCGACGCCCAGGGGGAGACTGTTCCACAGCCTGGGACCCAGGACAGCGAACGCTTGGTCCCCTCGTGTTTTCAGTCTTGAACGAGGTAAGACTAGTAGGCCTCATTCAGAGGACCTGAGGGGCCTAGTAGAGGTATGCGGCATTAGCAGTTTGCTAATAGGTTATGGAGCAAGATTATTTAAATTCCTATAGATGAGGAGGAGGATCTTGAATTATATCCTAAATTTAATTGGAAGCCAGTGTAGCGACATCAAACCGGGGTGACACGAGAGCCATGTGAGGTCTTAGTGAGTAGTTTTGCTGCAGAGTTTTGGATTAACTGTAGAGTATAGATTATGTGCAAACTTTTCTTCTCTCACATGTCTTTTCTCTCTCTGAATGACGTCTACTTTCTCTTCTGTGTGTGTGAATGGTGTGATATGAGTCTCCCCTGTGTGCATGTGTAGTCTGTCCTCCTCTCAGGGCTTCATGGTGGTTACCATCCGGAGACGGCTTGGCATCCCCCTCATCACATTTATTTTAATATATCTTATAAATCCGTAATTTTGTTATCCTGTTTCAATGTTATATCCTTCCCTCACGCCGATGTGTGACTAATGTTTTATCTTGTCTCTTCTCCCACGTATGTGAATGGTGTGACGTGAGTCTCTCTTGTGAGCATATGTAGTCTGTCCTGCTGTCAGGCCTACATGGTGATGGTGGTCACGTGGCTCAGGTCCTAGGCTGTACCGGTGGCATCTGGACACTGCTTGGTATCCTCCTGATCATATTCTTCATATATGTATGTTAAAATTCTATTATGGGGCATCCAGGTGGCATGGCGGTCTATTCTGTTGCCTACCAACACAGGGATCGCTGGTTTGAATCCTCGTGTTATCTCCGGTTTGGTTGAGCATCCCTACAGACATATTTGGCCGTATCTGCGGGTGAGAAGCTGTATGTGGGTATGTGTCCTGGTCACTGCACTAGCGCCACCTCTGGTCGGTTGGGTCCCCTGTTCGGGAGGGAGGGGGAACTGGGGCAAATAGCGTGATCCTCCCACGCGCTACATCCCCATGGCGAAACTCCTCACTGTCAGGTGAAAGGAAGCAGCTGGTGACTCCATGTGTATCAGAGGAGATATGTGGTCGTCTGTAGCCCTCCCCGGATTGGCAGAGGGGGTGGAGCAGAGATCAGGACAGCTCGGAAGAGTGGGGTAATTGGCCAGATACAATTGCGGAGAAAAAAAGGGGGGGGTTTAAAAAAATCCATTATAATTCTGTTATCCTTTTCAATATTGTATTCTGTAAATTGTTTACACACAACATCCGTTGCACATCTGTCCATCTTGGGAGAGCGATCCCTCCTCTGTTGCTCTCCCTGAGGTTTCTTCCTATTTTTTCTCCCTGTTAAAAGTTTTTTTTTAGGGAGTTGTTCCTTATCCGATGAGGGGGTCCTATTTTCATTCAATTAATCAAATAGTGGGTAATTTTATCTGGAGAGGTAAGAACCCCTGAGTTAGTAGATCTCTTCTATGACACAAAAAACACATAGGTAGCCCTTCCTACATTTATTCAATATACTAGGCAGCATATATACAAAAGAGTTCATTCTGGCTTCATTCCCCCAAATTTAATTGGCGTTTTTTGAAGGCTTATTCATGCCATCGACCTTTCCTCTTAACGTTTTCCTCCTTGCCTGTGTCCCTTCTAATTCCCAATATGAACCCTATTCAGAACTATGATTTTTAAATCTGCCTCTTTATTGAGCTCTATCGGCAGAATTTTTTTAGACAGCGACAGATAATGGGAGAGAGAGAAGGGTATGACATGCAACAAAGGTTGCCAGCTGGAATCAAACCGGTGATGGTTGTGACCATGTGGCCATTTGATATGTGCTGTAACCATTCGGCTATGGAGGCACCCCAGCAGCCAATATTTATTTCCCTCAAGTACCCTTGATTTCAATTTCTGTCCTTGGGAAGTCCTTGGAATTTTCTCCTTTAAAATATATTTCATAACAGCTTCTTTGGCCCGCTGTGATGTTTAACTTTTTTGTTTTCAAATCGGTCACTTTATACAGACCAATTTCCATTCATTTCCCTCCCTTCTGCCTGAGTCATCTTGGGGAGGGTTTTTAAGTTCCAACATGTTGTTTTTGAGTGGGCTTGTACCTCTGCTATATGACCATCTGCTTAGCTTAGAGAACTGCTCAACTGATGTACTTAAATCAGTGGGAAATAGAACTTTCTGTGGATTTGAATAATGACTACTGGAAAAGTGCACTAGAGCAAGTCAACTACTCAGCATCTTGCACCAGTCTATCACTCATACAATTCAAAGTTTCACACACAATTCATTTCAGCGAAGCTAAACTAGTGGAGCTATATCAAAGTTGTAATGCAGGATCTGACCACTGTTCTAATTCTTCTGCAAATCTTGCACATGTTTTGGTCATGTCCTGTGTTGAAGAACATTTGACCAGGACACATACCCACATCTGGCTTCCCACCCACAGACATGGTCAATTGTGTCTGTAGGGACATCCGACCAAGTTGGAGGTAACACGGGGATTCGATCCGGTGATCCCTGTGTTGGTAGGTAATGGAATAGACTGCTTCACTACCCGGATGCCCTATAATTACACATTTCTACAAATTATATATACTCAATGCTGAATGCTCAAATTCAGGAATAAGCACAGCATCCATTTAGGATCCACTGCCATTTAGGGACTTTCTGCCTAGTCAAACATTTAAACTTAGTTTTCCAAGAGTTGTTAATTAATTAAAGTGCCGCAAGCACACTATGTATGGGAACTTCCTGGACTAACCATAATTTCAGGCTCATCATGGATTTATGATGGTATTTCAGCTCCAGTGAAATCTCAGCTAAGGTATGGAGGAGGGTGTTGTGGCTGTGTCTACTATAACTAAAAAGATGGTTCTCTCCATTGCCCCTCTTTGCACCACACATGCATTACTAAGTCTCCCTCTCTTTGGTCTTTTTCTCTCTGTACCCGTGCTGCTGCAATGAGCATTAATAGCATATCCGAAATATTCAAATTGGCCTCGTGCTTAGGGGAGCATGAAAGATGCATTACCTCAGTGTCCTAAATTCCTGCCTGCCCATTAGTATTACTTTGGTCTCACCTTATTACACTACCTCGATGTCTGTGTCATCAGATCAGCTCAATTGTGGGATTGATATATTATTAAAAATGTGAAGAGTAGAACAGAATTAGGGCATAGATATTTAGCGAGTCATGTTTAGTCTTGAGAGGGCTGTGTTTGGAGAGAAAAAAAATGTGTATATCACAAAGTAAAGTCTCAACATCCCAGCCAAGTTCTTGACTAGCATGATGCTATTGTGTTGACCTGTATGTTCAGAAAAATAGGCAATAATAACAACAAAAAAGAGGGTTGGCATTACTGCCAAAACACTAGCTGTTTTTGGGAGGATTTGCTGTCATGGTGCCCTTATTCAGTTGAAAATTTCATCACTGCTACGCTACAGCCTGATGGTAATATAGTACTGATGATTTTGAGGTAACATGATGGTGATGGGCAGGGAAAAAAAACACAAACTGTAATCAATCAAAGGTATATATCCATGTCCCCAGCTTTAGAGATACATCCCCTTCTCTCACCTTGCTCTCTACCCCATAAGTCTCCATTCTTCAAAAGCACTGGGCGGCTACAATGTGCATTATGTTACCCTTTAACAGAGGTGGAAAACCCGGCTTCAGAAAGTAGAAGTACTAACCATGTATTTGCTCCACTCATGGACTAAACCAGCTGATTTCACTAATTGTTTCTCCTACCTGGCTGAAGTGTTGTGCTAATTAGAATCAGCTGGTTTAGTGCATGGGTGGAGCAAATACATGGTTAGTACTTCTACTTTCTGAAGCCGGGTTTTCCACCTCTGCCCTTTAAGGTGTTTAAATCAAACATAAAACCAGCTCTCTCAGTTATATTGGCTCCAAAATCTCAATAAGCTCAACAACCCCCCCTCCCTTTTGTCCCCAATGGTATCCAGCCAATTGCCCCACTCTTCCGCGCTGTCCCGGTCGCTGCTCCACCCCCTCTGCCGATCAGGGGAGGGCTGCGAGACTACCACATGCCTCCTCCGATACACGTGGAGTCGCCAGCCGCTTCTTTTCTCCTTACAGTGAGGAGTTTCGCCAAGGGGATGTAGCGTGGGAGGCTCACACTACCCCTCCCCCCCGTACAGGCGCCTCGACCGACCAGTGGAGGTGCTAGTGCAACGGCCAGGACACATGCTCGCATCTGGCTTCCCACCTGCAGACACGGCCAATTGTGTCTGTAGAGACGGGCGCTCGACCAAGCCAGAGGTAACACGGGGATTCAAACCGCCGATCCCCGCTTTGGTAGGCAACGGAATAGACCGTTATGCAACCAGGACGCCCCAGCAAATCTTCTTTACATCATTATTTCATTTTCAGCTTGACGAGGGCCACCGCATTTCTGTACAGAGACACAACGAGCTGGCAAAGAAAAACAGGCATTCATTATCACGTGGACTGTATTACATTTTGTGAGGCACGTGAGCTAGCTCTGCAGGGTCCGACAAATCTCCGACTTCACTCCAGCGGGGCGTGTTTCTGGACCTCGTCGACCAGTTCTCTTTTTTGGATAGCCAGTTAGCCGACCACCTGGCAAACACACATGTTGCCAAGTACACATCTAACACAAGCCGAAACGAGTTGCTTGATTGTATGTTAGCTGTTAATGGACAAAAAATGGCTGATGAAATATCACAGGCACCATTTGTGGCTGTGCAAGCTGACGAGACAACTGATGTGGCAGGTGTAAGCCAGTGCGTGATTGTGCTCAGGGAACAATCTGAGAACAATCTTCAGAGCACTTTTACTGAAACATTGAAACGAACACTAATAGCCATCACAACCCCCTTGACATCTGGAGAGTCAGAGAGGTGTTTCGGTACACTTAAGAGGATCAAATCATCCCTCCAAAGTACTATGGGACAGGATAGGATGAACGCCCAGGCTATGCTACCTATTGAGCGGGACTTCATCCAAAAATCACCGGACTTCAATGACATGGTGAGTAACCTGTTTGCACCCCGAGAAAGGTCGTCGATATGAGCTTCTCTTCAAATAAGGTAGGCCCAAGCCTATAGATCTCTTAAAAGACCACCAGACACGTTTAGCTTTCATGTCTCTCTCTTCTATAATGACCGTTATTTTTGCTGTGCTTACCAATTTGTTTTATTCGGGACATGTTTGACACAATGTGTTGCAACACCGTTGTGATAAAAACAGTTGCAGTATTTATTGGCAGTCGTTTCAGTTGGGACACATTTTGTTGTGCATCCTTAGAGGAGCCCTTTTCTGACATTGTAGGCTACAATGATTCTGCATTCTGTTCTATCATGTAGCATATCACTCCATCATTCTTGCATATGTTGTTCTTGTCGAAAATGGCATGTGCTAATGTGTACAGAGAAAAATAGTCAAATGATGTGTGTGTGCGTGCGTGCGTGCGTGCGCGTGCGAGTTTTTTTGGCATCAGGCCAGTCTTATACTTATCTGTAGTGTTGTTGTAGAGCACTTACTATATAACAAGGTATATAGTGTCGTTACTCTAACTTGGTATCTTAGATCAGTTTCTCAACCGGGGGTCCGCGGACCCCTAGTGGTCAGTTGTGTAAATGCAAGGGGTCCGTGAAAATAAAATATCTTTAAAAAAAAGATCCTATGACATTTATAGAAATAGGATTATTTTACTCAAATGTGACTTAGGCCTTTATCTACCTAAACTATAAAGGGTAACAGGACTTTTTTCTCTAATTACATCTGTTTCACAAGTGTAATTATTGTATTTTAATAAGAGATCTCGCTCTCATTTGCATTGTTAAAAGTTACTGCATGACGCTGTTAATACAAATTTAACATGCTCTGCATCCGTTTCCAAATTATCAGCCCCCTAGTGTTTCAGTGGGCGTACACCATTCATTTCTTAATGATTATATTGTGAAACATCTGCAGGAAGGTGTTGTGGGAAAACTCAGTAACTTGCAAGATTCAGGTTAGCGCTTGAAATTAAGCTAATGTTATAAAACAAACAAAGAAGAAGATGATAAGCACAGTTACACGAAGAAGAAGAAGTAGAAGAAAAAGAAGAAGAAGAAGAAGTCGTGACAACATGGAGAGATGGCTCAATTTAAAAAAAACGGACGAAGGAGACCAAAACAGACAGCAAAAAGAGACTTTACAAAGAAGATTACATATTATTTGGATTTACGGCAACTGATTCGGAACCTCAGCAGCCTCTGTGTTTTTTATGTGGAGAGGTACTGTCAAACCACGCCATGAAACCGGCACACCTGCAGCGGCACCTAAGCACCAGGCACCAGTCATCAGTGGGCAAGACTGCTGACTTCTTCAGACGAAAATTGTCGGAGTTCAGGGGAGCGCAAAATCACATGCGTGCCGCAAGTCAGACTTCAGCAACTTCCCTTCAAACATCTTACCAGGTAGCTTTGCTAATCGCTAAAGCTAAAAAGCCGTATACAATAGCAGAGGAGTTAATTGCACCAGCAGCAGCTATCCTAGCGGAAACTATGGTGGATAAAAAAGCAGCAGATGCAATCCGGTCAGTACCGCTGTCTAACGACACAATATGCCGCCGCAGAGTGGATGAGATGGCTGGTGACATTGTTCAGCAGGTGACGGATAAACTGAAAAGAGCGGGTTCTTTTTCAGTACAGCTAGACGAGTCTACTGATGTGAATGGAGAAGCCCAGTTGGTCATGTTTGCTCGTTTCAAAGATGACACTGTCAACAATGTAGTTGAACACAAAGTCTTCTGCAAGCCACTACCTGAAAAAACTGCGGGTGAGGACATTTTTAATTTGATTGACTGTTTTTTCACGGAGCACGCGTTGGACTGGAAGCGCTGCTCGCATGTATGCACAGACGGGGCAGCGTCTATGACAGGTCAGCACCGCGGAGTTGTCTCTCGCATCAGGCAGGTAAACCCCAACATCCAAAGCATGCACTGCATAATTCACAGAGAAGTGTTGGCTTCAAAACGCATGAGCCCAGAACTGGACAGTGTTTTGACTGACGCTGTGAAAGTGATTAACTTCATTAAATCACGACCTCTCAACGCAAGACTGTTCCACAAGCTGTGCGACGAAACAGGCGGTGACCATCATCAGCTGCTGCTACATACAGACGCACGTTGGCTATCAAGGGGGAAAACACTACAGAGACTATGGGAACTGAGAGAGCTGGTGCGCGATTTCCTCTCCGAGCATGGACATCCTCTGGCTGCTAAACTTGAAGACCAGACCTGGTTGGCTCACCTGGCTTACCTTGCTGATGTTTTTGGCCGTCTGAATGAGTTGAACACGAGCTTGCAAGGTGATGATAAAACTGTTCTTCAGATGTTTGATAAAGTTTCAGCATTCATGAGGAAAACTGACCTCTGGTTGAGACGGTGTGAAAAGGGGGATGTCAGTAATTTCCCTCAGCTTAACTCTTGGATAGCTGACATGAAACAGAACATGAAGCAGAACATTTTGAAAACTGTAAAAATGCACCTGGCCAAACTGTCAGCTGAGTTTCAATCCTACTTCCCAGACATTGAGGACATGTGTACTAGACATGACTGGATACGCAGGCCATTCATGCCCAGCAGCATGGATACAGCACCAGAGCAACTCCATGAGAGCCTCATTGACCTGTCTTCAGACAGTGGCTTCAGACTGAAGTTTTCAGAGACATCACTAACACAGTTTTGGTGCTGTGTGGAGAAGGAGTACCCAGAGCTTGCAAAAGAGACTCTCTACCAGTTGGAGCCATTCGGGTCTACATACTTGTGTGAGGTCACTTTCTCAGCTCTGACACACATAAAGACCAAACAGAGAAACAGACTTCAAGAGAGAGGTATCATTACAGCTGTTGCCACTATTCAACCCAGGTTACAGAAACTCATGAGCGGCAGACAAGTACAAGTGTCTCACTAACGGTTACACAGCACACCTCGCCACACATGAACTTTTCACCACACCACACCCAAGTGACACACAAACAGTGAGGATGCTTTGCTTTGAAAACACACACACCATCTGCCTCTACAGACAAAACTACGACTTAACTATACAATATCTATTGAGATTTCATACTTATGTTTGTTTTTGTTCTTGCAGAGTGCATAAAAATTCTGTTTTGTTACATATTTCTGGATGTTACTGCATAAAAATTCTGTTTGTTACATATATCTGAAAGTTACTGCATAAAAATTCTGTTACATATATCTGAAAGTTACTGCATAAAAATTCTGTTGTTACATATATCTGAAAGTTACTGAATACATATTCTGTTTTGTTACATATATCTGAAAGTTACTGCATAAGAATTCTGTTTTGTTAACTATATCTAAGTTACAACTGAAAGCTCTTATTTTTGCCCCAAAGAGTGAATAAATGCTATAATGCAATTTAAAATGCAGTTTCTACTGTTTCTATCAAATTGCAACCCCCGTCCCCCAAGATCAGGTGGAGGGGTCCTCAGGGTAGATCAAAAATACGCAGGGGGTCCAGGACCCCAAAAAGGTTGAGAACCACTGTCTTAGATTATATGTTGCTGTTACTGCAGTGTGAACTATAGATGGGTATTTTGGGTATACTATATTTGTTAGCCCCCCCATACATATAACCATAATATAACCAGCCGTCACTGAATACCATTGTGAGATCCAGGGACTTTAAAATGTTAATTTACGTAAGGAGTAGGTGTACTTATATCCATCTAAAGATCTGCCACTAATATAAATATTGCCCATTAATGCAGGATAATGGAAATGTGCAGAATGTATTATTTTTAGTTTGTACCACAATGCTGACTTTTCCTACCAGCCTATCCTAACATTCAATCTAGATTATATAGGGAGGGAAATTAATAATTGACTCATGCATATTGTTGCTTATTACCTACAGTGATGAGACTAAATACATTCAACAAACTAGTATTGTTACCAGATGGTTGCATCTTTGTCTTTTAACATGTTTCAAATCAATATGCAATATGTAAACAAAAAGTAAGCAAAAACATCTCAAATCAGAATCATGTTTATTGACCATGTAGGTTGGCAATACATGGAATTTGACTCCAGTTTCGTGTCTCTCACAGGGTACTTAACATAGAATTACAACACAACAACCTTCAGATACACACATAAGGATTGACTTATACAGGCAAAATAAGAGGAGATAAAGTGCAATGGTGCAGAGAATAGATCAGAGATGCTGAAATACATGTTAACGGGTTACTTATATACATGCCTGAGGTAGATGGATATGACTGAGCGTACCAGTATATGTCCAATGTACAGTACAGTATATACAAAATGGTTGGAATTATTTGATAGTGTTAAGCGTTCATGTAAACGACAGCCAGAGGAAAGAAACTGTTTTTATATCTGGCTGTTTCGGGGAGGGGAGGGGAGGAGTTGAACAGGTTGTGACCAGGGTGTGATGGGTCTGCAGTGATGTTGCCTGCCTGTTTCCTGAGTCTTGAGGTGTATAATTCCTGAATGGAGGACAGGTTGGTACGATTTTCTCTGCAGACCTAACTGTCCATTGTAGTCTGTCCCTGTCCTGTTTGGTGGCCAAACCAAACCAGACAGTGATGGATGTGCAGAGGACAGAATGGATTATTGCAGTGTAGAACTAAATCGACAGTTCCTGAGGCAGGTTGAATTTCTTGAGCTGGTGGAGAAAGTACATCCTCTGCTGGGCCTTTTTGATGATTGTGTCTATGTTGGATACCCACCTTAGGTCCTGGGAGATTGTGGAGCCCAGAAATCTGTAGGTTTTCAATGTAGACACTGTGTTGTTGAGTATGGTGGGGGGGGCAGTGTTGGGGTACTCCTCCTTAAGTCCACTGTCATCTCCACTATTTTGAGTGTGTTTAGCTACAGGTTGTTATGGCTGCACCAGAGGGCCAGCTGATCAACCTCCTGTCTATATGCAGACTTGTTGCCATACCGGATAAGGCCAATGATGGTTGTATTGTGCGCAAACTTCAGGAGTTTAACAGACAGGTCACCTGAGGTGCAGTCATTTGATTAGAGGGGAGAGCACACATCCCTGGGGGGCACCAGTGCTGATTGTCATGGTGCTGGATGTGATTTTCCCCAGCCTCACCTGCTGCCTCCTGTATCTCAGGAAGTTTTTCATCCATTGGCAGATGGGGGCTGGTACAGTGAGCCAGGTGAGTTTGGAGTGGATGATATTTGGGACGATGGTGTTGAACGCTGAGCTGAAGTCCACAAACAGGACCCTTGCATATGTCCTTGGGGAGCCGAGGAGTTGGAGGCTGTAGTGCAATCCCATGTTGACTGCATCATTCAAACCACTCCAGACTAAAGACTAATGATGGGTCGTTAGCAGAAAACCTGTTTTTTCAACTTTTCAGAGTAGTACCTTTTTGCCACTCTGATCTACCTTTGTTATACCAGATCCTATCTCTACTCCTGTACGCCTCCTCTTTGACCTGACGAAGCTGCCTGAGTTTAGATGTAAACCAGGGCTTATTGTTGTTGGAGGTACAGAAAGTTTTGATGGGCACACACATGTCCCGATGTAAGCTGTCACAGTGCCAGTAAGTTCATCCAGGTCTGTAGATGCAGCATCAAAAACACTCCAATCAGGGCAGTCAAGGCAGGCCTGGAGCTCCAGTTTTGACTCATTGGTCCATTTCCTCACACTGTTAACCACAGGCTTTGTAGAGTTTAGTTTCTGCCTGTAGGTTGGAATGAGATAAATAAGCCAGAGATCAGAGAGGCCCAAGGCTGCACAGGAGACAGAGTGATAGGCGTCTTTTAATATTGTGTAGCAATGATCCAGTGTTTTTGTCTCTGGTGGGACAGCTTCCCTGGGGTGTCCCTTTTCACACCATTTGGTGTATTATCTATGTATAAATTGTATTTTCTAATATTTGTGTGAAATAAAGTTGATTGATTGCTTGATTGATTTAACATGCTGCCTGTATTTTGGCAGTTTGTGGCTGAGGTTTGCTCTGTTAAAATCCCCAAGGATAATGAGTAGGGAGTCTGGATATTTGCACTCCATGTTTGTAATTTGATCAGCCAGGTGTTTTAATGCCTCTTTAACACAGGCCTGGGGTGGGATATAGACACTGACCAGAATAAATTATGAAAATTCCCGCGGTGAATAGAATGGTTTACATTCAGTGAAAAGGTCTCTAAGTGAGGGCTGCATGATTTCTTTAACACTGTGACATCTGTACACCAACCTTTGTTTATGTAGAAGCATATGACGCCACCCCGTTTTTTTTTTTTTGTGGGGGGGGGAAGTTAACCCCTATACTCCCAAGCCAAAGCTCCCACGAGCCCTCAAGAGTCTTCTGCTTGCAAGGCCAATTAAGTCCCTTAAACATCAATAATTGAATAATTGTTTTGAGAGAATGTCAATCAAGAAAATTTTTTAAATAAACATCGGTACATGTAGAATATGCGCAGTTGCTATAATGTCAATATTGATGGTATTTCACCAAATTAGCAAGTCCTATGCTGATGTGCCATAAGGTTCCAGTGATTCTTATAGACTAAAAAGTGTGTAAAAGGCATCAGCAATTATAGCCAATACTTTATACAATAGCCTGGTTTGTAATGCTGTGAAGATTCAATTTGCAAAAGCAAAATAGGACTAGCTCCTGCTTGCCCGCAGCCACGTCTGATAAAATCTCATTATTGAAATCCCATTACTATTTCTGTTCTTTTTGGCCTTTCATATTACTCCCATAGAGGTAATTAATCTCACAATGGCACTGTTGACAAGTTCCTGACTTAAACTGGCAGTGACATGAATAGAAAGTGTACTGATGATCTTGAAGGACTATGAGGATTTTGTTTCAAATAAGGGTTAGGCAAGATAAGACACATCAAAGACGAGGATAAGTCCAAGGGCAGATACCAGGGTGTAGTACCGTGTTGAAAACAGCCACTAGAGGTAATAGTGATGGGCCCTAAAAAAGAACTGAAACTCTCATTCAAGCCTAAATAGCCATCCATCCATTATCCAAGCCGCTTATTCCAATCGGGGTCACGGGATGCTGGAGCCTATCCCAGCAGTCAATGGGCAGCAGGTGGGGAGACACCCTGGACAGGCTGCCAGTACATCACAGGTCCGACACATTCACACCCAGGGACAATTTAGTATTGCCGATTCACCTGACCTACATGTCTTTGAACTGTGGGAGGGAACCCATGCAGATACGGGGAGAACATGCAAACTCCACACAGAGGATGACCCGGGATGACCCCCAAGGCTGGACAACCCCAGTGTTCGAACCCAGGACCTTCTTGCTGTGAGGCGATCACGCTAAACACTGCGCCACTGTGCCGCCTCTCTTAAATATTATTTCAAAAAATAATGTGGCGACTAAGCTTTAAATGAATGACCTTCGTGTTTAATGCCAACCCTGCGTCCCATACACTGCACGACCAACAGGAGTGGCTTTTATTTTTAACAACACTTACAGAAAATCAACATCACAGTGATCCCCCCCCCCAAAAGGTCACAACAGGCGACATTAGCCGAAGTCATGGTCCTACAGTCAATCAGTCAGTAAATAGTCTTCTGCTTAGTCTGGGTCAAACCCAAAAACAAACAACACATCCCAATATGAACGGAACATTTGAGCATGTAAAAATATGACATAAATCATAATAAATCTAGCCCACACAATCCTTTGTGCAGGAGAAAGCGCTATACTGCGGCCAGTCCCCTTGGGTCACTACATGGCTGCCACCTGAGGGGTGAGTTGCCCGCAACAACCCTATCACCCAACACAAAGTCCGTGAGGTGTTCCGGGTGGCAGTGTTGATGAACTGGCTGCTGGTGTTTCACAGGAGATGTCTCTGTGCACAGCGCTCCGGTCAGGGTGTGGGGTACTGTTCTCACCATCGTCCCCAGCAGCAGGAAGGGCGCGGGGCTGGTAGGGAGCAAGTCTGTCTCTGTGAAGCACTACTGCATGCCCCTGACCCCACATGCGCACCTTGTACACCACCTCAGTAGTCTAACCCAGTATTTTGCCAGTGGTTGTGTAGCTTGGGGGACACCCCTTTTGTGTGAGGGCAGAACCCCCACACCTCGTCCTTGATAAAGGTTTGTCCCCGATACCCCAACAACAGGTGTTGTAGGCCCTTTTCTGATGCACCCCCAATTTAGCCTGGGCCTGGCGGGTATACTCGTGGACCACCCACAGGCAAAGCAGCTGTTGATAGTAGTCCATTTCTGTGCCCCCGGCGATCTCCGGCTTGGGCAGGGCCCCAAACACCAGATCCACAAGCGTCCAGAGTTCCCGCCCGAACATTAGTGTTGCAGGCATGCACCAGCTGGACTCCTGTACAGCGGTCTGGTAGGACCACACGACCAGAGGCAGGTGGAGGTCCCAGTCCCTCTGATGTCAGCTGGTAAGGATGGCCAGCTAAGTCGTCAGGGTTTCGGTTGAGGCACTTAACCAGCCCGTCACTCTGGGGATGCAGCTGCATCGTCCTTGTCTGCATCATTTTGTGAAGAAATGTTGTCCATCCATCCATCCATTATCTGAACCGCTTAACCTGGCGGTCATTGGGCAGCAGTCATTGGGCAGCAGACAGGGAGACACCCTGGACAGGTCGCCAGGCCATCACAGGGCTAACCAAAACACACACACACACACACACACACTCACACAGTCATACCTAGGGACAGTGTAGTATGGCCGATTCTCCTGACCCACATGTCTTTGGACTGTGGGAGGAAACCGGAGCCCCCGGAGGAAACCCACGCAGACACGGATGTTCAATAATTGTCCTGCAAGGTCATTCTCAATTAAATCAACTTTCCACTTAACTGTCTATTAAATGCTTGTGAAGATGATAGTGTTTAATTTATTGTCCTTATTAAGAAGATTGATTAAAACAAAGATTGACATGATGTTATTGCCACAGAAAATAAATAAATGCTGAAATATTCAAAAGCCCATTGCAGTCTGACACTTTACTTGCAGAGTCATTCTTGAGATGACTCACAATTTCTTTTTACCCATAATCCATCTGTGGACCCAAAATAATGGTAATAATAATAAAAACTGCCCTGTAGCTGGTATTTCAAATATCCAGCTCCCGTGTGCTTCAAATTTTTCACGAGTGCAACAATGCAGAAGTAAATACAGTTGAGCCGATGCTGCTGTTGTTAGCAACATATAGTTTTTATTACAGTTCTTTGGTGGATACTTAAAGGGAGAAAAAAAAACAAAATTATCAAAAAAAAATTAGAAGATGACATGCATATAAACCAATTTGCTCCCTTTCTCTTATTATTCCTTTATTTTTTCTTCTATTAGAATGTATTCTCATAATGCAGGAGAATAACAACAACAATGCAGTTATGCTTTATCTCTACTTGGCACCATGTGTCAGCTTCAGAGAGTAAATACAGTGCTGTGAAGGAAAATTGGCATGAATCATTAAAAGTTATGTATTTATTGTGTATTTGATTCTCTATGCCTGTTGATCAAATATGTTTCAAAACGGGTCTTGTGAATTTCCCAGAGAGGAATAAGAAATATTTGTAATGGGGGATGAGTGTTACCTCCTGGTCTACAGAGCTGTTGTTCTCCCCATTCTGCTGTATGGAACAGAGTCATGGACCACCTACAGCAGGCACCTGAGAGCCCTGACACAATACCACCAGAAATCCTTATGAAAGCACTTGAGGATCAGCTGGAAGGACAGACGTGCCAACATCGGCGTTCTGGACGAAGCCAACATGACTAGCATCACCACCACAATAATGCAGCACCAACTCCGATGGACAGGCCAAGTCATCCACATGTCCAACACACGTCTCCCCAAATAGATCCTGCACTCTACCAGCTGAAGGAAGGTCAGCGAGCTCCTGGCGGGCAAAAGAAATGTTTCAAGGACAATATCAAGAGCAGTCTGAAGAAATTCAACATCACATCGAGCAACTGGGAACATATTGCACTGGATAGATGCTCCTGGAAGACATCCATGCAGGAATAAGCTGCCCGTCATGAAATGGAACTCCACTGTGCCACAGAGAGAAAGCAACAGCATTGCAAGGAGAGAGAAAAATGCTCAACCACCACCACCAACCACTACCACTTTCCCCTGTCCACACTGCACCAAAGTATGTGGATCCCAGATCGAGCTCTACAGCCATCTGAAGAACCACAAGTAGACAACCCAATGGAGAGGACAGTCATACTTGCTTCGAGTGACCGCTGATGACGATGGGTGTTACCTTCTCACCCATCTTCCCTGCTTAATTCACAGTCCCTTGTAATTCTATAGGGCCCCTTAAGCTGGCAATGACCAGATGTTTAAATTGACCTATGGTGTGAGGTACAGGGAAAGGTATGGCTTTAGCTGAGCAATGGTCAGGCCTCTCCTTGTCTAAGGAAAATGGAATATAAGGGAGACAACTCTTTTGGTCAGTGACAATGAAGTTCACCCACTGTTTGTATTCTCCTGTTGCATGCAATGCAACTTATCTTTTATCATCAACCACCAGTGCTTTGTGTAATTATTTCTAAGTCTTGAGTGTTTGCAGGCAATGTCCACGACAGTGTACTGTAAAGAAAGATGAAAGTCGAATGAAAAGGCTGAAGAGAGGAGGTTCTAGGTCAAAGTGTGAGGTAGAGTATCTATTCTGTCTCTCGTCAGTGCTCATTAGTCTGATAGAGACAAGGCAAGGTTTGCCTTTATGATTAGGTCCCCTCCTAAGTCCTGCACACACGTAAAGGCCATTACAGGGTCCATTTGGGACCACAAGGCGAGCGTAACATCTCTCCTGGCCCATCAAAAATATGAAGGGAGACACCCAAGAAACGAGGCGCCTGTGATTATTTAGGATCACAAGCTGTTGGTGCGATTGCTTTTTAATCGTCGCTAATGGAGCTCCCACTAACGTGAGCACCCAGTGGGAGTTAGAAGCCAGCAGTCTACCCCCCCCCCTTTTGCTAGCCTTTCAATGTCTCCATCACACTGAAAAGTCCAGCCTGCCTTGTCCTTCATTTTCCTTTCCTTTATTTTTTTTCCCCTGTTCCCACCTCGGGCAGTGCTTGTGTTTGATGCCTGTTGTCTTTTAAAAAGCAACAGCATTGCTATCTGCATCAGCCCTGATGCCAAGTGATGTTAGCTTCCAACATGGCATCAAGAGCTGAAGTATTGGGAGTCAAGGTGAGCTGAACATTTTGACTTTCATCCACCAAGGACACTGCTCTGTCACAGGCCTCTTTTTTTCTGCTAAATTGAAAGAGGGACGGGGGAGTTTTTTCACTTATCTGTTTTTTCTCTCTTTATATCTGCCTAATTCACCCTTTATTACTCACTTTTCTGAGTCTGTCACAGTGAAGGGCATCCTGCTGTGGCTTTCTCTCCTACCCTTCTTCACCCCCATCCCCCGCTCTCTCACTTCTATACTGTCATTACCTCGCTCTATTCTCTCTCCTTCTGCCTGTCTACCCACTGGACTGACTGCAGATGGGTGGTGACATGTGAGTTATGAAAGGTATATGTATTGGAGAAGTGCACTGCATTGTGAGAAGAAACCCCCTGCTGTTCTTTTAGTAGAAAAGATAAGACGGGCTGTATAAAATGCTGTGTATGTGCGTGTTTGGATCCCCCCCCCTTTTTCTCCCCAATTGTACTTGGCCTATTACCCCACTCTTCCAAGCTGCCCCAGTCACTGCTCCACCCCCTCTGCCGATCCAGGGAGGGGTCACATTCCTCCTTCGATATATGTGGAGTAGCCAGCTGCTTCTTTTCACCTGACAGTGAGAAATTTCGCCAGGGGGTCGTAGCACGTGGGAGGATCACACTATTCCCCCTAGTTCCCCCTCCCCCCTGAACAGGCGCCCTGACCAACCAGAAGAGGCGCTAGTGCAGTGACCAGGGCAAATATCCACATCCGGCTTCCCACCCCCAGACACGGCCAATTGTGTCTGTGGGGATGCCCGATCAAGCCGGAGGTAACATGGAGATTCGAACCGCCGATCCCCATGCTGGTAGGCAACAGAATAGACCGCTATGCCACCCGGACTCCCATGTGTGGTTTTTGATTATGTCCATGTCTCCTAATATTATGGACTTGGACAATGGATGAACTGAACACGTATCTCCCCTCTTTGTATTGTTCCCTTAAAGATCAGGGCTCAGTCTCTCCAAAGGCATCTTGGTTCTGAAATCACCTTCGTCCCTCTGAAATCAAAACAAAAATGGATAATCTCTGAACTTTGAATTACAAGTTAGCATGTTTGTTTTCAGTGTAAAACATATTCAGCATACATTTAATAATCATTCACATATTTAACAGCATACTGTATGGTGAAATGCTGGTTCTTTGCCCTTGTTTACCCTTTGCTACAGTTTTTGCTGCAAATGCATTACCCATTTGAGATTATAATGTATGCTGATAATGCTAACCTTAGCCTTTCACAAGCACCCTTCTGCATTTTGAGGTGGCCATTTCTTATCTAACCTACCAGCTCAGTTTAATTAAGGTGGGGCTATTGTTAACACTTCCTCGACATTGGCACCGGTTTCTTCTTCAAACTGGGTATTAAAAGTGTCCTCCCGTTTAGCTTACCCCTGGCAATCTTTTCAATATTAGACAATATAACCCCAGGTATATGAGATATATAACCCCCAAATACCTGTTTTAATATTCTAATCAGATATCCCTTGGCAGTCATATTAAATATCCTCCAGGGGTCTTTTTGGATATGTGCTCAGAGCCCATATCTTGCTACATCATCTTGACTGCTGTAGCAAGATATTAGAAATCCATACACTCAAAACATGATATATGACTTGGCGGCTGAGGAATTGACTGTGTGCGCTGGCGTGCTGGTGCACGTTTTCGAGTCCGAGAGAGGAGGAACAGCGAGACAGAATGTCCTGGCTGGGGGGGAAAAAAAATAAATGAATGAATGAAGAATAATTTGCACATTCAGTGTGGTGGAAAAGGTCAGGCTATTACCCCTGATGAGGAAAGGTGGAATATAAAGGGGAGATGGGGTGGATGACGGAAGAGAAAAGGGAGCGATCGGGAGAGAGAATGCTGTGTTCAGTGTGTGTGAGATGAGTGTTTTTATGATAATGATGATATTCTTAAAATTATTGAATGAATGATGAACATGCATGCACGCACGCACTGTGTGTGCACGCACGCGTGCACACACAGTCTGCTTGACGATCCATTTTCCCACCACCAATTATTTGATTGTTACTTCTTTGAAAGTTTACTTCGCCAGCAACAATGATTTCTTACTTTATTTTATTTTGTATTTACCCCCCCTTTTCTCCCCAATTGTATCCGACCAATTACCCCATTCTTCCGAGCCGTCTCGGTCGCCCACCGGCCTCTGCCGATCCGAGGAGGGCTGCAGACTACCACATGCCTCCTCCAATACATGTGGAGTCACCAGTCGCTTCTTTTTACCTGACAGTGAGGAGTTTCGCCAGGGGGACATAGCGTGTGGGAGGATCAGGCTATTCCCCACAGTTCCCCCTCCCCCCTGGACAGGCGTCCCGACCTACCAGAGGACGCACTAGTGCAGCGACCAGGACACATACCCACAAACGGCCTCCCACCCGCAGATACGGCCAATTGTGTCTGTAGGGATGCCTGACCAAGTCGGAGGTAACACGGGGATTCGCTGATCCCCATGTTGGTAAGCAGCGGAATAGACCGTTATGCTATGCTACGCTACGCGGACACCGCAGCAACAGTGATTTCTCCTGACATGTCCATCACAGAGATCAGGGGATGAAAGCATCTCCGTTCTGTGAAGCTGACAGCAATAAGCAACTGGTTAAACTGACAGCAGAAAAAGTTTATTGATGTCAAAAATAAACTAAACGTTAGCTCCAGTCAGCAATACATAGCAACTCGCCTGCTGATGCGTTACTTTACCTGCATCCTTCCAAATAACAGCTATAGTTGTGTAAAAGTTCCAGCTATAGTAGATTAGTTGACTTGTTGATTTGATTGACAGTTTGTTCACGTTACCACGTGTCAGAGCGCTTATCCTTAGTTCTGATAGCTATCTCTTTGACCTCTCTACTTTCCCAGTACAATAGCACAAGAAACTCATTCCACTGTAAAATCCAACACATTGTTGGTAAAAAATAAATAAATATATATATATATATATATACACCTAATGTTGTGTGTGTGTGTGTGTGTGTGTGTGTGTGTGTGAGCCTCATAACTAGTAACAAGCGTGCACTGGGGCCCTTCATAGCTACCTCACCCCACTGCTCCGTCCTCATGTCAAAACCTAAGCAAACCAACAAACGAAGGCAACGAGTACTAGCCAATCAGATAGCTATACTAAATGTAGCCAGTCTGGGCGTGTCCCTGTGTGAAGATGATAGGACTCCGAAGTTTCACTTCAGTCGAATCAGTGGCATTATTATTATTATTAATAATAATTACATTTATTCAGGATGGACTGCTGAATGAAGTGATATTAAAAACTGCAGCAGTACGTTAGCCTCACAGCACGTCACTCCTCCCCACAGATGGCCATTAGCAGACTGAGGAAGGAGAGCGCGGGCTCTGCTGATGACATCATTACAGGTCAGAGGTGATAGGACTCCAAAATAATAAATAAGATAACAAAATGCTCCCAAAACCATTGAAAACGTTTCAAAATAATGATATAATGATGAAAAAAAAACACGAGGGATTTTTGGTGGAATGCATTATACTTTAATTTTTTATAGCTTATATATAGCATAATATTCCACTTAATATTCCACTCCTCATTTGTTGGGCACTTTTAGCAATGGTGTTGAGTTGCTCGACTAATGAGGAGCGGAATAGCAACACGGATACAGGAAAAAAGATTTTAATGCATAGCAGTACAGGCCTGTTTCGTGCGTCTCACACTTCGTGAAAAAAACATTAACAGCTGATGAGTGCGAGACGCATGAAACAGGCCTGTACTGCTATGCATTAAAATCTTTTTCCTGTATCCGTGTTGAGATATATATATATATATATAATGACACTTCTCCAGAGCCCAAAAATGTGCAGAGATTGAGCAGTAGAGCCAAATAAAAAGGAAAACGGGTATACAGCAAGAAAATTAATAAACTAAAACAACAGGAACATAAGTTACTGCTTCTAATTTTCAGTTCTAACAATGATACCTGTATGGAATGTGACAGAGGTACAATTGTAAGTGCACATACCTGAAGACAACTATTCTTTTTTAATGTAGTAGTCTGTATTAATGCAGTATTGATATGGAGTGATTTAGTACTTGAGTTTTAATGTGACTGTTGGAGATCTAGCGATCAGAAGCGTAATGCACTCTTGAGTCATCTGTGGGTGGACACATGCTGCTTGTCGCCGAGCATCTTACGAGGCAGTTTGGATAAAAGCATCTTCCTAATGAGAAAATGCAAATGTAACTTTTTTATTATTTCATTATGCTCATTTTTTATTCAAATAAAATTAGTGGTCTCGTATAACCAGTGATACTCATCACAATTTGGTAGGGATGAAGAGATTGAAGTTCATTAGACATTTGGAAAAAAAAGAGAGACAATGTTTTATTCATACTAAGCTTTAGATTCAGTCAATAAGTTGATGGATGACGGTCAAGGAGTAGAACGAGCGAGAGAGGAGGGGCAGGTACGGTGGTGGTGTTCTCGACTATTCAGGTGAGAATTAGATTCATGCACACATATGCCCCAATGGTCAGCCATTCCCTTCCTCCACACTTCCATACCTTTTCCCTCCCTCGATGCACTGCTCTCTTTATTAAAGATGTAAAGATGAAGTCCTCCATCATAGCGCTATTGGCAGCCTCTGTGCAGTAATGGTTGTGATTGATCTATTGCCAGTGGTTAGCCCGCTATTGCTAATATGGACATATGGGTGGGCCTGAGAGTAAAAAGTAGGAGAAGGTGTGTTTATGAGAAAGTGAAAACGAAGATTATAGATAATTGCTCTAAAGAGTTTGGCTGGTGCCTGACAATCACTGATCTATAATTAACTCTGGATGATGACATAATGATAGAACGTCCACTGCGGATTAAGCCACCATGACGCCATCTTGGTATTTTTTAAAAAGCTATTTGTGGGGCGTCCAGGTGGCGTGGTGGTCTATTCCATTGCCTACCAACACGGGGATCGCCGGTTCGAATCCTCATGTTACCTCCGGCATGGTCGGGTGTCCCTAAATTGGCTGTGTTTGTGGGTGGGAAGCCAGATGTAGGTACATATGTGTCCTGGTTGCTGCACTAGTGCTTCCTCTGGTCAGTCAGGGCGTCTGTTCGGGGGTGAGGGGCCCTGGGGGAATAGCGTGAGCCTCCCATGTGCTACGTCCCCCTGGTGAAACTCCTCACTGTCAGGTTAAAATAAGTAGCTGGCGACTCTACATGTATCGGAGGACGCATGTGGTAGTCTGCAGCCCTCCCCGGATTGGCAGAGGGGGTGGAGCAGAGACCGGGACGGCTCGGAAGAGTGGGGTAATCGGCTCTGTGCATAACTGTAGTCCACTGACTCCCGGTTTCTACTGTAGCGGTCATACCAGTTTCCTGTTTGTTGACATGTGCTATTGACAATGGCATATTTTTTGCGGTGCCTGCAAGATTTACCATGGATAAATGTCATTGACATGCACAGAATTGTCAACAAAATTTCACCTGCACCTACCAGCAAATGGGTGAAAAGTTGCAAGTTGTACATATCAAGTTACGTCCACAATTATGAGGATGAGCATCCTCATAATATGTACAACTTGCAACTTTTCACCCATTTGCTGGTAGGTGCAGGTGAAAGTTTGTCGACAATTCTGTGCGTGCGGCTGACATTTATCCACGGTAAATCTTGTAGGCATCGTGAAAAATACGCCATTGTCAATAGCACACAGGAAACTAGTATGACCACTGCAGTAGAAACCGGAAGTCAGTGGACTACAGTTATGTACAGGGTTGATTGGCCAACTACAATTGAGGAGAAAAAGGGAGGGGGGGGGGACAAAAAAACCCCTCTTGATTGATGACGTAATTGTAGAACGTCGACTACAGTTTAAGCCACCATCAGGCCGTCCTGGTATTCCTTAAAAAGCTATTTGTGTTTTCCTGCTGGCTTGTTACTATGACCAGATGTGCTGCATATGATTGCAAAACTACATTTAAAAAAGGATCTGGTAAAATTATAGGTTATAGTAACATTAGAAAAAAATAACAATTGATCATTTGTTTATGGTTGTAATGTTATTGATAAGGTTAATATGTTATCTGCATGTTTCATATCTGATAGTATTAAAGGCACATGGTATTAAAAGTCAGTGGATATTAAGAACACTGATAATTATAATATACAACAAATTATATTTGGTGCAGCATAAATGTTTACCTAGCAGGAAACAAGTTACTGGCCATGTCTGTCCACTTATCTGTGTCTGCTACCACCACACTGATGTAGGGAATAATAAGATGGCACAGGCTTTACACCATCATCAATCCATAGGTTATTATAGATCAGTGCTAGCAATCAATATGACTGTGTGTGTGTGTGAGACTGAATTACACAGCACTCCCTCCCAAGGTGGACATTTGTTCAGGACATTTGTGTAATTGCTGCACAGCGCCTTGATCTGTGTCCCTCACTGTGCCAGGTGTGCGGGCACCCGGCATTTCTGCAGGGACGTCAAACTCCTCACAGCCGGGACATACAGCTCCAGACTAAGCTGGGGTGACAACAGTGGCATAAATCTTCTGAATAAACGCTTCATAAACAGAGACAGAACAATAAAGCACTGTCTGCATCTGTGTTACACGGAAGACGGGGGCCTCATTCGCAGACAAATCTCCATCTTTTTGTCCACTCGACGGTGCTTGTCACTGGATGATGAACTCGGGTACCCATGGTTGCCAAGTGACTGTATCTATCCTCCAGACTTACCAACCTCCTGATTGTCCCTCAGTTGCTTTCGGCGGCATCGTCTTTGCACTGTAACCTAGCAACACCGTTCAGGGCACATGACAGAACGCTGTTGTTGTTTTTTCAACAGTCACCTGTGGCTTTGCAGTATCGCTACATGGCTGCTGTGATATCTGAGCAGGTGCTGTTTTAGCTGTTCGTGACAAAGGACTCACATTCAGATGAAGGAAGGAGTTTGGCAAAGTGTTTGATTTCATCTTAAACCTCGGCGGTGGATGTGGCTGACCAGAGACAATAAAGAAGACTCCCATACAGTGACAGGATGTCCTTTGTGGTGCGGCAATACAAACCTAGGATTTAATAGTCTGTAAAAAGATGGTTTTGCATAGTCAATATTTTGGTCGTAGGGAAGCTGTCCTTGCACGCAAGACTGAATGGAGGAATGAGGTTGTTTATTTACTTTCTCTTCTGTCTGGCGTACCATTGATTGATTTTACATGTGAGAATTAACAACAGATTTTGGTGTAGATACTTCCATTTGAGTTTGATTGTGAATACATCCATTCATCCATCCATTTTCCAAGCCACTTATCCTAATTAGGGTCAGAAGGCGGGGGAGACACCCTGGACAGGTCACCAGTCCATCTCAGGGCAGACACATTCACACCTAGGGACAATTTAGTATGGCCGGTTTACCTGACCTACATGTCTTTGGACTGTGGGAGGAAACCGGAGCATCCGGAGGAAATTCACATAGACATGGGGAGATCATGCAAACTCCACGCAGAGGACGACCTGGGATGACCCCCAAGGTTGGACTACCCGGGGCTCAAACCCAGGACCTTCTTGCTGTGAGGCAGCAGAGCTAACCACTGGGACACTGTGCTGCCCATTGTGAATACATTCTGGGATTATTTCTCATTAATTAATTGCTTGCAGACATAAGCACATTGCTATTACATATTTCTTCCAAAACCAGAATCACTATGCCTTGTGTGGCATTGATAAAAACTGAAAGCTTTTGTGAAAGATGTAAAACCAAAAATGTGACTCTGGTGGACCAGAAGTAAGGCTCTGATCCCATTGCAGATCAGATTAATTTTTCTGTAAACGTACTATATTTCTTGTATTTCCACATTTTTAATTTAAAATATTTCTCAAGTTTCTATGAGGGTTTTTTTCACTGAATATATATCTCAGGCTCAAATTAACTTTGATGCCTCTGCATGACTGACATAATCAAATGAGACCATCAGCGAGAAGATTAGACACTGCTTTATTATGATTGCTTGTGTCTGGGATGGATTCCCTGCAAAATCTGCTACAAGGATTTACAACACACAAGCAAGATACATGGCCACAATTAGAGATGCATCACCTCATTGCTGTATATGTTGCTAACACAGTTTTTCAGAAACACAATTGCATCTCTCACTCTTCTCTCCAAAAAAAAAAGAAAAAAAAGCACAATCTACCAGAGGGTGACTGTAGACCTTTGCAGCGAGGCAATGCTTTTGCTTAATGAAGACAATACTTTTGTCCACAGGGTTTCACAAGGTCAACAAAAATCCAAAATTCCTTGTAGCAGCTTTAATACCTGATTATTTACTGTCCCCTGTTATTGGAAAGTTCAGACAGTTCATTTAGGGTCATTGTTTCTTATCCATCCATCCATTGTCCAAGCTGCTTATCCCAATTGGGGTCACTGGATGCTGGAGCCTATCCCAGCAGTCATTCAGAAGCAGTCAGGGAGACACCCTGGACAGGCCGCCAGTCCATCACAGGGCCGACACACACATTCACACCTAGGGACAATTTGGTACGGCCAAGTGTACATGTGTTTGGACTGTGGGAGGAAACCGGAGCACCCGGAGGAAACCCACAGACACGGGGAGAACATGCAAACTCCGACCTGGGAACGACCCAAGGTTGGACTACCCCAGGGTTCGAACCAAGGATTTTCTTTTTTCTTTTTTTTGGATTATTTTTCCCCTTTTCTCCTCAATTGTACTTGGCCAATAAACCCACTCTTACGAGTTGTCACACACCCCACACGTCTCTTCCGATACATGTTGAGTCGCCAGCCACTTCTTTTCACCTGACAGATAAGAGTTTCGCCAGGGGGACGTAGCATATGGGAGGATCACGCTATTCCCCCCAGTTCCTCCTCCCCCTGAACAGACGCCCCAACCGACCAGAGGAGGCGCTAGTGCAGCAACCAGGACACATACCCACATCTGGCTTCCCACCCGCAGACACGGCAAATTGTGTCTGTAGGGACGCCCAACCAAGCCGGAGGTAAAATGGGGATTCAAACCGCCAATCCCCGCGTTGGTAGACAACGGAATAGACGGCTACGCTACCCGGGCGCCCTCCCCCAGGACCTTTTTGCTGTAAGGCGACCCCGCTAACCACTGCGCCACTGTACCGCCCCTATATAAGATATACAGATTGGATATCTTTGTCCCATTTTGGAATCACATTGGCTCCACCAGCTGCATTACCTGCATATAAGGTAGTTTCACCATCATGGTGTGGAGTGGTCACACATTGGATATCAAGTGAAAAAAAAAAACGATTTATCTGTTTGTTTTCAAGAAGCCCAGCAGATGCCAAGAGAGGAGGAAGATTCAAACAAACTAAATGAGAACAAATATCAGTTTTTTTTTTTAACCATTAAAAACCTTTGAAACTGAGCTGCACTGAGGGGCATTGTCTCTGAATGGCATGGCCACGAATCAGCAGTGAGACATAAATAAATGGTCATCCAGTAGAAGAGGGGAAAAAAAACTTTCCCTGTCCCTATAGTGATTTTTTTTTTTACACAAGTACTGACACCCATGCAGGGGTGAGCAAATATGCACATCATGAGAGCAAATATGTTAATTAGGTAACGAGTCATTTTGGTCACAAAGAAAAACCATAGTAGTTCAGGTTGACCTGCTTTCTTTTACCGAGGCACTGTTCAGGTTTTGAAGGCTGTAGGGTTGAAGACCTTTATAGTTTTATGGCCTAGCGGTTCATTTTGTTTGCATCTTCTCAAACATCTGATCAGCGGGCTGAAACACTCGGTCCTTTTATGGCCCCAGAACTTTCTCAGTCTCTATGTCTGCTGCGCTGTAGAGCAAGTGCTGCATGCAGAGCTGGGTACTTATGAATTATTCTAGCTGGGCCACACTAGAGAGAGAGAAAGAGAAGATCAGTCCCAGCCCATCTATCAACTCTTCCATGTTGATTTCATCAGTCACCAAGTGATGGCTGACGACACCGTCTGAGTTGATGTTTTCTTGCACTTCTATAAATTTCTCTTCTACTTCTTCACCTTGCTGGTTTGGGGTTTCTGATGATGATATATCACTTTTGAGTGCAGTCTCTTCCTCACCTTTTCTCAAGGCTCCTGCAGATCCTATGAAAATCACAGAGATTTTTTTGGAGCATGAGCTGATAAAGCTGGAGATGGTGACACGCCCATACAAGACTACCCTGAATGGTCAGCGGGAGCTGTTAAACTGTGTATGCTGGATGGAAAACATGCTTTCCATCTCACCTTTTCTCAAGGCTCCTGCAGATCCTATGAAAATCACAGAGATTTTTTTGGAGCATGAGCTGATAAAGCTGGAGATGGTGACACGCCCATACAAGACTACCCTGAATGGTCAGCGGGAGCTGTTAAACTGTGTATGCTGGATGGAAAACATGCTTTCCATCTCCTAGAAAAAAAACAATTGGTTTTTTTGAGGTAGGGGGTGCTGGATTTTTCAATATCCTCCACACCAGGCCATAGTGATATCTTTCTCTTTTTACCACAAGAGATAAAATAGTCAGCATCTGACAATCCCATCTTAGTTCATGAGATGATGTGACCCCCTTCTCCCATCCTTTCCCCAATCTCTTTTGCCGATTATCTCTCCAAGATTGTGTTTTTATTTATTTATTTTTGCTGTTGTCAACACTTTGATGCAGACAAAAGCCGTTTCACTGTGAAATGATAGGATGCGGGAAGATGGGACTCTGTTCTGCTCTTCAGTGAGTCGCAGAAACCGTGGCAGATGACCAGAGTTCTCTGTGAGATAATGGTTTTGGTTTGATCTGGTCAAGGCTGAGTCTTTGACGTAAGTGGAGCATTGTTAATGGGAAACAGCCAAATGCAAAAGTATGCACACGCACACGCACACACACACACGGTTATAAAGTCCATCTCTAACCTAAGGTTTGATGCTTCAATAGTTGTTTGAACACTTTTGAAATGTTCCAGACAGACAGATTGTTGATTTCTGGGACTTACTTGTAGCCACCATGCAAACTGAACTTAAATTGTGTTCAGATGGATTGTGTAGGAAGAGACAAACGTCCTATAAAGACATAGGTTGTTGGGTTTAGGGGTCTGTTTGAAAGGCATGTCCGATACCACTTTATCTACCACCAGTGTTAAATCCAAATATTGAACTTTAAGGTGCTTATTCATA
Source organism: Lampris incognitus (assembly GCF_029633865.1). Taxonomy (NCBI): domain Eukaryota; kingdom Metazoa; phylum Chordata; class Actinopteri; order Lampriformes; family Lampridae; genus Lampris; species Lampris incognitus. Next base: position 38,425,971 of record NC_079218.1, read on the forward strand.
CTATGTATTCATCCCATGGCCCCAAAGTAAACTTCAAATTCAGTTTGGGGCCATTATACTAAAACAATAAAGAAACGATAATTAGAAAGATGTAATATTCTGGTGTTCATTGATAAATAAAAAATATTACTGCAGCTGTCTTGAAATACAAAACAAAGTAGATTAATAGAGCTGTGAAAGTCTACTTAAAAGTGACTACAGTTAAAAGGAAGGCTACACAGCCAACAGATCCAATCTGTGATGAGAATCATAACTTCAAATCAGGAGCCCACCATGCCACCAAAAAGCGAGTGCCCAGAAGAGACAGGAATCACAAGAATTCCAGGAGTTCTGTGAAGTTGTCTAACATAGGGTGAAAAAGTTTTGCCCTTGGTTTGGCGTCCCTACAGACACAATTGGCCATGTCTACGGGTGGGGAGCCGGATGCAGGTATGTGTCCTGGTCGCTGCACTAAGCACCTCCTCTGGTCGGCCGGGGTGCCCATTCAGCGGGGAGGGGGAACTGGGAGGAATAGCGTGATCCTCCCATGTGCTACGCCCCCCCTGGTGAAACTCCTCACTTTCAGGTGAAAAGAAGTGGCTGGTGACTCCACATGTATCGGAGGAGACGTGGTAGTCTGCAGCCCTCCATGGATCGGCGGAGGGGGTGGAGCAGTGACCGGGATGGCTCGGAAGAGTGGGGTAATTGGACAGGTACAATTGGGGAGAAAAAAGGGGGAAAATCCAGAAAAAAAAGTTTTGCCCGTGCATTTGCTTTCTGTGAGTAAAGCACCGACTCACCGAATCACACCCTGACATTCACTTCTTCCATATATTTAGTCAAGAGGTCAAAATCTGACAAGATGTCGGTACGCTTTGATTGAAGCCTGTTGATGTTTCCTGTAGAACACCTCCCAGTTTTGGGCAAGTTAAACCTATCCAGTACAAATCATGGTACCACTTTACATTACAGCTCAGTAACAGGGTAATAACAGGGTAATTCCCATGGTAATTACCAGCAATTACCGTTAGTTACCGGTAGTTACCTAGGTAGTTACCCCCCCCCCAGTCCTTTCCTAACATCCTATTTAAATCCATGATTCTATGTAATAACATGGAATCAGAACTGGGGGGGGGACTGGGGGGAATAGCGTGATCCTCCCACGCGCTACATCTCCCTGGCGAAACGCCTATCTGTCAGTTGAGAAGAAGCGGCTGGTGACTCCACATGTATTGGAGGAGACATGTGGTAGTCTGCAGCCCTCCCCAGATTGGCAAGAGGGGGTGGAGCAGCAACCAGGATGGCTCGAAAGAGGGGTAATTGGCCAAGTACCATTGGGGAGAAAAAGGGGGGGGGGGTCAAAAAAAAAAGGCTGTAAAGCATAAACGATTCGGACATTACAAATGCTGATTTACATGTCCAGATATGAAACTTTTCTATTTCTTTGGCTATTTAGCAAGGAACATCTCGAGGGGGGAAGGTCAAGATTTACCCATCAAAGTATTTGCAAATGTTCAATCGTTCTACCGCAAGAACTTCGCCAAAGTGATTGAGAAATTCTCAATGACAGCATTCTAAACTATCTGGAGTTCATAGCTCCTGAACATCAGAACCGGTTAACCCCACAGCTTGCTGTTGAACTTGACCAAATATTCCCAAATTTCATTAAAAAATTAGGTTATGGAGAAGCCGGAGGCACAAGTCTTGGATTACACCAGCTGTAACTTGGAGGTACTTGTCAGACCATGCTGAAAGAAGCCTGTGGATGATTTCTGGGCCCCTGGTGTCCAAAATCAAGTCTGTAACCACGAGAAAAGAGTGATTCGAAGAACTTGGTAAGCTGGGTAGGTGTCTGTTGGTCAAATTAAATACCAATTGCAATACTGATAGAGTCTGATGCCGGCCCTCCCATGACACATTGATAAACATTTGTTGCCAGATACATCTTTTCAGTGAAAGTACCCGTTATGAAATTCAAGCAAGCAAAAAAAAAAAAAACAACACTTTTATCTGAAAAAGACTCTTTATCCCACCAGTACAACAAAAACCTAGTCAACAAGACAGAATGAAAGGGATCCAAACAGAGCAGAGTGATGAAATGAAAACACAGTGAGAGGACAGAGAAAGATGTGGGCAGAACTACAGAAACCAAAAAATAAACTCATATAGAATGGAGAGATTGAGAAGAAAATATACAAGATGAAAAGAAATGACAAGACGAGAGGAAGAGGCAATGTTGAAAACTGAAGAACGCTGAATCACAGAGCACCACTGTAAAAATAATGGCGTTTAATTTGTAATTTTGTTTGAAGACAGGAAGGTTTTGTGACCTGAATTAGCCAAGAGGCTATGTGGGGGGGAGGGGAGGGGGAGGACTGCCTTCCTATTTGGATTATGGATTCGATGTTCAATGTCTAACAAAAATAAATGGTGATTGTACCCACGAAATCGTAGTTATTTGGAGGGCTATTATTTATAATTGCTATTTTCCCTCATCATCAGAATGACAAACCAGCCTAAAAAAAAAAAAAGTCAGTACCCACATGAGTGTTTTTCTTTGCCCTCCATTCCCCCAGACAAGACAATAGAATAGTGCAGTAATGCTTACCAACCCCAATATCAACAATATGAAATTTTCCTAAAGTACACAAAATTACCGGGTTGTACAAATCCTTGTAAATGTGCCCCTCTGCAGCCGTACAAGGAAGTGACACACACTGGAGGGAGGAAGTAGGGTGGGGGAAGGAGTTGTAGCAACGAACTCATTTGCTAATTCAGTCGAATGAGGGAGATGTGGTGACTTATCTGCTATGGGATTTGAATAACTTAATTCTGAAGAAGTGCCACTATTTGTCTATAAAGGGGTTGCCCGAATTAGTTAAGACGTGAAACTGCACCTGTTAACTGTGAAAAGACTTTGCAGAGACTAAAGGCCTTTGCATGCCGAGTCAGAATTTTTCGCATGTGTTTTCTCCAATCTATTATCCAGAAAATTGTACCACACAAAATCCTTGCAAACTGAGTCCAATGCATTGTTTTGTTTGTTGAAAAAAAATCTGCAATACAAAACAAAAGTGTTTGGTAAAGCAGTGAGGATGACTTGGTGGTTCTCTCTCTTCTGAGGAGAAAGAAGCATAAAATAGAGTCCATTACAGGCTACATCTCATTTGAAAAGGTCTTTGCTGTTGGATATTCAGACATTTAACCGCGTTCATCCTCAATAACTTTTGAGTGAGATCATCGATACACAGTGGGCGTATTCTGGAATCTGACAGAATAAAGAAGTCTGACAGTCCAGAAGGGATTCTGTACTGTTCTCTGTTTCAGCGACAGTTTGGGACAATGGACTGTTTTGTCCTTGGCTCGAATTCTGTAAAACTCATTTTTACACCCAGGAGCAAAACAGTAGTGGTCACCCTTTTGTCTTCTGTGCTGTGGCTCCTCAGTCTCCAACTTTCTCTTTTACCGTTGTATCAGTTGAACTCAGGCAAGCCAACCAACCTGTGATGTCACAGGTTGTAGAACTGCAAGATGATGCCACGAATGCTATAACAGTGCTTCTTTTTTCATTTATATGTTTACATTTGTCATGTTTGTTGTATAATTGTTGATTGAGTAGAAATACGTTTAGTAAATCATGTTAGCTTGATTGACTATTGGCACCCGGGTGGCATGGCAGTCTATTCCGTTGCCTACCAACATGGGGATCGCTGGTTCAAATCCCCGTGTTACCTCCGGCTTGGTCAGGCGTCCCTACGGACACGATTGGCTGTGTCTGCGGGCAGGAAGCCGGATGTGGATATGTGTCTTGGTCATTGCACTAGTGCTTCCTCTGGTTGGTTGGGGCACCTGTTCGGGGGGGAGGGGGAACTGGGGGGAAATAGCATGATCCTCCCACACACTATGTCCCCCTGGCGAAACTCCTCACTGTCAGGTGAAAAGAAGCGGCTGGCGACTCCACATGTATTGGTGGAGGCATGTGATAGTCTACAGTCCTACCAGCAGAGGGGGTGGAGCAGTGACCGGGGACAGCTCGGAAGAATGGGGTAATTGGCCAAGTACAATTGGGGAGAAAAAAGGAACCCCCCCATGTTCACTTTAAGCCCCCCCCCACACACACACACACGCGTGTGATATCGGCCTTTGTAAGGGCGTCTCAGATAAAATGACCCTGACATGGGCAAATCGTTTGTCATAAACAATGGTCGGCTGTCAGGTCGTTCAGTGTGACGGGGTGAAGGACGGCCGACTGCTAATCCATGGAGTTGTGGGCTCTAACGTAGCTCTAGCAGTGTCCGAAAATTTCTGCTGTCATGGGGTTATGTGGCAGGGTATACAATGATCAAGACTTCACATACAATGCCGTCCGTCCTGGTGAGGGACCAACAGGAGCATAGAAGAAAATGCTGACATCCTCGTGACTGTGGTAAACAGGTTATCCTGTAATTATTTTCAACAAAAAGATTGCGCTGCTTAATACCCTCTCTGTCCCTCTCTGCGTTTGTAGGTCTATTGCTGTGAGTGAATTCATGAAAGTCATTCACTAGTCACCTGTGTGCACACAGTGACAGGTATCTGGAGATACTTTACAGTATCTCCAGTACCTAAAGCTCACTTTGGAGAATTGCCAATCCATGTTGTCTCTTCTTTTTGGGTTTATTTTGGGGCAAAAAAAAAGTCTGCATTTTTTTCTTCTTCCATGAGATCATTTTCCGTGCCCCTGGGCAGAGATGAAACTACCATATATGCAGGTAATGCAGCTGCATTGGGGCCGGCAACAATTTAGAGCCCACACGCATGGACCCCTCTGTATCTCGCCACTATCATATCAAAGATCTCGAGTACCGAGTCTGTAGCACACGGTACATTCAAAAATGTGCAAGTGTCCCCATGTGTAATTGTGTACTACTGTGTGGCAAAATCTACACACAAGGGTTAGCTAGCTGGTGATGTGTCAAGACTTCGCATGGTGAAAAGTGCACCTATAATGTAAGTAAAGCTTTTGTTTTTGGGCATTGCTGGGGAGAGGATGTCTGGAGTGCCCTATTTAGCTTGCTGCCACCACGACCTGACCCCGGAAAAGCGGCTGAAGGGGAGATGAGAACTTTTTTTTGTGACTAATCAACCTACACACTTGTGTTTTGTGTTTATAAAGCCTATACGCAGACATGAATAATGTTATCAATATACAGGTGTGCCATCACCAATATTGTTTTCATCCGTTTCAAGGTGCACCATCACGATTATGTTTTCATCTCCCACATTTTGTTAAGTAGGCTAGTCTATCACTGTCTTGGCCTTGCTATTATGACTCCTCCTCTATAGCACGGCAGTCTCCTAGTAATCACTTCATTTAGGGTGTTTTCAAACTAAGTATGATTGCTTCTAACCATTACTGAGTATGTCTGCCCCCCCCCCCCCCGCCTCCGGTCAGCTTTCACGTAATGTTGCTCTGTACCAGAGTACACTTGCGTATCTACACATGAGATCGCCACGTGCTGGGCACAGATTTCAGTGGAGACGGGCAACATTGAGAAATACCTTTGTAGCATAGCAGTCCACTTCCATGTTTTGGTACAGTTGTTTTCACACCTGATGTGAGCCGTAACCAAGTACACATGAACCATACTCAAGACTACCTTTTCACGTGGACAGTTTGTTGATCCGTGCCCAGGTATGGTACACGGTGTTCCCACTACTCAAATGAACTAAACTTATGGGTCAAGTGTACTCGGATCCAGGCCCAGGTCCCTTGTGTGAAAGCATCCTTGGGCATCAACTGTGCAGTGCATTTTGCCGTTGCTGGTCATTTTAAAGCTGCTGTTCAGGGGGGAGGGGGAACTGGGGGAAATAGTGTGATACAGGGTGTCACATACCCACATCTGGCTTCCCTCCTGCCGACATGGCCATTTGTGTCTGTCGGGACACCCGACCAAGCCGGAGGTAACACGGGGATTTGAACCAGCGATCCCCGTTGTTGGTAGGCAATGGAATAGACCGCTACACTACCTGGACACCCAACTCTCTTCTTTTTTTTAATCCATAAACAAAACAAGAACTTATCAAGCAAGTATCACTACAATGAATGTCTGCATATATCCACTGCAGAACATGGCTCACTTTACCTCCCATTTTAACAGCAACAGCTAAAGCAATAGGAGCCAGCTGTGGAATAAAATCAGCAGTTTTTATTGTTCTTATTGCACAATAACATTTTTCAAATGCTGCATGCATGCAAGGCTTGGTCAGTAAAGAAAGACTGATTACTACATATAGCAAATGGATTGCCAGCAATAAAGATCTTGCTGTCAGTCAAACAGCGGATGAATGTGGAGAGAATGGAACGCACTGCTGTTGATGTTGTTGTAAAGCATCAGTCAAATTCAATGAGGTGTCGCTGTTATCCACCACATAAGGCAGAAGAGAGGCACGATGGTCTCTTTAAACAAGCTGTTTCACAGCCGAGTGGTTGTAATGGATAGAGTGCGGTAGTTACTTTATTCTTTAATGTATGAAACCACCAGTAAAAATTTAAAAGTAATTAAAAATGGCAGGTAAACAAAGTGTAGCTTAAATAGGGGTGATTTAAAAAAAAATGTACTGATCCCTGTAGGGAAATTACCGCCGTGCAGCACCCGGGGACCAATTCCAGTTCATCTTGCCATGCCTCGGTCAAGGGCAAAGACAGAAGTATTAACCCTAACATGCATGCCTTTTTGATGGTGGGGGAAACCGGTGCACCTGGAGAAAACCCACTGAAGACACGGGGAGAACATGCAAACTCCACACAGAGGACAACCTGGGATGACCCCAAGGTTGGACAACCCCAGGGTTCGAACCCAGGACCTTCTTGCTGTGAGGCGACAGCACTACCACTGCACCACTGTGCTGCCCAAGTGATACGGTGTGCTTCCTTTTGTCATGTACCATTTTTATAACCTTTGACATATACATCAATGACCTGGGATGACCCCAAGGTTGGACAACCCCAGGGTTCGAACCCAGGACCTTCTTGCTGTGAGACGACAGCGCTACCACGGCACCACTGTGCCACCCAAGTCATACAGTGTGCTTCCTCTTTTCAGGTACCATTTTGGAGTCTAGCTTCCATAACCTTTAACATATACATCACTTTTTCAATGCTTGTGACAGCGAGTGTCCCCATCCATGCTGAGGTGTACATTTGAACAAAGTGCAGGCCCAGTAGCTGCTCTGTGATGACCGCTGCTCCGCCTTCTAGTCAAAAGCACCCATGGAACATGGATGCTACTGGTAGGAACATAGACTGGTCAATCGATAGAGATTGTTCTGGTCCGTTCGTGTTAATGTGGTCGTCTGTTAAGGGAGAGAAGGAAGCTCACTCCAAAGCATGTCTTTTTACAGGTCAGGCATGTGAGGAACTATTCCTAGTTCAAGCTTCCAACTCCACAATAAGGTGATTCAATATCCCTTAAAAAAAACCCACTCTTACCTGAATCAGCAGAAGGGAGCTATAGGGCTGTATGCAAAATCAGAGTTGACATTTAGTTCTTCGGTGGACCAGAAAGGTGACGTGAAGAGGGTCAGGAGAGGGGACGGCCATTATCGTAATTCATTTGAAGGCTATGTCTTCAGCCATCTATATACCTGGTGGCGGTGGCGGGGGCGCGGGGGGGGGGACAAGATCATTGGTGGACTGAGAGGAGGAGGGTCACGAGAAAATCGTAGTGGAGTGGGAGGGTGAATAAGAAGACAAAAGTAGAGATGGAAAGTAAAAGAAGTGATTCCATGCTGAGAGAGAGCCAAAGGGAGATGATAGGAGACAGAGGAGGCTGAAGCACTGAGTGAAAGAGAAAGAGACAGAAGGGCATGAAACATTGAATGAGAGAGAAGGAGACAGAGGAGGTCTTGGCCTGCCCCTTACTGTCAGTGGCTCTGTCACGGCTGCCTGGCTTTATAGAGAGCTACTTGTCACAGTGTCGCTACTTAATTGACATTAAAACCCACTGACCAGCATGTTAACACTCACTCCCCCCTCCGCCTCACTCTCTCTTTCTCTCTCTCTCACCATCTTTCCCTACCTCTGTCTTTAGATATTTCCTCAAACTTCCTCTCTGTCTTACTCTCTTCCTTCCTCACTTAACACTTCCTCATCTCTGCCCCCCCACCCACACACACAAACACAGTTTCTTCTCTTGCCCGCTCTCTTCATGTGTTTCCGATCGACACTGCCTGTCATTTGCATATGATGTGGCATGGCAGAAATGGCAGCCCTTCATCCACAGCTCAATTTGCCTATGACAGCCATTGCTTTCTCCCCCATCGAAACAGGTGTGGCTTTAAAGCCTCATTCCATCTCCTGCCTATCTGTAAGAGCACCAGCTTCTCATGTGTCATTGTGATATTTCATGGGCATTTGACGTTCAATAAAAAGAAAAGTTTCTCATCAGAGGGAAAGTGCAACGCTCCCCACGTGACAATGAAGCCAACACTTAGTATAGGAGCAGTGGAGCAATTAAGGAGAGAACACATAGACTGACATGTAACCCTGTGGTTAGATTATAGGCCTTAGATATATTATATTGCACTATTAGATAAGAGTTTGGCCTATGTTTGTTATTTTGTTTACCTTTTGAATATGAATATATTATATTGTTCTGCGAAACAGTTGTTTACTAATGTGAAATGCATTTACTTTTATTGTTGAACACTTACCATTGTTGTGATTGGTTGGCTGTGGAGAGAATAACTTACCTTGAATGTGATTGGTTGAGAGGGCAGCGGGGAACGTCAGCGCGAGCAGACTGAACTGGGAGAGGAAGTAGGTCACTCGTCCCTTGTGTGAGCAAAACGGAGCAGTTTGATGTCGAGTTGTTATATGCTACATTGCGGTGAGAGAAATGTAATTGAAGTTTAGTGAACAGTGATGTGTGCCGGTGTCTGACCGAGACCCATCCCAGGAACTGTTTGTGTGGACTGGGGAGACAAACTGACTACTCGTCAGTCCCATATGTTGACCCAGCGACGTTACGGAGCGAGCTACCCCGTCGGTGTTCGTTGCTAGCACAGCAAGACGCGCGAATGGACTGGATGCGGTAAGGGGCTCTCCCCACAGTGAGTCGGGCCGTCTTCTAGTTTAGCGAAGTAACGTTATCAGTTACAGTGTAGTGGTGTGTTCATGCGACCATCGAGGAACGCAGAAGGAGTCGTCTGTTGCCGTGTTGTGCTGCCGAGGCGAGCGCACGGTTCGACCGTGAGATGGTGCTAACGGCTAACTAGCCAGTTTGCTAGGATGGCTGCCTGCCTGACGTTCGCTGCTGCGCTGCGGTGGAGCATTCATTCTTTGTGAGTACAAGCTGGATGTGCGGGCATCCAAGGGGAGCGAAGAGGGCTGTTTAGGGTCCCAACGTACCCGATAAAGAAACAGGCCTGCAACTGGGGGTTGACTTTCTTTTATTTTTATTGCCGGCTTAGTTATAGGGTTGTTGAGCTGTATGCTAATGTGTTGGTCTGATTCATTTGTGTGTATATGAATGCAGATGCTTGTTAGCCATGGAGGCTTCTTACTTTCATTCATTCTAATAATCATTACTCATAATACATTTGTATATATAATTATATGTACCTGTGTGAGTGTGGATTATTCATGTGTGTTTATTCCTGTGGTGTCTAGGCTATGGTAAGTGACATGTTGAGTTAGCCTTAAACGGGCCGTCCACCATATTTTGACAACCTTAAAGGGCTAGTCCACCTTTTTACTGGAAGTAACCTAGTGACACCCAGAGATGTGTAGACCATAGTATATAACCTTAAAGGGCTAATACACCATATTTTAGAACCTTAAAGGGCTAGTCTACCGTTTTAATATAAGTTACTCGGTGACACATTGAGGTGTCTAGACCATGTTAGATTGCCTTAAAGGGGTCATATGCCATATTTAAGCGCCTTAAAGGGGTAGTCAACCTTTTTAGTTGGAGTTACCAGATGACACTGTAAGACATTTAGAGCCTTTAGAATATACTTTAAACACATAAGAAGCGAAGTTAGCATACTTCAATAGTTTATTGGATACCGGGTTGTATAGAGAACTCAGGAGCGTTGTCCTTGACAGTTAAAAGGGATAGATAGCGCTACAGACAGATTTTGGACTCTCATCTCCAAGGCATCCAGTTTATGCTTAAAGGACAATTTTGTTTTTCATGCAACCTTGGTGTTATTTTGTAGCTTTTGCCATCACGCATATCGGTTATGATATCATTTTACTCACCAGCTTCATTTTGGAGATTATGAGCATGGTACCACAGCTAGTCATAGATTTGCAACAGCATATAATGAAGTAAACCAAACACGCGTCTTAATTCTGTCCATTCAGCTATAACAACAAAAACCCTAGTGCCGCAGTTGGACTGTGTACATGATTTTATGCTATCTGTGACTTCTAAATTGTGCTGACTGGGTAGTAAGTCAATGAGTACTACTACTTATGGTAAGCATAGGCTGGTCATTACTGCAAGTTGAACCAGGGAGTAGCTCAATCACTTGATCAACAATATTGATAATATTGAACATTTTGGGTAAAAACTTTTAAGTTGACATTTGTTTTCGCTTCCAAATACATAGCTGGATTGAATTTACTGAAAAAATGTCTGACACTCATGTTTACCTGCCCCATAAGAAGCTGTTGTAAAGCTGAGTCCAGCAGTGGTCCCATATCCAAAATCACCACAATGAAACCAGTGAGTAAAGCGATATCATAACCAACACAGTGGTTCTAAAACTGTGGGGGCACACGGGGAACTGAGGGGGGGGGGTGCTAAGGATGTTCAAGTGGAACCAAGTGGATTAAGAATAACATGCTTTTCAAAGAGATCTCACATAAATCTCCTTCATGACCCTTTTTAATGCCAAAATTGAAAATATTCATCAGCAGTTGACCTCTTCGAACAATACTGCATACACTTCATCTTATTCACCCTTCTATGTTCCCCTCTCTTCTTCACTATCTAGTTTTAAACTCCCAACTGTAGCTGAAATATCTGGTCTCATTCGCAAATCCAAATAATCTACCTGTCAGTTAGAGCCCCTTCCTACTCATTTAGTAAAAGTCTGTCTACCTCCTCTATCATCTTTAATAACTGATATCATACATTCCTCCCTTACCTCTTTTCTTCTTCCGTCATCTCTCAAAACAGCTGCAATAACTCCAGTACTCAGACCCCAACAATTTGAATAATTTTCACCCAATCTCAAATTTACCATTTCTTTCTGAAACACTTGACAGAACAGTCACATCTCAGGTACATGCTCACTTGACTAACAACAATCTGACTCTGGGCTCTTAACCATACATGTCCTTCTTGATCTTAGTGCAGCCTTTTGATACCATCTCACATAGCATCCTCCAAGAGAGATGAGCTTCCATTGGAATAACTGGCACCCCCCTTGACTGTTTTAGATAATATCTCTCTGGCTGCACTCAGTTTGTCCAACTTAAAAATTTGAGGTCACAGTCCTTTCCTGTTACTACTGGTGTTCTCCAGGGCTCTGTATTGGGAACCCTCCTATTTGTTATTTACCTATTACCTCTTGGCCATATTTTCAGGAAATTTGGCATTCAATTTCACTGCTACACCGGTGACATCCAGCTCTATCTATCCACCAAGCCTACCTCCGCTCCTCCACCCACTTCCCTTTACGACTGCTTACTACAAATGAAATCCTGGTTTTCATACAACTTCCTCAAACTAAATAGTGATAAAACTGTGGTCCTCTTAGTAGGTACTAAATCTACTTTGGCTAAACCTCATAGTTTTTCTCTGACTATTGACAATTCTATAGTTCCTCCATCGCCTAAGGTTAAGAGTTTGGATGTCACCTTGGACAGCACATTATCTTTTGAAGCTCATGTCAACAATGTCTCACATAAAAAATGTCTGCATACTTCCACCTATGTAATATTAATCGTCTTCGCCTGTCACTTGCACCTAACAGCACCGCCATACTCATTCACACCCTGGTTACACCCCATATTGACTACTGCAGTTCTATCCTTTTTGGTCTTCTCCTCAAGTGTCTTCAAAAACTTCAGTTGGTCCAGAATTCAGCTGCACATATCATTACCAGAACTCCTTCCATAGATCATATCACTTCTGTTCCTCAGCAACTCCATTGGCTCCCTGTTAACCACTGTATTGACTTCAAGATCCTGCTCCTCACCTTTAAGCCCATAATAAACTAGCTCCTTCACATCTTTCTGAACTCCTTCATATCCACACGCCCTCCTGCACTCTCAGATCCTCTTCTGCTCTCCAACTCACTACACCATCACATGACACATTCGCAACATTTATTCTCTTTCAAGCTTCAAATCCCATCTCAAAACACACCTTTTCAAACTGGCATATTCAGTCTGATCCACACTTCATTGAGTTTTGTGCAGATGATGATTTTATACTCATCTGTTGTATTAACTTTTTATTGTCTACTCTGCTTTCTTTTGATTTTATGCTGTCTGGCACGGTGCTACTTTTTTATTGTGTTCTGTGAGGTGTCCTTGAGTGCTCTGAAAGCCGCCCACAAATAAAATGTATTATTATTATTATTACTGTTATAAAATGCGGATTTAAACAGGAGCACATAAATATTATCAATAGTTTTCCAATTCATTAATTCACTGTGGCAGAGAATCATTTGCCATATTAATTGCTCTTGTTTTGTGTGTTCAGTACAATAAAATAATATGAACTATAGCTTAACTATAGTTGAATTATTATTTCTGGACAGCAATGTCATTTTGTTTTGCAAAACTATTTTATTACAGTTCATTCTATCGAGCTAGATAGGGATTGGGTCCAAAATATTTCCATTTACCCAATGGGTGGGGCAGGGGGCTGACAAAAAGTTTGGGAACCACTACCTTAAAGAAAAAAGAAGATAATGTAGAGCTCCTACGACTCCCTCCTCATTTAAATCACATTCTTCAACCTTTCCAATGCAATGTTTAAGGCTAGTGAAGAGGGCATGGAGGAAAAAACTGCCACAAAAGGTTCAGCTGGGACAAATTCAGAAAATCTAAGAGGTGTTCGAAAATACACTGTTGCTTTGAGAGCACAGACATTTATTCCATTCAGTCCACAATGAGTCATCAAAGAGGCAGAAAGCATCCTTCAGGAACGGCCTTCTCCCCACATCCACAAGAGGTGCCCTAATCGCATTACTTCCAAAACCAGGAAAACCAAACACAAAATGTGAAAATATGCGTCCAATCATCCATCCATCCATCTGTCCATTATCTTAACCGCTTATCCTGCTCTCAGGGTGGCGGGGATGCTGGAGCCCATTTCAGCAGTCATTGGGCGGCAGGCGGGGAGACACCCTGGACAGGCCGCCCGACCATCACAGGGCGCCCACACACACACACACACACACACACACACACACACACACACACACACACACACACACACCCATTCATTTCTAGGGACAATTTAGTATGGCCAATTCACCTTATCTACATGTCTTTGGATTGTGGGAGGAAACCGGAGCCCCCGGAGGAAACCTACGCAGACACGGCGAGAACATGCAAACTCCACACAGAGGACAACCTGGGATGACCCACCAAGGTTGGACTACCCCTGGGCTCGAACCCAGGACCTTCATGCTGTGAAGTGACTGCGCTAACCACTGGGCCACATGCCACCCTGTGCCCAATCAGCCTTTTAAACTCAGATACAAAAATACTTTGCAAAGTTCTTGCAAGAAGGTTGGAGGGCCTGCTTCTTCAGGTGGTGGGAGAGGACCAAAATGGATTCATCCCAGGTAGACAGGGCTTTCACAATGTCAGAAAAGTGCTCAATGTCTTACACAGTCAGAGAGGGGCAAAGGACACTGCTCTACTCTGATTTGACACAGAGAAGGCCTTCGACAGTGTCAAATGGCCTTATCTTTTTGAGGTGCTCACACACTTTGGCTTTGGAGATACATTTTGCAAATGGGTAGGTTACTATGTACTGAGATTACTGCAGAAGTCTTGATGAATAGTATGGTCTCTAAACCTTTTAATATCTCTAGAAGTTGCCTGCAAGGAAGTCCTTTATCACCATTGCTATTTATTATAGCAAAAGAACCATTTGTTATAGCTGGGAGGATACATAATGACATTAATGGAATTTGAGAAGGTCATTTAAAACATAAAATAGCACTTTTTGCCAATGACATAATTTTGTTCATAAAAAATCTAAACAGTTCTGTCCCTGCACTCCTAGATCTTATTGAAACATTTCGAAAAATATCTGGATATAAAGTTAATTATTTAAAATCATCTATAATGCTACTGAATGAAACCGAGAGGAAAAATAGCCAAGTTTATGCTTCTACTTTCAACCCAACAGATAATTTTACATATCTAAAAATCGTCCCTGAGGTGAGTAATATTGCTCAGATAAATTATGACCCAATTCTGGAAGCTACTACCTCATCAGTAGAACATTGGACATCTTTACCTATTTCTATAATTGGCAGGATAAATATTTTTTAAAAATGAACATACTCCCTAAATTTCTCGATCTATTCCAGAATATCCCCCTGCCCCCTCCCTCATCTTTGTTTACTAGAACTTTATTTGGCAAAATAAACGTCCCAGATTATGTCTATCTTTATCATATTTACCATATGACAGAGGAGGCCTTAAATGCCCAAACATCCGGTATTTATTACTGGGCAGCTCAACTGTGGTCCATAATGTTTTATTTTTCATCTGAAAGCCCTCCTGCTTGGATGGATTTGGAATCCAGTTCTATTTCGCCAAGCTTACCAATGCACTTTTATTTGTATTCAACAGATCGCAAATACTTGAGAAAACATACAGACAACCCTATTGTATTGAACATGATCAACATTTGGTCTGACATTTGTAAATATTTAAATATTAACCCCTCCTGGTCATGCTTCAGTCCTATTTGGGGTAATGCCAACTTTAAACCAGAAAAAGGTGATCCAGGATTTCAAATATGGGCTGAAAAAGGGTTAAGGAAAGTGCAAGATATGTACAGAGAAGATGAAGTACTTATGTCCTTCGTCGAAATATGAACCAAATATGACATCCCAAAGAATTTTTTTTTTCCAGATATCTTAAATTTAGGAGCTTTATATATGCGTCTCAGAACCATTCATTAGAGATATCTGCTATTTCCTCGATAGAGGTAGCAGTCATAGGACACTGTTATAATAAAGGTTTAATTTCATCTTTGTATAACTTGTTTGTATCTGGGTCTGATGAAAACTCAGAATCCAAGCTGAGACTATGGAAGGAAGATATGGATGAGGAAACATCCTTAGAAGACTGGAGTGAGGCATGTAAGAAGGCTCAGAGGCAGACAATCAACAGTAGGCTGAAACTTACACAGTATAAATGGCTGATGCATACATAAATAACTCCTGTTAAATTGCTAAGTTTAATGATAACATTCCTGATACTTGTATCAAGTGTAATGAGGCAAGAGGGACACTATACCACTTTATATGGGAATGTGTGAAAGTGAAATCTTTTTGGCAGGCTATTATTAATTTGACTAATCAAATTTTATCAAAGAAATTAGCACTGGGTATAAGCTTTTTATTCTGGGTATATATCTGACCAACCCACACTTACAAAGCAGAGTTAAGTTTTGTAGACGTGTATATTACAAGCTAAACGTATAATTGCCCTTAATTGGAAAAATGTTGATGGGCCAAGAATTGGAATATGGATTAAAAAAACATGGCATCAAATATGTCAATGGAAAAGATAACATATATTGTTAGATGTAAGCAAAATGTTTTTGATGACATCTGGAGACCTTTTATGTACTTCTTAAGACATGATGTTAATGCTGGTAACCTGCTTCAGCAGGAACAAGCTCTGAGGGAGTAGGGTGGTATTATGATGTTGTACACTGATTTTAGAAACACCCTTTTTATTTTATTTTATTATTATTGTTTTATGTTTGTTTTTTCTTTTTATGTCTGCAATCAGTTGATAGGGATGGGGCGAGGGGAGGGAAAACAGGGTGTGTTTTTATGTAATAGTTATTCACTGTATAATGTTCTGATTTGCAAGCTGAAAATAAAGTAAAATCTGAATAATATCAGAATAATATTGATCAGTTCGGGAAGAAGAAATATTTGTGTAGACCGTGTTAATCATTATGAGGTCTGTAGTAGACAACATCCCTAATGCAATAGTAAATTAATTAGACATGAGGGGCTCACTGCTGACCACGACCACGCTCAAAAAATACCTGTCCATCTCTGTTGCTATTCCACTATCTAAAATGAAAAATAAATGAATAGGTAAAAGAGTGCAGATATAGTGTTAGTGGTCAGGTGACATGACAATAAGCCCTTCATGATGACCTCATTGGTTTAAGATGCAGGACACAACGAGCAGGACACATACCCACATCTGGCTTCCCATCCGCAGACACGACCAATTGACACTTCGCTAAGGCCCGCACCCCCTTAGTTACTGTTGCTAAGTCCGTCAAGCTTTAACATTAATTTACGGTTAATAAAAGTAATTGCTTACCTTGTAGCAGACAAAGCTGTGCTTGTTGATCTTTGAGGGGTTCAACTGAATTTGAGGACATCCACATAGTTTTATCCCCAGCCTACACTTTTCAGGGTTTGATTTGGCTTTGGAAAGGGAAAAAAAACATACATCTCCTTCCAACCTCTCCGGGTAACGAGTGTCACTGTTACAAGTGCCCCAGGCACAACGTTTAACCATAATTAGCTAAAAGTCCACAAAACCAGCTCGAAAATAAAGAAAATCTGAAACTTTTGCATCGGAGTCAACGGAGCGCCGCCATGAAAGTGTCGGACCTCTGTCGGAGCCTGTCCTATGCTGCGCTGTGACTGGCCAGTCTGTGTTTCGGGGGCGTGGCTTAGTGAAGGGTCAATCGTGTCTGTAGGGATGCCCGACAAAGCCAGAGGTAACATGGGTTTCTTCCTACAATTGTTACAAGAGGCAATACCTTGAGCTTGTTTCCAGATATTTCCTTATTCCACCATAGAGCTCCCTACTGCACAGCAATGAGGGAGACCACAAAGGCTTGAGGACAATGCTCTCAAGTCCCTCCGTAAAAACTATTATTAACAATTTTGGTAACACTTTAGTATGGGGAACATATTCTAAGTAACAAAAACTTAATTTAGATTAATTTAACACTATGAACACTTGCAGTTTTGTGTTTTGTTATGTAAGAACAGACCATATTCATTAAGTGTTAGTAAGGGAGAATAACTGTTCTTGTGGTACTACCACCTTATAAAGTCCATACTAAGCAAAGCATATTGAGATGGTACTACTAATAAGCAATAATTCTGAGGTTATAGAGGGAAAACTCATAGTTAATGGCTTACTGGTTGTATAATAAGGCCATGCAGAATAAGGCATTAATGAGTATGTAATAATGACCAATTAAGAGCCAATATGTTGCTAATTTGCATGCTAATAAGCACCTAATTAATGGTGACTATGTTCCCCATACTAAAGTGTTACCACAATTTTTACTATATTAGCAACAATTGTATCAGAAATGAGATACTCCAATATTCTAAGAACAATTTGAGGGACACCCAACAAAAACTGGCCACCACTTTCAAGATGTTCTGCAGGCGCCACTGTAAAGACATAATTTTAGCTGCCTTACTGTATACTATGTCATCCTATCTTCTTCATACATGATTTACAAAGACACGTTTTTTTTCAGTACTGTGTTGAGCTCCTTCACCCATTTGAAAAAGAGAATTCCTTCCAGCACTTGACCTTCCTCTCCTTTCTCCTTCATTTCATTGGATCAATAAACTTGAGTTTGGACAGAGGTCTCTCGCTGTAGTAGAGAGTGCGTGTCCATGTGCAAGTGCATGTGCAAACAGAGTCATTCTTGTGCGCGTGTGTTATCGTGTGTATGTGTCAAAATGGTGCTGCAGTCAGCAGTCACGCTGTGCCTTTCTCACCTGTTTGGCTAATTGTTGTTTGCTGGTCTCTTCCCATGTGTTAGTTCTTATCTGTTCTTGTTGTTTGTTAGCTCATTATTTTTCTTGCTTTGTGTGCAGAGAGACATTTATCTGTCACCCCACAATCGCTTCATAAGTACAAATTATATTTGTAGACATTTTAGATTCATTAGAAAAAAAAGGATTTTGTATTATCAGACCAGTACAAATTAAACTCCGATCTGATATGCTTCAAAGCTTGCCCGCATGCATCCATCCATCCATTATCCAAACCAATTATCCTGCTCAGGGTCACGGGATGCTGGAGTCTAGCCCAGCAGTCATTGGGCAGCAGGCGGGGAGACACCCTGGACAGGCTGCCAGGCCATCACAGGGCCGACCCCCCGCCCCCCCCACACACACACACATTCACACCTAGGAACAATTCAGTATGGCCAATTCACCTGACCTCCATGTCTTTGGACTGTGGGAGGAAACCGGCGCACCCGGAGGAAAACCCACATGGACACAGGGGAGAACATACAAACTCCACACAGAGGACAACCCCAAAGGTTGGACAACCCCGGAGCTCGAACCCAGGACTTTCTTGCTGTGAGGCGACCACGCTAACCACCATGCCGCCCTACATGCATATATCATATAATTTTATTTTTTAAGCGTGTGTGTGTGTGTGTGTGTGTGTATATATATATATATATATATATATATATATAGGGGTGTGTTGGTTGCGGCTGGTTTACTGTGTTTTTGTTGCAAGTTCTGGATTTTAACAATGTAAACAATTGTGTTTTTGTTCTGTTATTGATTGAGTGAGTGAGTGAATGAGTCATTGATACATTTACCTGCCCAGGGATTGCAGATGTAAAACAGCTACTAGCTTCATCTTTTATAAAGCATCTTTTCTTTATTTTTAGATTGATGTTCCCTATTGTATAATGTCTCTATAAAATCAACATAGAAAAACAAGTCGTATCAAGGTACTTTTTAAATTGAATGTTGAATGTTCTTGGTTTTTTTTCTCCCATTGCTTGTCCTCATCCAGTCACTGACAGGACAACAAAGCTCTCTGTGAAGCTGAATGGAAGTACAGAGTGGAGATGGCCGTCCCTCGTATAGATCCACACTGACAGAAAGTACAGGAGGGAG
Organism: Lampris incognitus; assembly: GCF_029633865.1. Taxonomy (NCBI): domain Eukaryota; kingdom Metazoa; phylum Chordata; class Actinopteri; order Lampriformes; family Lampridae; genus Lampris; species Lampris incognitus. The sequence goes on from NC_079218.1 coordinate 38,445,072, forward strand.
AAAGCACAGGATATTGGGGGGAGATGAAAAGTGGAGAGAATCACATTGTCATGGAGAAAGATGGACCAACCAGAGATGGAAGAGTAGAGTAACAGATTAATTGAATGGAAAAGATATTGAGCGACAAATAGAGAGCAATAGAGACAGAGTGGATACATGAAGAGCCACAGAGAATAGATAGATAGATGTCTAACTAGCTAGCTAGATATGCCAGACATGGGTCTCACTAGATTCACTTGGAGTTCACATCCTCCAAGACTGCAGCTCTGCTGAACTCCACTTAGTCTGTCAATCATGACCAGAAGAATGATCAGCTTTTATACCCACACACACGCTCACATGAACCAGAAATGCCCAAGAACCACATTTACACATACAGCAAAGCCACATACACACACATCGCTTTTAAATAAACACAGTCACGCATCCATACAAACAAAACATACTAAGACAAAAGCAAACATTTTATTTTTATTTTTTTAAGCTTGCATTTCACCTGGCTTTCTGCTTTAACTACTCAGAAAGTAGTCCAAGCCAGCAATCAACGTCAGATTCTGTCTGCTCTCCTCACTGTAAATGATAATAATGATGGCCGTGATGATGCCAGCCAGTGCTGAGCAATAAGCCAGAACTGCCCCCTCTGCAACTGGGTTTTGCAGCTCACTTTTCAGTGGGGGGCAATTGATACACTCCTCACAAAGTGTCAAGGCATCAAAGGAAAAAAAAAAACCTGACTTCCACTTGGACAAATACCCTTGAATTAAAAAAAAAATCATGTGAAATGCAGTGAAGCACTTGACAAGGATGTCCGTTCCATTTCACTGACCACGTTTAACATGGAGTTGAGTGTCCTGGTTATGAGCCGTATCCCGGTTTTGATCATATTCGGGATGTGGCATTGACAAGGAACATGGTTAATCAATCTCTGTATACATGATGAATACTAGTATCCTGCTTAGTGATTACTGCATGCTATTTGTGCAGGCGCCTGTGAAGTTTACAACACAAACTGGCAATTTTGAAATCGTTAATCTGATATTCCTCAGTAACTGTTAACCTTGAATAAATTTGACTGTGGCTATTGAAAATGAGACCACTTTGGCTTATAGCGGCCTTAGCACTATTAAATGCCAACATTGTGTAGTGGATGAGGCTTATCCACCTTCTTGTCAGAGATGGGAGAAGAGAGTGACAGGAAATATTAAACATGTCCTCCACTTTGACCGATGTCAGGCTTTCACCACGTAGGACAAGGGAGCAGTGGATGACAGACCACTGTACATGTTGGGAAACCAGCATCCTGTAGCCTGTATACAGACTACTGCAGACTTGAATAGGTCGGCATTTCGATGCTTTCTCCCATCTAAACTGCAAAGTATGTTTAATTATTTCATCCCCGAAAGACAAAACTCCATTTCTTCATGTCTTGATGCATACTCAATAATCTGGATAAGAAAATCAAAGTTTGAATCAGTTCATCAGAGAAACGTTTCATCATTCAACTAAGTGACAGCTTCAGTCTCAACTGACTGCAGGTATCCTCAACCTTATAAACAACACAGTTGCATAACAACTGAAACTAAAGACCCGTTTCATATGCAAATATGGGTGTGACCATTAACTAGAGTTTCAGTGGCCATGTGTACTCTTCACAGAGGATTTGGAATTTTTGCAATCACAGCATTGTAAGATGATGACAGATGTACCCTTAGCCAGGGATGGTCGTTCCCTCTTCACATAGATGGCCTCTTTGACTCCCTGTTCAAACCAGCATTCCTCCCTATCAAGGGAGTGCACATCCTCATCCTTGAAAGACACTGCCCCAGAAGTTGATCCACCCCCCAAGGATCGGGTCCCCCGGCACAGACAGAGCGATATAGTGTACGCTGTTAAGTGCCTGCTGGGAGGATTGCTGTGACTTGTACACTGGGGAAACCACACAGACTCTGGTCAAGAGGATGGCACAACACAGAAGAGCTAACGTGTCTGGCCAGGACTCCCTGGTCTACACTCATCTACAGGCCAGTGGCCACTCTTTCAAGGATATTTTGAAATATCAAGGTGCCAGGCACATCAAACCCTACCCCTTGAAGTGGTTAAAGCATTCTAGGCAAGACAAACTGAAGTGCCTTTGAGCAGTGCTTGAGGTGGAACGAAAGCAAGCACATCAAATCTCCTTGTAAGCATTTAGATATCATGTAGCAGCAAACCCCTGGGTATTAAGTTTGAGATTGCTAGTGAAGAAAAGACGCTAAGAGACATTGGTGATGTTCACTAAAAAAGACACGAATTTACAATTGTGAACTACGGTTAGCAAACTCGGGCTGCAAGTAGCTTAATGACCACAATATTGCTTTGCCATGGTACAGTCTCAGGTGTGAAAGAGTACATGTTTGTCTGATCCTTCATCCAGAAAGGGATTTTTATCACACAAGTTACTGCATTAAAGTACAATAAGACAAAAAGTAAATTTCCCACTTTACTGTGTATGCTATGCAAGTGGCAATGACTTCATCAGATATATCAAGTGTTTATGGGAGCTTAATATCTCCATATCCCCTCTCGTCCTTTGAAATCATAAAACACATTAGCTGCATAAGGTTAGCCAACGGCTCTTCAAAAGACGTAGACTCAACTGTTCAGAAATATTAGGCTATTAGATCTTAAACGCTTTCACAAATACCACATGCACTAAATATTTTTTGAAGACACTTGCGGTTTCCATTAGGGATAAGCTATACACCAACTTAAAAAAAACTTGAGCATAAAAATTTGATAAAAATGAATGACAAAATACAAACTACATTTTGTCGGGGGGGTTCTATAAAAAATGAATGCTAGGGTAGCAGCCAGTGAGACTGGAAGTGTATAATGCAGTGCGTTCTGGGTAATGGTCCTTTGGTTTGACATTTAGTGAGAGCTCACTGAAATAAACTGCAATGGACTAAAACAGAAAACGAGAGAGAGACAGAGAGAGTGCGAGTCAGCGAGAGAAGCTGGTGGGAGAATAAATATGTGTACTAAGAGCTTATGAGAAGTGGCGGTATGTAAAAAAAAGGTCCCGGTATTCAAAAGTGAAAACATATACATGTGAGTCCTGGCATGGTGTACCGACCCATTGCGGCCCACTTCGAGCACTGTCCGTGAGCACTTGAGTCTAATTTTTACTTGGCGTAATCTTGAAACTGTTTCCAGTGGGATGGTTGTCTTGATCACCCCCCCTTTTTTTACCTCCCCAGTTGTACTTGGCCAATTACCCCACTCTTGCGAGCCATCCCATTCACTGCTCCACCCCCTCTGCCAATCCGGGGAGGGCTGCAGACTACCACATGCCTCCTCCGATACATGTGGAGTCGCCGGCTGCTTCTTTTCACCTGACTGTGAGGAGTTTCACCAGTTCCCCCTCCCCCCAAACAGGCACCCCAACTGACCAGAGGAGGTGTTAGTGCAGCAACCAGGATACATAACCACATCTGGCTTCCCACCCGCAGACATGGCCAATTAATGTCTGTGGGGACGCCCAACCAAGCCGGAGGTAACATGGGGATTCAAACTGGCAATCTCCATGTTGGTAGGCAACAGAATAGACCGCTACACCACCCGGACACCCGTCTTGATCATTTTCAGTGAATACACATCATAACTCTCCTCGTTGGAGGTGTATTGGTATATAAAGAGTCATAATGTCAATAACATGTACGCACATGAATTTGAAGCAGAGGTAATGTCCATGCTTACATCTTCAGCAGATCTGAATGCATCAGCCCAGTAGTGGGCGAACAGTGCTTTAAATTTTCCAGGCGAGGCGAATTGCTGAAATTTCAAATGTGACAGCAGCCATGTGTTTCCTGCCTGCTGAAATATCCATCCCGGTCTATTTGGAGCTGGGAGGGCACTGAAGGGCCTTCTCAGACATAGGATGTATAATATGAACTGACTGATGATGATACACCCCTCTGTCATTTGTACCTTGGGAGACAGCGTCCCTTTCCCTTCCTCTGGCCTATGCTTGCCTTTTCTTTCCTCTTCTCTTCTTTCATCTTTGCTTTCTCTCCAGTCCCTCTTGTTCCTCTGGTCCTCCTTTAAAAGGATTATAATAAATTGATATGGTAAAAAAGATATATATGGGACTATTAATTAAATGATTAGACCGGGAACATCCATTCGGTAACACATTAGATATATATATTTTTGCTTTCGTGAATAAGTTTTCTCTTCCTCTCATAGCTCATTATCCATCCATTTTGGGTTTTTTTTTCTTTTCATTTTTTCATTGTTGCCTCTCTATTCTTCTTTGCTCTGCTTTCTCCTTTTTTGCGGAGGGGGCAGGGGGAACCCCCCCGTTTCTCCCCAATCGTATCCAGCCAATTACCCCATTCCTCCGAGCCATCCCGATCGCTGCTCCACCCCCTCTGCTGATCTGAGGAGGGCTGCAGACTACCACATGCTTCCTCCGATACATGTGGAGTCACCAGCCGCTTCTTTTCACCTGACAGTGAGGCGTTTCGCCAGGGGGCCGTAGCGCGACGGAGGATCGCCCTGTTCCCCCCCAGTCAACCCCCCCACCAATAGGTGCCCTGACTGACCAGAGGAGGCAGGCAGGGCACATACCCACATCCGGCTTCCCACCCGCAGACACGGCCAATTGTGTCTGTAGGGACGCCCGACCAAGCCGGAGGTAACACGGGGATGTCCTATGTCTTAGCTCCGTCTATGCTCGGGGTGCAATGGTTCATGCATTCTTCATATAACTGTTCAGTATAGGCCTCGGTTCACAGAACATGGTACGCCTATGATGGAGTACCCGAGTCCTGAAAGAAGTGTTTTAGTGAACAACCTTAGGATGTCAAAGAAGGTTGAATCAGTTCATCTGGACACGTTTATTGACAGATATGTTTCATCACTCATCTAAGTGACCTCTTCAGTCTGAACTGACTGCAGGTATCCCCACCCCTTATAAACAATACAGTTGTGTAACGACCAAAGTCAACGACCAGTTTCACATGCAAATATGGGTTTGACCATTAACTAGAGTTTCAATGGCCATGTGTACTATTCACAGAGGATTTGGGAATGTTTGCAATCACAGCATTGTAACCTTAGGAAGTAAATGTACAGTTTTGGTTTGGCTGTATCCTATATATGATTTCAGTTTTTTGTCTTTAGACTGTCTGTGGGAAATACAGTAGACTAACCTCTGAACCCTTCTAGACATCTGAAACCGTGCTGGCAGTCTCTAATCACACACCGCTGTACAGGAAACACAGTGATATGTGTCTACTCTCTCTCTCTCTCTGTGGTGCACAGTAAATTCACAAGAAAACTTCAAAAACAAACGTTTTGAATCATGTTTTAAAAAAACTGCTAATGCATTAATTTAGCAATTTGATTTATTATTTAATTTTATTACACAGCTCTAAAAGGAGCTGTTCAAATGGTGCATGATGGTAATGGAGTTTGTGTTTAAAACATCATCCACCCTTATAACTGCCCAGTTCTGACTGCACAAATCCTCAAACAAGCACCAAACACATGATTATTTTCTATGCCTTGGTTTGACGTTTATGTTTTTGTCTTTCTTTTTAATTTTTGTCTTTTTTACACTTTGTTGTAGAACATGTTAACATAAAGCGTTCCTACTTGTCATCATAGTTAATTAGTTAACTAGCTAACTAGGCTTGTGTAGGTAGCTGCAGATGGCAAACTTATTTAAAGCACACGTCATTGTAATGTTGGGTTCACTGTAGGCAATGCCATGTCAGTGTTTGGTTTTTGAATGGTTGAACGGGTGCAAATACATTTTTCCTAACTAAATCCGTGCCGGTTCATAACGTTTTTAACTGTTACTAACGCTATGTGACTACTGGGCTACAGGACTGTGGTAAGTTTGTGAGACATGAGCAATAATGTTTGTGTCAGCCGCTCTGGTGGCCGAGAGGACTAAACCGCCGTTCTTGCAGTCCGCTCGTCGTGTGGCTGGGCGGTTCGTATCCCAGACTTGCCGTTACCGGTCACGGCCAGAGCGTCCACGGGGTAAGGCATTCATTAGGCCACCCTTACCCCAGGGATAGCGGGTGTAGGACGGTGTAGTGTTCGGGGACTCGTCGTACTCCAGCGACCGCTCTGGCCCATCCGGGCGTCTGCAGCCAAGCGACCGAAAGCATTCTCCCTACGCCGTCTTCGCGGCCTGAAGGTAATGCAACCCATGTGAGGCTTCAGCGTGTAAAATACGCTGGCGTTACAACTATCTCCTTCCTGTGGAAACGTGAGCCAGGGGAGTTATTCGACAAGAGTGCTGGCCATATGCCATTGGGTTAATCGGGTGGGATAAGGGGAAAAACTAGAAATAATTTTTTTTTTAAAAAGAAAAAGTTTGTGTCAATATGATTCTAAATGATGAAATAACATTTTAAAGAGGCCTGCTTTCAAAAGCAGTGAGCCTATATCTTCAACCAGACAGCAAGAAAGAAAACCAGAAATACTGTGCGCCTTAGAGAACTGCTTTGAAAACCACTGCTTGAAATTTTTAAAATGTCTCTATTGTAGTCCCAATACCACTGTTGCAAGCTCTGTATAGAGCCTACTTTCTGCCCCTACTGCACAAAACACACATATACACACACAGCAATATTCATTATTTAACAATACACTCAATTTGTAATATGTCAGATAGCAAGCTAAGAACACAAGAAGATGTGAGCACTTAGTAGCTCAAACACCACTGGTCTAACTTCTGAAGGTGAGTAACCAGGAGCCAACGCAGGTGAATGATGTTGATATGTGGCATTTTCCCAGCTCCTTTGTAATAGGAGTCTCCTGTGTCCCACTGATGAGCCAAGGTGCACCTACAATAAACAGGCTTGACATGACATGTGTTCTTGGCGAAAGGATTACTCTTTAGTACTCTGTGATGCCTCTGATTTCTATGGGACTTAATTTGACAGGCAGTATGATTCATACAGCAAGGTACTGTCATCATGGCCGAAATAAAGTGTAATGTTTCCAGAGCCGTTTTTATAATGGCAATAACAAAATGTATCCCCGAATCCAAGGATGTTACCCTAAAATGACCAATCGCCATCATGGATTGAGTTTAAAAAAAATCTTTTTCTAAGGAGGCTACCTCGCTTTATGTACATACTTTGTGTAAGCAAAACATGCTACAGGTTAAAAACATCACAGGCTGCAGGTAGCCTGTGATGACATCATGCTGAATTGGTATTTTTTATGATGGTATGAAGCGGATGATGTCCCTGTGATGGTCTGGCAGCCTGTCCAGGGTGTCTCCGCGCCTGCTGCCCAATGACTGCTGGGATAGGCTCCAGCATCCCCGCAACCCTGAGAGGAGGATAAGTGGTTTGGATAATGGATGGATGGATGGACTCGGTGATCCCTGTTGGAGAAACATGCATTTGTCTAATCGGTGCCTCTCTTGTAAATCAATTTTGATAAAAGCTTCGGCTAGATGAACAAATGTTAATGTTAATTTTAAACAGCAGTCTTATCTAGGAAAAGTATGTGGGATAAAGAGACTATTTTCAGATCTCTTTTCCTTGAGATTTGAATATGTGCAGCTGCATTTATGTGAATTACAGTGATTATTGCAAATATTGCTGTACTCGGTAAACTTCCTTTTGATAGAAAAAGGTCACCTGAATTAGCACTTAAACATCAGCACATCTCCGCAGCCATTTCAGATGTTGATTCAATGTTTATCAACGTACTATTCTTAAGCTTAGGCTCCACTGAGTAATGCATTACACTGTGATAATGTAATATCATGTGAAGTCAAGTCAAAGTTATTTGTATAGGCATAAATCAAAGTTGCAATCTCAATGGGCGGCACGGTGGCCCAGTGGTTGGCGTTGTTGCCTCACAGCAAGAAGGTCCTGGGTTCAAACCTCGGGGTAGTCCAACCTTGAGGGTCATCCCAGGTCATCCTCTGTGTGGAGTTTGCATGTTCTCCCCGTGTCTGCAGTGGGGTTTCTCCGGGTGCTCCGGTTCCCCCCACCATCAAAAAAGACATGCAGGTTAGGGTTAATACTCCTGTCTGTGCCCCTGACCAAGGCGATGGGAAAGGAAGTGGAGTTGGTCCGCGAGCGCTGCATGAAGGCGGCAGCCCACTGCTCCTAGCTGCACAGATCACAGCTAGGATGGGTTAATTTGCAGTAACTGAATTTCCCCAAGGGGAATAATAAAGGAAACTTAATTGATAACTTAATAAAACAAAGTTGCAATCTTGGAAGGCTTTACATTAACAATGAAAAACATTGGATGACACGATCCTTAGACTCTTGATTTGGATGAGGAAAAACTTACTAGAAGAAAAAAAAATGTTCTGGGTGAAAAAAAAACAAAGAAATCTCAGGAAGAGCATTTCCTTTACAAAAAAAGTGGTTCTCTTTCTTCTCTATGTAGAACTTTCCTTTTAAAACAGCGACTATTGATATGCCGCTGCTGCACAATGGGCTTATCTGAATAACATCCATTAGGATGACAAGTTACCGGGTAAATGGAGCAGGTGTCGAGAAGAGGGTAATGGTTGATGGAGGTTGGTTTTGCCTGGATCCACAGACTTTCCCACTAACAAGACCGGGCAATTTGTAAGCGGGGATGCGGACTCGAATGCAACACCTTTTTCTAACCCCAACTGAAGCATTCTTCAAGAGAATGTATGACATGTGCAGAGGAGGCTGAATAAGATGTATGGATGAAGAGAAATGAGGGAAAGCAACATGCATTTCCACAGCTCTGATGGCAAGAAAGGACCATTAAGGGATAACCTTATGGCCGGTTGTGAGACTCACACAGTGTGTGTGTGTGTGTGTGTGTGTGTGTGTGTGTGTGTGTGTGTGTGTGTGTGTGTGTGTGTGTGTGTGTGTGTGTGTGTGTGTGTGTACTTAGTGTTGCTGCTATTTGAGGGAATGCATCGTAAACAATTTATAAATCAGGAGGCCCACGGCGTCAACTATGATAACAGTATAGCTTCTGGATGATTTTAAATATCCAAGACAGACTTATTTATTGTATCCTCCTCTTGACTTGTTCTTCGTGAGTTGCCTCCAAATTTGTCAGAACGATGGAGGCTGAAAGTGGGCAATTTCCCAGAGGGGTTCTCTTGTGAATGTGCCAAGTGTGGAGAAGGCGTGATCAAGCATACATATATATATAGAAGAAAAGTTATTTGTTAACTTCCCATTTCTGAATTTTTTTTGGATCTTAATCAGTTGCATTTGAAATGGGACAATGTTAAATAGGGATATTATATTTCTTTTTTTTTGCTTATTGCTGATCCTCTTTTATTTCTTTGCCTTTTTTGTTGTTCTACATTTCTTTGCTTCTTTTATATTTACTGGTTTTGGTTCCTGTTTTGTCTCCCTGGTGTGTGTCCCACTGTATTTATTTTGCTCTTGAACTTTTCCATGTTTCCAACTTTCAGCCCATGAAACTGTTGAATGCACAAACAGCATCAAGCCATTTTATTCAGCCAAACTTGCCCACACACACACACACACGCACACACACACACACACACACACACACAAAATAATTTACAAATCATCCAAGGTATTATAATGACTTTTGAAACAGTCATGTAAATACCTTCACAGTATCTGATCATCTTTTCTTTTCTTTTTTAGACCCCCTGCCTTTTTTTTTTCTCTCCCCAATTGTATCTTGCCAATTACCCCAGTCTTCTGAGCCGTCCCGGTCGCTTCTCCACCCCCTCTGTCGATTCGAGGAGGGTTGCAGCAGACTACCACATGCCTCCTCCGATACATGTGGAGTCACCAGCCACTTCTTCTCACCTGACAGTGAGGAGTTTTGCCAGGGGGACGTGTGGGAGGATCACGCTATTCCCTCCCAGTTCCCCCTCCACCTCCCCCGAACAGGCACCTCGACCCCAACTGACCAGAGGAGGGTATCTGATCATCTTTATCAGGTTATGGTCAACATTAGTGTAGGCTTGCGGCATGAGTAAGACCCCCAGACATTTGCTCAATCTCTCCATTACTTGGTGTATGTTAACATCTCTGTTGGGGAATTTATTTGGTTTTTTGTAATTGCGCAAGTGAAGGTCACTTGAGGCAGTGATTTAAATTATTTTTGCCTTTAGAACGCAGACCTTTGACTGATGACATGAAGAATCCGTGTTAACCACCTGTGAAAAGGTTCTGAAATCAGAATCCGTTTTATTTGGCCAAGTATGTGTAGGCCTACACATACAAGGAATTTGACTCCAGTTCCTCCATTGCTCTCCATGTACTTAGAAAGAGAATAGACATACAGCTAAAACAAAGAAACAAGGTTAACATAAACATTTAACTACCAAGTATATAAATAGATGTATTTTGAACGTACTATATTCTAAAAAAAACAAAAACAAAACAATAACAATGATGTAACAGGAACACAATAATGCAATGGTGCAGAGTGCAAAGATGCTGGAATAAATATGTTAACAGGTTACTTTATATACATGACTTAGGTAGACATAACAGAATATGCATGTATACAATATACAATATGTACAGCATGCTTAGGTTTATTTTTGACAATGATGATATGATAAAACTGTTTAAATTACAGTATATATATATATATATATATATTAGTATTTAGTAATGTATATAATTTAGTATTTGTAGATACAGTGGATGTTCAGTGTTATAAATATATTCCACAGGGATTAGTTCTGCCATTGTATGACTTTTTTTTTTGATCAAGGTTTTTATATTTTTATTTTCACATTATATCACTGACCAAAAGAAGTCCAACAGAACAAAAAAAACTTAAAATTAAATTATATTAAAAACAAGGGAAAAGAAGGGTTACATTGTCATGCTGTCAGCTCACATATCCTCAACAAATGTTAAAAAAGGCTGCCAAATAGTATGAAATTCCTAGTGGACCATCTGACAGTATATCTACACTCACTGGCCACTTTATTAGGTACACCTTGCTAGTACCGGGTTGGACCCCCTTTTGCCTTCAGAACTGCCTTAATCCTTCGTGGCATAGATTCAACAAGGTACTGGAAACATTCCTCAGAGAGTTTGGTCCATATTGACATGATAGCATCACGCAGTTGCTGCAGATTTGTCGGCTGCACATCCATGATGCGAATCTCCCGGTCCACCACATCCCAAAGGTGCTCTATTGGATTGACATCTGGTGACTGTGGAGGCCATTTGAGTACAGTGAACTCATTGTCATGTTCAAGAAACCAGTCTGAGATGATTCGAGCTTTATGACATGGCGCGTTATCCTGCTGGAAGTAGCCATCAGAAGATGGGAACACTGTGGTCATAAAGGTGATGGACATGGTCAGCAACAATACTCAGGTAGTGTGTTGCGTTGACACGATGCTCAATTGGTACTAAGGGGCCCAAAGTGTGCCAAGAAAATATCCCCCACACCATTACACCACCACCACCAGCCTGAACCGTTGATACAAGGCAGGATGGATCCTTGCTTTCATGTTGCTGACGCCAAATTCTGACCCTACCATCCGAATGTCGCAGCAGAAATCGAGACTCATCAGACCAGGCAACGTTTTTCCAATCTTTTATTGTCCAATTTTGGTGAGCCTGTGCGAACTGTAGCCTCAGTTTCCTGTTCTTAGCTGACAGGAGTGGCACCCGGTGTGGTCTTCTGCTGCTGTAGCCCATCTGCCTCAAGGTTCGACGTGTTGTGCGTTCAGAGATGCTCTTCTGCATACCTCGGTTGTAATGAGTGGTTATTTGAGTTACTGTTGCCTTTCTATCAGCTCGAACCAGTCTGGCCATTATCCTCTGACCTCTGGCATCAACAAGGCATTTTCGCCCACAGAACTGCCACTCACTGGATATTTTCTCTTTTTCGGACCATTCTCTGTAAACCCTAGAGATGGTTGTGCGTGAAAATCCCAGTAGATCAGCAATTTCTGAAATACTCAGACCAGCCCGTCTGGCACCAACAACCATGCCACGTTCAAAGTCACTTAAATCACCTTTCTTCCCCATTCTGATGCTCGGTTTGAACTGCAGCAGATGGTCTTGACCATGTCTACATGCGTAAATGCATTGAGTTGCTGCCATGTGATTGGCTGATTAGAAATTTGCGTTAACGAGCAGTTGGACAGGTGTGCCTAATAAAGTGGCCGGTGAGTGTAATCTTCTCCAATTTGAGATGGTACATGACTTCCCTGATCCAATGGCTATATGTCGGTGGCATTGGGTCTTTCCATTTAAGCAGTATCAATCTCCTGGCCAAAAGAGAGCAGAAGGCCAACATGCTGATTTCCCATCTACCAAGAGGGGTGTCCACTGGGGCCACACCAAACAGTGCATTGAATGGAGATGGCGCTACTGCTTCTCCAAATATCTTAGAGAAGGTCTCAAAAATGGTTTGCCAGACCATGTAAAACTTTGAAAATTTCCAAAACATGTGCAGCAGAATGGCTGGAGCCTGCCTGCATCTATCACATGTGGGATCTTTATGTCAGTTTTGATCTTAGAAAGTCTGACTTTAGATCAGTGCAGACGGTGTACAATTTTGAATTGAATAACAGCATGCCTAAGACACATGGAAGAGGAGAAAATTCCCTGTATTATTTTATGCCAAGTTTTTTCTAAGATTGGTTCTTCTAAATCTGTTTCCCATTTATTTTTAAGGAGGTCTAAAGGTGTCAAATTGTACATGTATAATAGTTCGTAAATTATACTTAAAGCTCGTTTTTTGACCGGTTTACATTTAAAAATTGAATCTAACAGAGACACGGGACGGCATGATGGAAAGCAATTGAAGTTTGAGGCTACAAAGTTCAGAAATTGCAAGTACTTGTAAAAGTGTGATCTGGGAATATCACATTTCTGCGCTATCTGTTCTAAAGAGGCAAAATTACAGTCAATATAGAGATCAGACAGTGAGGCCATACCCCCTCTGGACCAAGCATCAAAAGCCTCATCCATTACTGATGGGCCAAATGTGGTTTTTTGCAACTGGCGCCGCCTGTGATAGGCCTCTAAGGGAAAATTATATTCTAAACCAGGGATGGGCAATCTTATCCAGAAAGGGCCAGTGTAGGTGCGTTTTTTTTGTTGTTCCAAACAAGCAGTTACACCCCAGATCCCACTAATCAACCAGTAGAGTCATTGCTGAGGAACTCAATTAGGAGACACAGGTGTTTAATTGCTTGGTTGGAACAAAAACCTAAGATTGCCCACCCCTGTTCTAAACTGTTTCCAGATTTTAATTGAGAGTACAACTACAGGATTAGAAGTGAAGCTAGAAATAGATTGTGAATGGCAGTTTAGAGCACAATAAGGCTGCTAGAGAAGTGGACCCAACAGATGCCTCCTCCAGAATTGTCCATCTGGGGACAGTGACATTGTTCCTCATCCAGTATCGCAATGCTCTTATGTTGGTCATCCAGTAATAATACATCCCTCCCATTGTACGAGGCCTCTGCAGAGTTCCTCTTTTAATTCGGGGTGTTTTTTTTGTTCCAAATGAAAGTCGATATCTGATTATTTAGTTTGAAGAGGAAATTTTTTGTTAAAAAAATTGGAAGACACTGGAACATATACAGAAATTTAGGCAGTATGTTTATCTTTACCATAATAATTCATCCAGCCAGGATGAGAGGTAGGGGGTCCCAGCACTCAATATCTTGCCTCAGTTTAGATAACAGAGGCTGATAGCTAGCTGCATATACTAGATCTTTGTAGTTATGTGTGACCCATACTCCAATATACTCAGCACCTCGACACAATCTTCATAGTAGTGCAGTTGAGCTACGATAGCGCGTGGTTTCCCATCTGGTCTTCTTGGAGCCAGGCTTCTATGTGAGCGGTCTACAAGCACATCCTTATCCAGCTGTAGCGCTTCTCTCAGCAGCTTTGAGACCGACGCAGTGGAGCTTGAGCCATTCGTCTCGGCTACCCCTGATGTTGTATCTCCTCATTCTCCCTTCCATGTCTTCACATTTCTCTCTAAGCCCTACCACCTCCGCTTTCAAATCAGTTACCGTCGTCTGCAGAGCTGCCACCTCGTCTGACCACGTTGATAACCCACCTTCCACCTCTTTGACTGTAGCTTTTATTTGGTCGATCTCAGAACGGATCGCCGCCGTATTATTCATTATTTCCAAGTTTACTGCTTGAAGCTCGATTTTAAGAGAATTAAAGTTTTTGGCAAGTGCATTTTTCAGTTCAGATTTTATCACCGCCGAGATGTCCGCTTTTAGCAAGAGAAGGGTCTCTGATTTCAGAGCTTCAGCATCCATGTTTGGGCTTTCTGGCGGAGGCGGGGTAGTTCGCGCCGGGGTGCCGTTGGAGCTTGAATTTGAGGCGGTGTCGGGCCTAGTTCTGGATGGTCCGCTGTATTTATATTTGCGCAGATTTGTCGCCATCGACCTAGATGCACACTGTTGTCCGACTTTCCAAATACTTTTGGGTCAGATTTCAGAATATTTTATAATGGAAAGTGCTTATCAAATGCTTATCAATTTCAAATAAGACAGCGCTCAAACTAAACACATCCTACTCCATTGCTAGCTCAGCAGCCCCCCCCCCCACTGTATGACTTTTTTAAGTGTTCATCAGAGTGAAGGCCTGCTGAAAGAAACTGTTCATGTGTCTGGTTGTTTTGGTTTACAGTGCTCTGTAGCACCTACCAGAGGAGAGGAGTTAGAACAGGCTGTGACCTGGGTGTGATGGATCTGCAGTGATGTTGTCTGCCCGTTTCCTGACTGTAGAGATGTATTCAATCCTGAATGAAGGGCAGGTTGGCACCAATGATTTTCTCTGCAGTCCTGACTGTCTGTTGTAGTCTGTGTGTCCTGTCCTATTTGACTGCCGATCCAAACCAAACAGTGATTGATGTGCAGAGAACAGACTGGATTATTGCAGATTCTAAGGTAGAAGAGAAGAATGGGGTGGTTGATGGTGTCGAAAGCTGCAGTGAGGTCGAGGAGGATGAGAATGCTGAGGTGGCTAGAGTCTGAGGAGAGGAGGAGGTCATTGGTGACTTTAATGAAGGCTGTTTCTATGCTGTGCTGTGAGAGGAATCCAGCTTGAAATGATTCAAACAGGTTGTTGGAGATTAGGTGAGCTTTGAGTTGGGAGTCAACAACATGTTCCAGTATTTTTGACAGAAAGAGGAGATTGGAGATGGGCCAGAAGTTGCTTATGATATCAGGGTTGAATCCAGGTTTTTTGAGGATGGGGGCAACAGCAGGCAGTTTACATGTATGGGGGACAGAGCCAGAGCTGAAGGAGGAGTTAAAGATTGCTGTGATGAGTGAGGAGATAGCTGGGAGATAGCCTTTAAAATGATTGGATAGAATGCGATCCAGAAGACAAGTGGAGCTTCTCATTCCTATCACAAGGTTGAACAGCTCAAATGGGGACAGAGGGGAGAACTTTGCCAGGGGCTGAGTGATAAGGGGTGGGGGGTGAAGTGGAGAAGGTGGGGGAGGTGGTCAAGTTACTGTAGTGTCAATTTTAGCTTGGAAAAATAAAAGGAAAGTGTTGCACTTCTTAACTGTGAAAGAACTGGAGGTATTGTTGCTGGGTTTGAGAAGTTTGTTTATTGTTGAAAAGAGAGCCTTGGGGTTGGTGGAGCCAGAGTGTATGAGGTGTGAGTAGTAGGTGGACCAGGCTGCGATGACAGTGTCTTTGTATTGTTGAAGGTAGTCTGAGTAGGCTTGGAGATGCACTGTTAAACCAATTTTCTTTAAGAGTCTTTCAAGCTGGCGCTTACCGAATTTCATTTGATGGAGTTCAGGAGTATACCGGAGAGTTAAGTGTGTCAATGAGACTGTTTTAGTTTTAATTGGGCCCAGATGATCAAGACAGGAGTAGACTGTGTCATTATAATGCTTGATAAAATCAGAGGGATTATCAGACAGCGGGGGAGGGGAGGTAGACATTTTAATGGCAAGAGAGGCAGAAAGAGCTGAGGGGAGATAGATTTGATATTTCTGAAGGATATTATGCATTTGACTTTTGGGATGGGGATAGGGATGTCACTGTCCATGGTGAAATTCATCCTTGACACTTTTCATAATGAATGCATGTCTTTACACCACTCAGTGTTGTATATAGTTTTTTGTTTCTGCATTTTGACCGACTTAACTAACTTTAGGTAAACTGTACTAGATAAGTCAATGATCAGCTGGTACCAATGTTAACGATGTTTTTACTACACTACATACTTGGTGATTGGTGAGCGTTTACACATTAAACAAATGAAATACAAGATCATTGATTTGACAGGTACATCAATCAATAACCTGCAAAATAATACTATTGACGTTGAAAATAACTGAGATCGTAAATACCATGTAAATACACATGATCAGGGTACCTGCATGCACCATTAGCTAAGAAAAATGCAGACTTCTTTCACAGCAGCAAATAAGACACGGTGTAACAAAGTGCACTCTAGCAATCCAAGAATGAATTTATGAGCATCCATGATTTTTCTTCAGGACCATCAAAAGGCGGACAAATAGGCGTCCATCCAGATTTTTCACCAGACGCTGGACAGAGAGCTTAAAAACAAGACTGTCCGTCTGGAAGCCGGACATATGGCCACTCTAGAGTATGCAGTGTGGGGTGCACAATAGCCAGCAGTAGGGAAGGCTTCGCCTTCTCTAGCCTATTTTATCCACAGCCCCTGCTATTAAGTATGGTGTGTGTGTGTGTGGGGGGGGTGTGTTAGTGGGCTCCTCCTTAAATTCACTGTCATCTCCACAGTTCTGACTGTGTTCAGCTCCAGGTTGTTATGACCACACTAGAGGGGCCAGCGGATCAACCTGTTCAGGCACTTCAGGAGGAAGAACACAGTAGTGACAGTGCAATATCAATAATACATAATCAAGTCAATTTATTTGCCAATTTTAATTGTATAGCCCAATATCACAAATTTGTCTCAGGGGGTTTTACAGCAACACAACATCCTTAGACCCTTGCATTGAATAAGGAACAACTCCATTACACTATTCACACACAGAGGAGAAGAGAAAGGGGAAGATATCATTCAGAGAGAGAGAAAAGACATGTGAGAGAAGAGAACAGTTTGCAATAGTCAATCTATATTCTATAATCTCATTGGCAGAACAGCACTTGGTTAATTAATTGAGACAGAAGCTGATCCGGCATGCAGTACAGGTTGTGAAGCACTTAGCTTAAAGGCAACTAATTGTAAGCTAAGATAAAAAGACGAGTTTTAAGTTTGGATTTAAAGGACTCAACAGACTCTGATTGTCTGATGGCAGCAGGCAGGTTATTCCACAAGAATGGGGCCTGATAGGAAAAGGCCCTGCCACCAGCTGACTTCTTTTTAACTTTGGGTACACACAGGATCCCTGTATTTTGAGAGCAAGAGCTGGAATGTACAATTTAATGAGATCAGACGGGTAAGATGGGGCAAGCCCATTTAGGATTTTATAAGTCAGCAGAAGCACCTTGAAGTCTGATCTAAAAAGGATAGGAAGCCAATGAAGGGAGACGTAAATTGGTGTAATATGGTCAAATTTTCTAGTTTTAGTTAAGATCCTAACTGCAGCATTCCAAACTATCTGAAGACTTTTAGTACTAGCATGTGGAAGACCTGAAAACAGAACATTACAGTAATCAAGTCTGGATGTAACAAATGCATGTATTAGAGTATCTGCATCAGCCATGGACAGGAAAGACCAAATTTTAGCAATGTTACATAAGTGAAGAAAGTCAGTGTTGGTGATTTCTTTAATGTGCTAATCCAACGCTGGGGTCAAATGTAGCAACAAAAATTTTGTCTGCCACACTTTGTGAAATCACGGAGTTGTCGATTGTTATTGTTACTTGATCAAATTGGTGTCTGTGTCTAGCAGAGCCAATGACCAACATCTAAGTTTTATCCAGATTTAAAAGCAAAAAAGTTAGTGACATTCAATTTTTCACAGCAGCCAAACAGGCCTCTAAATCAATCATTTGCTTATGATCATCAGCCCTTATAGGCACATACAGCTGAGTATCATCTGCATAGCAATGGAAATTTGTCCCATGACTGCGTATACTTTGGCCAAAAGGTGAAATATAAAGACAGCAAAGAAAAGGGCCAAGAACCGAGCCTTGAGGTACGCCATATTTAACGTCCGAGAATTTTGAGTTAATATTATTATAGCAGACATAATGTGTTCTTCCAGATAAGTAGGACTTAAGCAAAGAGAGACAGAGACACCAAAATTACAATTTATTCTGTCTAATAGTATACAGTGATCAATGGTGTCAAAGGCTGCACTGAGGTCCAGTAGTAGAAGCACAGAAGTGGAATCAGAGTCCATACCTAGTAGAAGATCGTTCACCACTCTGGTCAGAGCAGTTTCATTGGAGTGACAGGCCTTGAAAGCCAATTTAAAAGGTTCATATAGATAGTTTTCTTCTATATGGGTCGAAAGTTGTTGATACCCAACTCTTTCTAGTACTTTAGAAAAGAAGATTAGAAGATTAGAGACTGGTCAAGAGTTATTAAGAGACATTGGGTCAAGGTGCGGTTCTTTTTAAAGTAGAGGTTTAACCACAGCTGTCTTAAAAATAATAATCAATAATACAACTCAGAAGCCCAGTGCTGAGTCAATACAGATATCCTACTCAACAGCGCAGTCTCACTAATGGCCTTTTCAGAAGCCTTCATTAAAAGCTCTATTGTTGAAACTGTTCCCTGTATAGATTGTCAAGAATGTCCAAACTTCCTTCTCACTCTGTCTGCTAATAAACACCCGAAATAGGCAAAGAGTTACCTAGACTGGGCCCCTGCCACACATACTAGGTATTGCAGAAATTGCATTACTTTTGAACCAATGCCTAAATTGAAATATTGCCTTTAAATAATAATAAGGGTAGTGTAGCGGTCTATTCTGTCACCTACCAACACAGGGATCAGCGGTTCGAATCCCTGTGCTACCTCCGGCTTGGTCGGATGTCCCCACAGACACAATTGGCTGTCTGCGGGGGTGAGTAGGTGGATGGGTATGTGTCCTGGTCACTGCACTAGTGCCTCCTCTGGTTGGTCGGGGTGCCTGTTCGGGGGGGGGGGGACTGAGTGGAATAGCGTGATCCTCCCATGCGCTACGACCCCCTGGCGAAACTCCTCACTGTCAGTTGAAAAGAAGTGGCTGGCAACTCCACATGTATCCAAGGAGACATGTGGTAGTCTGCAGCCCCCCCTAGATTGGCGGAGGGGGTGGAGCAGTGACCAAGATGGCTCAGACGAGTGGGAAAATTGGCCAAGTACAATTGGGGAGAAAAAGGGGGGAACCCCTCCCCCCAAAAGGGGGTATTATTGGTTTGCATGTACTGAGAATATGTTGATTGAGCATCAGGGATTTCTGTTCCATGAGAGAGCCTGCCAAACGAGTGGCCTGTAAAATTTTACAGATCAAAATCCAATTTAAACTTTAATATCTGAAATATATCTAATTATGCATGTATTTCACCATAAATAAATAGATAAGCAGATAAACAAAGGCAAGGTGTTTTAGGTTATTGTACATAAATTCCAATTTTGTTCAGGTTTTAGGAATTAAATGTGCTACTTTTCATCAAAAAGAGAACAAAGTTGAAAAATACTTTGAGAAGTCACTGTGTTTCCTCAGTGTTAAAGATAAACACCTTTCTGTCCTATCAGTTACTCCTCCGAGGGGTTTACCCTTGGTCTAGGTGCTTTTGGTACATCACACAAATATTCCAAGAGCTGTTGAACACCGCAGGGTCTGGTATTTGTTGTCTAAAATGGCTTTTCTTCATCTGACCGGATAAATGTTGAAACTATTCTTTAGCCCTTGTTTTCTTTTTTAGTCAGAGCATTTTGCTTTAA
This sequence comes from Lampris incognitus, assembly GCF_029633865.1. NCBI lineage: Eukaryota > Metazoa > Chordata > Actinopteri > Lampriformes > Lampridae > Lampris > Lampris incognitus. The sequence goes on from NC_079218.1 coordinate 38,464,920, forward strand.
TGGGATGTTTCTGTCTCACAGAAAAGCAGGACGAGGGATGAGTTTGCAAGTATTTCAAGTCCAAGCCGGATGTGGGTATGTGTCCTGGTAGCTGCACTAGCGCTTCTCTGGTCGGTCAGGATGCTTGCTCGGGGGGGAGGGGGAACTGGGAGGAATAGCGTGTTCCTCCCATGTGCTACATCCCCCTGGAGAAACTCCTCACTGTCAGGTGAAAAGAAGCGGCTGGTGACTCCACGCGTATCGGAGGAGGCAGGAGGTAGTCTGCAGCTCTCCCCGGATCAGCAGAGGGGGTGGAGCAGCGACGGCTCGGAAGAGTGGGGTAATTGGCAAGATACAATTGGGGAGAAAAAGGGGGGAAATCCAGGGGAAAAAATCACATTCAAACAAAAACACAGGAATGCTCAAATAAAAACACAGACATACATAAATAAGAGGATAAAAGTAAAGTAATACCTATAGTCTCGTATACAGTGGTGTGATACCTTCGTACATGATTGCTTTATTTTTGGTATAATCCCCCCTGGAGAAAAATGCACCATCTGCCACTGTTTTGAGGATGTCTCTGTGAGCTTGCATATACCTTTGGAAGTGTGTGTGTGTGTGTGTGTGCTATGTTTATAAGCTCATGTATTCTTGTGCATATTCATGTCCATGCATGTCGATGGCTGTATAAAGTTGGGAAAGTTTGCACAAAAAGTGAAGCCTTCTGTGAAACCTCCTCCTATATTCAAAGAAAAAAGTGTCAGAGGTGAAAGGGAGCGACTCTGACTAATCGTCTGTCCGCGCTGTTGCATCATGCTCCCTGAGACCGTCTGAGATGTGACTGAGCAAAAGTTTAAAAAGCGAACAAGGGAGGCAATGGAGAGGGCAGACTGGAGCAAGAGGGATTTATTGAATTTGCAAAGCCACATTTTAAATTCCGGTTTTCTTACAGTGTAAATTAATGATAAATATCGGATTTGCACTATGATGAAAATTTGTGTATTTTTATATGAGGAACAGGGAAGTTATGATGAGGCAATGAGCTGTAACTGCTTTCAAGGATGTGCCTGGCCTCTCCTAATGTGTCTGCTTGAAAATGAGAAAGTTTCCTCCGGATGTTAGGTTAATTATATCTGAACTGTAAAAGCTGCTTGGCTGTCCTTTTACTGGCTGAACCTCCCTGATGAATCATCCCACTGTCTGTTGATGTGGTCATTAAAAACATTCACGTTTTTATAAGAAAGGGACAATTGATGTCACATTTTTCATCCATCCATCCATTATCTGAACTGCTTATCCTGCTCTCAGGGTCGTGGGGATGCTGGAGCCTATCACAGCAGTCATTGGGCGGCAGGCAGGGAGACACCCTGGACAGGCCGCCAGGCCATCACAGGGCACGCACACACACACACACACACACACACACACACACACACACACACACACACACACACACACACACACACACACACACACACACACACACACACACATTCATACCTAGGGACAATTTAGTATGGCTGATTCATCTGACCTACATGTCTTTGTACTGTGGGAGGAAACCGGAGCCCCTGGAGGAAACCCACACAGACACGGGGAGAACATGCAAACTCCACACAGAGGATGACTCGGGATGACCCACCAAGGTTGGACTACCCCGGGACGCAAATCCAGGACCTTCTTGCTGTGAGGCGACTGCGATAACCACTACACCACTTTTCCAAAATCTCTGTTTTTATCCAAAAGAATTGAATCGAGTGCAACTGGACTTGGTATAAATCCGTGAAGACGTTTCGCCTAGACCAAGCTTGGTCTAGTCAGAAAGGCCCGAACTGATGAAGCCTCTTGGATGAGAGGCGAAACGTCTTCACAGATTTATACCGAGTCCACTTGCACTCAATTCAATTCTTTTGGAAAACCATGACCTGGATGAATGAGAACATTCACAGACTGTTTTTATCATTTATCTATCTGTCCATGCATAGAATTTTGTTCAAAAAAATGTTAGCACACATTCACACATTCCAAAAATTTTATAGCGGAGCTTTAAATGGACAGTCCTTTTATGTAATGCCACTGTATTTGTGAACAGAATTAAGTACATGTTGCTCATATTTGTAGAATTTTTTTTTCTCGGAGGCATATTTTTTGGTTCACACCTACGATCCTCAGTGAACTCTGCAGCGAGCAGAGAAAAACTGATGTATTCTGAGGGTGGTTTTTTTTTTTCGAGACTGGCAAGGCTTGCCATGCATGCTGAGCATCTGCTAACCTTTAATTTAAATTTCATTTGTCTCATTTATTTTGAGTAACTCAAACTCAAATTGAGATTATGCATAACCACTTTAAAATGAGTCTTGTTGCTTCAATCAAGCTGGCAAAGTGACAAGACATTTTTTTAAGGGCCGGTGTCTCTTTCTATCAGAGAAAGAGGAACACACAGCATCAGCCCTCCAGGGTAGCATTTAGTACCAAGCTAGCCCAGATGTAGACTGTACTGGACCTTGATTATGATGATAATGAGAATAGTTTTTTTTTGTTTTTTGGTTTCGATTCCCTCCTTTTTCCTCTCCAATTGTACTTGGCCAATTACCCCACTCTTCCAAGCTGTCCCGGTCACTGCTCCACCCCCTCTGCCGATCCGGGCGGGGGGGAGGGGTGGGGGCTGCAGACTACCACATGCCTCCTCCAATACATGTGGAGTCGCCAGCTGCTTCTTTTCACCTGACAGTGAGGAGTTTCACCAAGGAGACGTAGCACGTGGGAGGATCACACTATTCCCCCCAGTCCCCCCCCCCCGAACAGGCACCCCAACTGACCAGAGGAGGTGCTAGTGCAGTGACCAGGAGACATACCCACATCCAGTTTCCCACCTGCAGACACGGCTAATTGTGTCTATGGGGACACCCAACCAAGCCAGAGGTAACACGGGGATTCAAACTGGCGATCCCCATGTTGGTAGGCAATGGAATAGACCACTGTGCTATCCGGACGTCCCAGGATAGGGGTTTAAGTGATAGGAGAAGCCATTGTTGAGGGACTTACAGAGAAAGAGGAGGATAGATGCCTGTATGAGACACATTTTTCCCTGGACTGTCTTTCAACATACAAGTCATCTCAGGTCTCTCTCTCTCTCTCTCTCTCTCTCTCTCTCTCTCTCTCTCTCTCTCTCTCTCTCGTGAATCTTTCAATGTTCTCCTACTCACCTACCCGCTCTTTTTATTTTAATTTTTTCTTTATACTTTTTTTCAAGCTTTCCCCCTTTCTCCCCCTTCTCTTCACTCCATCTCTTTTCCTGTGCTTTCTCTTTCTTCTACCTATTTTGTTCTCTATGTATTTTACTCTCTTTCTCGCTCTGCCTCCCCCATCACTCCTATCCCTCACCCTATCCCTCTTTAACTCCCTCCCTTTTGCTCTCTCTCTCTCTCTCTGAGTGCATACTGGGAGTGGAAGTGGGAGTGTGGAGTGAGTGTTGGTCTGCAGAGTGAGTTTTTCTAACTTTCTCTTTTTTCATCATTTCATACTGTGTTGTATTATTGCTCTCTTGCTCTCTGTCCTTTTCTGACTACCCTGCTCTCCATCCTTCTCTCTCTCTCTCTCTCTCTCTCTCTCTCTCTCTCTCTCTCTCTCTCTCTCTCTCTCTCTCTCTCTCTGGGCGGCACGGTGGCCCAGTGGTTAGCGCTGTCGCCTCACAGCAAGGAGGTCCTGGGTTTGAATCTCGGGTTTGTCCAACCTTAGGCATTATCCCAAGTCGTCCTCTGTGTGGAGTTTGCATGTTCTCCCCGTGTCTGCAGTGGGTTTTCTCCAGGTGCTCCAGTTTCCCCCACCATCAAAAAGAAACATGCAGGTTAGGGTTTATGCTCCTGTCTGTGCCCCTGACCAAGGCAATGGGAAAAGAAGTGGAGTTGGTCTCCGGGCGCTGCATGAAGGCGGCAGCCCACTGCTCCTAGCTGCACAGATCACAGCTAGGATGGGTTAATTTGCAGTAACTGAATTTCCCCAAGGGGATTAATAAAGGAAACTTAATCTTAATCTCTCCTCTTATTATTTCCCTCTCTTGACACCTGCTTTGCCCTGTCTCCATTTGTATGTCGCTGTCTCTCGACCCACTTTTATTCAATCAGCTTCTCTCTCTCATGCTCCCTCTTCTCTCTCTCACACCTCCCCCTTTCTCCTTCAATCTCCCCACCCACCCACCCCACCTAAAATCCATGGCACAGCACAATAGCCCAAGTTAGACCTAATGAACAATGGGCTTCAGTGCTACGGGGCACGTCCACAAGATTGCCCAATACATCATAAAACCTATCGGGGAGTTTGTTTGCAGCGTTTGCCGGGCTGTGTGTTTGCAGGGGTTACAGAGTATGCCTTTAATCTGTCTTTGTTATCCAAATCCCATGCCGCCCAGGAGAACGCTTTCAAAGGCGCTAAAATCAAACCAGAAAAGTGGACGATATAACAGCGGAGCTCCTCAGTGAAGTACTTCATCCGACAACAGTGAAATTTTAAAATGAGATTTGTGTCACAAGAGTCATGAACATGTCAACAGTTGTTGCTGGAGCCTGCGACGGTATCCCCGAAGCTGGAGATCAAAAGACTAATACACTTTCAGACAGCTCTATTTTGTGCAGCTGTACCATTAGCAGCAATAGAATGCTACAGAGTTCCTCAATGACGGGTGTGTGTGTGTATATATGCGTGTATGTTTGTGTGTGTTTGAAAACGTTTTATCTCAGAGGTAGCACAACTTAAATGACACACAGCCTGTCTCCATTCAACAGCTGCAGCTGGGGTTAGAATCATCACTTTTTACGTGTGTGTGTGTGTGTGTGTGTGTGTGTGTGTGTGTGTGTGTGTGTGTGTGTGTGTGTGTGTGTGTGTGTGTGTATTGTCTCTTTTGAATGTCCTGAATGTGATGCGTATGAGTGTGTGTCTATATGTGTGTACCTTTATGAGTAAATTAATGTCTGTAATTTTGTACGATTGCTTAAATGTGGATTCATTTAGCACGTTCGTACACATGCAAATTAGTTAAATTTCCCTCTTCCAACTAGTCACTGAATTCAGTCATTCTGATTTTCATTGGCAGCGCAGTGGTACTTCAGCAAGTTGAACTTCTCCAATGATGATGACGTGTGTGTGTGTGTGTGTGTGTGTGTGTGTGTGTGTGTGTGTGTGTGTGTGTGTGTGTGTGTGTGTGTGTGTGTGTGTGTGTGTGTGTGTGTGTCTATCTGCTGCATGTGTATGCACGTGAAAGCCTGAGTGTGAATGTGTTTAAAGAGATGATGAAGCAGGAGGTTGACTTCACTTGCAGATGTGTGGAGAGAGGAGTCACACTAGACAGGCTACAGATCCTCTCGGGCTTGACCACAGCTCATTTGTTTTCTCTCTCTCTCTCTCTCTCTCTCTCTCTCTCTCTCTCTCTCTCTCTCTCTCTCTCTCTCTCTCTCCTCCCCTCCCCATTGGAAACATCTTAACGGAGCTGGAGCTGCTGTAATTTGTCCCGAATGGAATGCAATGATAGTCATCTCCAAGGAGCGCCTTAGTGCCCACCCAAAACAGGAGAAATGAGGCAGCAAGCCCAGAAAGGGGAGAGCAAATGTTGAGGGATGAGTGTGTCATGAGTGGATAAAGGAGAGGATGGAAAGTTTTCTTTTGAGCGATAGTGTGTGAAAGGTATGGGACCTATAAATGCTTTTTTTTGTTTGTTTTTTGTCTTGTGTAAGGAGTAGTTTGGAATGCCTAAAAGTGTCAAAGTCAGTAAGAAACATTCAGGCAGATTTTAGGGAGTTTCTGCAAGAAACTAAGCGGTGAATGTTGTGCTTCTAGTAAGGGGAGTTCTCAACATCATCCTAATTGTCCTCCTTGTCTTCATCTGCAGCTGTAGTAATAGCTAAGGTTGTGGGAATATTGCTTCCACAGCGTTCTACAATCTATAGGTGACTGCTCAGCAAAAAAGGTGATTATATTTTGTGTACTACTGTAATTTATACTCATGAACACACAAATACAAGTAAACTACATACATACATACATACATACATACATACACATACATATGCATGATACATAGACAAAAATGAAAGTACATGACCAAAACAAACAAAACTAAAGGCAAACAGAGAGCAGTCGACAAGCAGACAAGCAGTCGCTTTAAACACATCACAGATTCAGCAGATCTGATAGAATGGGGAAGGCTTTTCCAAAGTTGAGGAGCTACAACTGCAAAAGCACGGTCATCTCTGGATTTAAAATAAGAATAGGGAACAGATAAAGGGAACAGATAAAAGGCCTTGATCAGAAGATCTGAGTGGGCGACAACTTGAATAGGGGCTTAACAACTCTGCTATATATGCAAGGGCCATGCTGTGCAAGGCCTTGTACATATTTAGTGAAATGTTACAATCAATTGTGTTTCACTGAAAGCCAATGAAGGGAGGCAAGAATTGGGGTGATGTGGGACCGAAAACTAATTTTTGGTAACAGCCTAGCCGCAGCATTTTGCAACAATTGAAGGCAAGCAAGAGAGGACTGAGTAATGCAAGTAAATAAGAATTTACAGTAGTCTAAGTGAGAAAAGATTAAGGTATGTACTAGAAATTCCAAGTTTTGGCAGACAGTATAGGTCTGATTCTTGCAATATTTCTCAACTGAAAGAAACAGATCAAAGGAGCTTAGCAATATAATGTTCAAAGTTCAAATATTGGTAAAAAAAATCCCAAGACTCTCAGAGACAGTCTTGATGTTGCTAGCAAGGGGGCCCATATAGTGACTGACCTTAGTAAGAAAATCGGGCCGATCAAAAGGACCTCAGTTTTGTCAGAATTGAGATGAAGGGAATTTTGAGACATCCAATTTGTAAGAGAAGCTAAGTACTCATGAGGGGTGGTAAGGTTATTGAGGTTATTAGTTTTAACTGAGAAGTAAGGTTGCATGTCATCAGTATAACAATGATAAGAGATACTACAGGAAGAGTTAACCAGATGGCCCAGAGGTTGCATATACGTACACTACCGTTCAAAAGTTTGGGATCACCCAAACAATTTCGTGTTTTCCATGAAAAGTCACACTTATTCACCACCATATGTTGTGAAATGAATAGAAAATAGAGTCAAGACATTGACAAGGTTAGAAATAATGATTTGTATTTGAAATAAGATTTTTTTTACATCAAACTTTGCTTTCGTCAAAGAATCCTCCATTTGCAGCAATTACAGCATTGCAGACCTTTGGCATTCTAGCTGTTAATTTGTTGAGGTAATCTGGAGAAATTGCACCCCACGCTTCCAGAAGCAGCTCCCACAAGTTGGATTGGTTGGATGGCCACTTCTTTGAGCAGATTGAGTTTCTGGAGCATCACATTTGTGGGGTCAATTAAACGCTCAAAATGGCCAGAAAAAGAGAACTTTCATCTGAAACTCGACAGTCTATTCTTGTTCTTAGAAATGAAGGCTATTCCATGCGAGAAATTGCTAAGAAATTGAAGATTTCCTACACCGGTGTGTACTACTCCCTTCAGAGGACAGCACAAACAGGCTCTAACCAGAGTAGAAAAAGAAGTGGGAGGCCGCGTTGCACAACTGAGCAAGAAGATAAGTACATTAGAGTCTCTAGTTTGAGAAACAGACGCCTCACAGGTCCCCAACTGGCATCTTCATTAAATAGTACCTGTTAGAGCCTGTTTGTGCTGTCCTCTGAAGGGAGTAGTACACACCGGTGTAGGAAATCTTCAATTTCTTAGCAATTTCTCGCATGGAATAGCCTTCATTTCTAAGAACAAGAATAGACTGTCGAGTTTCAGATGAAAGTTCTCTTTTTCTGGCCATTTTGAGCGTTTAATTGACCCCACAAATGTGATGCTCCAGAAACTCAATCTGCTCAAAGAAGTGCCCATCCAACCAATCCAACTTGTGGGAGCTGCTTCTGGAAGCGTGGGGTGCAATTTCTCCAGATTACCTCAACAAATTAACAGCTAGAATGCCAAAGGTCTGCAATGCTGTAATTGCTGCAAATGGAGGATTCTTTGACGAAAGCAAAGTTTGATGTAAAAAAAATCTTATTTCAAATACAAATCATTATTTCTAACCTTGTCAATGTCTTGACTCTATTTTCTATTCATTTCACAACATATGGTGGTGAATAAGTGTGACTTTTCATGGAAAACACGAAATTGTTTGGGTGATCCCAAACTTTTGAACGGTAGTGTATAATGAAAACAGAATAGGTACAAGGATCAACCCTTGTGGGACCCCATAAAAGAGAGAAGTGGAGGAAGGCACATAATTGTTAATATGAACATTGAAATGTTTGTCAGACAAGTAAGAGGAAAACCATTTTAGTGCAGTGCCAGAGATACCAAACCAGTTTTGTAGTCTATCGATTAGAATGGCATGATCAATGGTGTCAAATGCAGCAGATAAGGGAAGTAAAACTAAAATGGAATATTCATCTTTATCTGTGCACATTAGAAGGTAATTATTTACTTTAAGCGGTGTTGTTTCAGTGCTATGTTTTCGACGGACACCAGATTGAAATTTATCAAAGATATTGTGTCCCTCAACCAGTTGGAGAAGTTGGTGAGCAACAACTTTGTCGAGAGTTTTAGAAATGAAGGGGAGTTTGGAAATAGGCCTGTTGTTGGCTAAATTGGTGGAATCAAGGGAGGGTTTTTTTTGAGAGGGAAGACTGCCTGTCTTGAAATAGCTAGGTATGCAACCAGAGGGGAGATATTGATTGACAATAGAGAAAAGGCAGGGGCAATGGCTGGCAGGACCTCTTTAAGAAATTTTGTTGGAATTATATCAGCAGGGCAGAATGATGGACGCATGTGAGAAACTATATCCAAGAGATCTTGTGTGGCAATAGAGTTGAAATCAGACAATAGAAGAGGCCAGGTAACTCAATCATAGTGATAAACTCTGAGGTTGAAATGGGATCTGAGACAATTGATCTTGTCAACAAAGAAATTGAGAAACTTATCACAGTCATCAAGTGAGATGGCAGGAACTCCAGGATGAGCAGGTTTCAGAAGTTGGTTGATAGTATTAAACAAAAACCTAGGGTTATGCTTATTATTATTGATCAGGCCAGAGAAATATGCTGATCTTGCTTCTTTGATGAGTTGATTGAGCATGGTAAATAGCTCCTTCATGTGAAGGTATTGGACATGGAGGTTTGATTTTTTTCCCAGCTATGCTCAGCTTTTCTATAATCTCTTCTATAGCATTGAATGGAATCATCTATCCAAGGGGCTGGATTGACAGTTAGGCTTGTCTGGTTTTATTTGGAGCAACAGTATCAAGAGCCAAGCAGTACAGTTCATTAAATTGTAATTTATTGAATTTTTGCAATTTTAGCTAGGGAATTGACTTAGTCTAAACATGAAAATGTTGGGTCATGCACGCTTGGGTCAGACAGGCAGAGCATGATAGAGTCGTGCCCAACCCTGTTCAGTGAGAGAGCAGGTTTTGTCTGTATTCATTTTGTATTGTATAGTTAAAATAGCAATGTAAGTGTGTTACATTTCAAGGAACATAGTCTTTGTTAAATGTGCAAGTGCATAACTATTACATGTGTAATGAAGTTAAAGCGCATGCTTGTTAACTTGGATTACACAGGCAGAGCATGATAGAGAAAAGCCCACCAGGTTGCCCGCCCCCCCTTGGTTACCCCTATGTTTAAAAAAACGCTGCAAAAGTGCCCTCTTAGATGTCCCTATGGTAGATAAAACATGATAAAGTGCCCTCTAGGGTGGCCCAATGTGCAAGACAACGTGATATAGTGCCCTCTAGGGTTCCTTCCAGGGGGGAAAAAACGTGATAAAGTGCCCTCTAGGGTGCCCTTTCGGTGAAGCAATTGCATTATTGGGTGCCCAGTGGATCATAAATGCATCAAGACTTTCTGCATGCAGTTTCCCCACCGCATATAACTGGTGCCTTTTTTTTTTCTTCGCCTCCCTGCCCCTCAAACAGCCCGAGTCCGCCATTGATTGTATGGTTAAAATAACAATGTCGATGTTATACAGTTTAAGGAACAGTTTTTATATTGCATACTCATATACTAAAATAGATACTATATATTTGTCTATTTATTACATAATTATATACTATATTATAATTACAATAATAACTGATCATTTACAAATGGTATACAGCAGTTGTATATGTATTTACTTCTTAAATGTATTTCTGATTTTTCCCTTTTTTCTCCCAATTTAGTGGCCAATCGATCCCTATTTTAGTTGAAACTCCCACCCTTGTACAGCATGCATTTGCCAACTGCATCTCTCTGGCCGGCAGTCTCGAAGGAAACGCCTCCCCACTTTCGTGACAAGGCGACTCCAGGCCGAACCACTGCTTTTTCTGACACACACAGAGATGCATTCATGTGATGAACACAAGCCGACTCCACCCCCCTCCTGAAGACAGCATTGCCAATTATTGCTGCTTCATTGAGTCCGGCCATAGTCAGATCTGACGAGACCGGGGCGTGAACCCCGGTCCCCAGTGGGCAACTGCATCGACACAAAGCCGATGCTTAGACCGCTACACCCTCGCGGACCCTGATGTAGTATATGTATTTACAATTGTGTATTTGTAGTGCACATCTGGTTTAAAAAGAGGGTAGGGATCATCAGCGATGAGAGAGATGGCCAATGGGGAAAAACTGTTCCTATGTCTGGTGGTTTTGGTGGACTATTATACCATTTGTTTAAAGGTGCCGTGCATGCATTTTTTTCCAGTTTTGTAGTTTCTTAAGGGGACAATAGAGGTGGCGAAGGCATATGAGTTTGAATACTTGAGGTCAACTGTCCAAAGTAACGGGGAGTGCAGAAGAGAGATGAAGAAGAGAGTCCAGGCAGGGTGGACTGGGTGGAGAAGAGTGTCAGGAGTGATTTGCGATAGCAGGGAACCAGCAAGAGTTAAAGGGAAGGTTCACAAGATGGTAGTGAGACCAGCTATGTTATATGGTTTGGAGACGGTGGCACTGACGAAAAGACAGGAGGCGGAGCTGGAGGTAGCAGAGTTGAAGATGCAAAGATTTTTATTGGGAGTGACGAAGAAGGACAGGATTAGAAATGATTATATTAGAGGGACAGCTCAGGTTGGACAGTTTGGAGTCAAAGCAAGAGAGGCAAGATTGAGATGGCTTGGAAATATGGAGGAGAGATGCTGGGTATATTGGGAGAAGGATGCTGAATAAGGAGCTGCCAGGGAAGAGGAAAAGAGGAAGGTCAGAGAGAGGAGGTCAGCCAAAAGTAGTAGTAGTAGTAGGGCTCTCCTAGGGGGAGGAGTGGAGGGTCGAAGAAGACCCTACAAGCAGACTGCGGGGAGATTTTACGTTGGGGACATGTTGGTGGCTAGCCAAGTGAGGTATGGAAACCCTGTCTCAGAGTTCGGATGGGTAGCCAGAGCTGGTACCCTGTACCCATCCTGAGGGTGAAGAGGAGCAGGAAGACACTCTTGCCTTACAGTGCTCTTTGGGGGGGAGTAGGGGGAAGATTGTGGCAGAGTGGGGCGTGGACCAGCTGTGATTCAGAACAGATAACACACCCTAAACAGGAATGCCAGAGAGAGAACTGCCTGCTCTCTCTCTCTCTCTCTCTCTCTCTCTCTCTCTCTCTCCTCTCTCTCTCTCTCTCTCTCTCTCTCTCTCTCTCTCTCTCTCTCTCTCTCTCTCTCTCTCTCTCTCTCTCTCTCTCTCTCTCTCTCTCTCTCCTCTCTCTCTCTCTCTCTCTCTCTCTCTCTCTCTCTCTCTCTCTCTCTCTCTCTCTCTCTCTCTCTCTCTGAGCGGATGTGCGAGTGAGTGTACGGAGCAGCAGCGTGTTGTTTCGGTGTGAGTGAGTTTCTGAATTTTGGACTTTTTTTGTCTGGTCCCTTTCACGTGCTTTCTGTGGGTTTGTTGTTGTTTAGTTTTTAGTTCGTTTTTCTCGGTGGTAGGTTTAAGCGGAGTTGTTTATTTTCGGTAGCGCTGCCACCGGCCCGGCGGGGCAATATGGCCGCTGTGGGAGGTGGAGGAACGGCGTTCGAAAAATTGACACGCCGGCACGCGATTAAAGTGGCTCCGGTGGTCAAATGCTCGGTGGAGGAGTGCTGCCTCGCGGTAGGTGAGCATGTGGGCTATGGAAGCATCAAATCGGCGTCCAGAATGAACGGTGCAGTAGTCATGTTTCTGGACAGTATTGATAAGGTCAACCAGGTGGTGGAAAGTGGTGTGGTGATTAGGGACATGTTGACTCCCGTTCTGCCGCTGGTTAACCCAGCCAAGAGAATCACCATTTCCAATGCTCCCCCGTTCATGAGAAATGCAGCTTTTGAGAAGGAGCTTGCAAGATACGGACAACTAGTGTCCCCCATAAAAATGGTCTCCTCCGGTTGCCAGTCTCCTCACTTGAAACACGTTGTGTCCCATAGGAGGCAAGGTTTCATGATTTTGAAAAATAATGCAGAGGATTTGGATCTGAAGCTGAAATTCAGGATTGATGACTTTGACTATATTGTATTTGTTACTTCTGGTATGATGAAATGTTTTGGCTGTGGGTCAGAGGGGCATTTAGTAAGGTCTTGTCCCGAAAGGAGTGAGGGTAGATCTGAGCCTCAAGGGCCGCCTTCGTCCACCGATGCCGCCGCGAGCGGCGCATCTCCGGCTTGAGACGGCGCGGCCGAGTCGGCACAGGGCAGACAGAAGGCTGGGGAGCGAGGGGTGGGAGAAACAGACCAGGTGGTGACACAGAAAAAGACCGAGGCTGGGGAACATGAGGAAAATGGACGGACTGAGCAGGCAGGAGAAGGAGGTGTACAGGCTGAGCATATTAAAACCGTTGAGCACACTGAGAAGGTGACAGAACTTGGGCAGGTCACAGCTGATGGCCAGGATGAGCAGGCAGGGGAGGTTGAACGGAAGGAAACGGAAGAGGAAAACAGCGAGACCAGGGATCATAGCAAATTGGCTGGGCCAGATACGAGTGGTGGTTGGAGGACGCAAATACAGCAGACTGCTGTTAGAGTGGCAGAGTCTGTACTCGAAGAAGAGGCAGAGATTATGTTGGACGATGAAATAAAATCAAAAAAGTCAATTAAAAGGAAGCCGTCTGAAGGTAGACAGGAAAATTTAAAAGTGAAGAGGGCTTCAAAAGATAAAAAGCCATCCTCCTCTTTGTCTGATGAGAACACAGACGAAAGTGAGTGTGAGTTAGGTTCCTCTCCTCGTACACAGGTGGACACAGAAGGCAGCTATGCCTTTCTGAAGATCAGGAAGTTTTTGCAGGTTACCAAGGGTTTGAGGGCGGTCAAGGTGGAAAATTATTTTCCAGACTTGCAGCTTTTTATTGAATCAGTTAAATGCTTTATGAAAAACACAGGAGACTTGGAGGTGAACACATTTACTGAGCAGGAAGTCTTCAGACTGAAAAAACTTGTACAGAAGGTAAAACTGCAACTTCATGATGATGATGATTAAGACACGTTTGGGTATTGTTATCTTTTTGATCAGTGTAAGCTTGTTTCTGGCACAGTTCAGCCCCACTCTCCTCATGTGTAATATACAATTAGGCACTTTAAATCTGAATGGAGCAAGGGATGACATGAAAAGAGCTGCTGTGTTTAAACTGGTTGAGCTGAAGAAAATAGATGTCTTGCTTGTGCAAGAAACACATAGGACAGCAGATAATGAAACTGAATGGAAGAGGGATTGGACTGGAAAATTGATTCTCAGTCATAAATCCAATATTAGTGGTGGGGTCGGGATTCTTTTCTCAAGAGATTTTTTGCCATGCTCCCTTGAGGTAGAGGAAGTAGTCGAAGGCCGGCTACTGAAAGTAAGGGCGCAGTATGACAATGCAACACTGGTTTTTATAAATGTTTATGGTCCAACCCTTGGCCCTGAAAGAGTAGTTTTTCTGGATGTGTTATCTGATGTTATTAGTAAATGTGACAGTGAGGAGTATTTATTTCTGGGAGGGGACTTTAACTGTACAGAGAATTGCAAGTTGGACAGGAACCATCAGGAACCACATCCTGCATCTCTTAGTCGGCTCACACGCTTGGTTAATTCGTGTGAACTGACAGATGTTTGGAGAGCTTTTTATGGGACCCAGAGGCAGTATACATGGACACATCTAAAAGATAACGCACTATCCATGGCACGGCTTGATCGGTTTTATTGTTTTAAACATCATTTTAATGTGTTTAAACAATGTAACATGCTTCCAGTTTGTTTCTCTGACCACTCTCTTGTACAGTGCTCGGTTTTCATACGAAGTGTTAAAACAAATAGTGCTTTCTGGCATTTTAACACAGGCCTCCTAAATGATAACAACTTTAGAGATGCTTTTAAGTTTTTCTGGGGCCAATATAGGAGCCGAAGGTCTGAATTTATTTCTCTGCAGCAATGGTGGGACATTGGCAAGTGTCAGATAAAGCAGTTTTGCCAGCAGTACACTCGCAATGTCACCAGAGACATAGCCAGATCTATGAGAGATCTAGAGGATGAAATGGTGGAACTACAGAATTTGGCAGATTCCACAGGAGACAGAGGCCATGTAGAAGCTCTCAAATCCAGAAAGTCTGCTTTGGCTAGCCTGCTGGGTATTACAGCACAGGGGGCACTGGTCCGCTCGCGCTTTCTGAACGCCACACATATGGATGCTCCTTCTCACTTTTTCTTTAGTCTAGAGCGCAAGAATGGGCAGAGAAAAACCATTCACTCTCTGCGTACTAACACAGGTGTGCAGCTGTCAGATTTTTCTGGAATTCTGAAATACGCAGCAGGGTTCTACAGTGACCTCTATAAGAGCGAACTCAGGCAGGATGTGCTGGGGGCTGAGTCATTCTATCATGGGCTAAAAAGGGTTGAGGTAGCGCTCAATACAGACCTCGAGGCTCAACTGTCCCCTGAAGAACTCCATGACGCCCTGCAAAGTCTGGAAAGTGGCAAGGCACCTGGTATAGACGGGTTACCTGTTGACTTCTATAAGTCTTTTTGGCCGGTGCTCGGAGGGGATTTGTTGACTGTACTGAGGAATAGTGCAACTGAGGGGCGATTGCCTCAGAGTTGCAGAAGGGCCGTCATTACTCTCTTGCCGAAGAAAGGGGATCTGCAGGACATTAAGAACTGGTGGCCAGTGTCCTTGCTCTGCACCGATTACAAGATCTTTTCTAAGGTGCTAGCAAACAGACTGAGAAAGGTGATGAAGGAGGTCATCCATGTTGACCAGACTTACTGTGTGCCCGGTAGGCTGATCACTGACAACATTGCATTAATTAGGGACGTTTTGGACATCTCTAGTTCATTGGGAGTTGAAACTGGTCTTATTTCCATAGATCAGGAAAAGGCTTTTGACCGGGTTGAACACCAGCACTTGTGGCAAACCATGAAAGCTTTCGGTCTCAGCCCAGGTTTTATAGCTACGATCAAGGTTTTGTACAGTGACATTGAGAGTGTACTTAAAATTAACGGTGGTTTGAGTGCTCCTTTTAAGGTTCAAAGGGGAATCAGGCAGGGATGTTCTTTGTCTGGAATGTTGTACTCCCTGGCCATTGAGCCCCTGTTGCATAAATTGAGGTGTGAGTTGTCTGGAGTTGCTTTTGCTGGTTGCGGCACAACTTTTAAGCTCTCTGCCTATGCCGATGATGTAGCTGTTTTTGTAAAGGACCAAAGAGATATTGATGTCTTAGTAAAAAATGTTATCAAGTTTGGTCAGATATCATCGGCTAGGGTAAACTGGGGAAAAGTGAGGCACTGATGGTAGGAGAGGGACTGAACAGTAAACTCATGTTACCTGGGGGATTGACATGGAAAAGGGGAGGGATGAAATATCTGGGAGTGTTTGTGGGGAATGACACCTTCTCAAATAAGAATTGGGAGAATGTCTTGGAAAAAGTTGAAGGGCGTCTTAGGAAGTGGAAATGGATTCTACCACAACTGTTGTATAGGGGGCGCATGTTAGTAATCAACAACCTGGTGTCATCAACGCTATGGCATCGATTAACATGCGTTGATCCTCCAACCAACCTCCTGGCCAAGATTCAGGCTGTGCTGGTGAACTTTTTCTGGGACAACTTGCACTGGATTCCTCAGAGTGTGCTGTACCTTCCTAAAGATGAGGGGGGTCAAGGGCTAGTCCATCTGGCCAGCAGGGGTGCAGCCTTCCGCCTCCAGTTCATTCAAAGATTGCTCACTGGGCCTAGAGATCTAGTGTGGCGACCAGCAGCCTGTGCAATACTTCGACGGTGTTGTGGACTCGGAATAGACCTGCCCTTGTTCCTAATGGCTATTAAGAACTCAGACCTCAACGGATTGCCTGGATTTTATCGTGGGCTCATGAGAGTGTGGAATATGTTTAAGAAGGAGAGAATGGGCTGCTCTGACTCTCTGAGCTGGCTTCTAAAAGAGCCGGTGGTGTATGGTGGGCGTATGGACACGTTCTGTGACTTTGGACCCACGGTATCAAAGCTGTTCTGCCAGGCAAAGGTCGTCACATTGGGTCAGGTGGTGGAGCTGGCTGGGCCCAATCTTGACAACGCTGCCACTCTAGCATCTCACCTTGGAGTGAAATCTACGCGCCTCCTTAGTCGGGTACTACTTAAGTGGAACGGTCAGCTCACAGCAGTAGAACGGGGGCTTTTGACATCGTACTGTAGTGGTTCTACTCATCCCAATTGTGAGGATCCATTTCCTGTTTTAAAGGTTGTTCCTGATCTGAAAAATTGTATGGGGCCACTTTTGGATTTGGGAAATGCTCTTAATGAAAGGCTGAATGTACTTAAAGGTAAGACCATGTATAATATGCTTGTAAAAGTCTTGAATAAAGATAAACTGAGTGGTCGGACTGATACACCCTGGAGGGCCCAGCTGGGCTTGGGGGAGAATGTGAAGCCAGTCTGGAGGGGCTTATACAAACCACCGTTAATTAAAAAAGCTGGTGATCTGCAGTGGAGGGTCTTGCATGGCATAGTGGCGGTCAATGCTTTGGTTTCTGTGCTAGACCCTAATGTGAATGACAACTGTCCCTATTGTGCCCAGAGAGAAACAGTGTTTCATTGCTTTTCAGAATGTGTGAGGCTTACACCCCTGTTCCTGCTACTAGACCGCTTATTTAGATCATCTGGGGAAAGTTTCTGCAAACAGAATTTCATTTTTGGTTTCAAATATAGTCAACGTGTAAAATTTAAATGTCAACTCTTAAATTTTATTTCAGGGCAGGCAAAGATGGCTATCTATGTGAGCCGTAAAAAGAGAATTAAAGAATGTATAGAATGTCATGTTGAACTGTTGTTCTGCAGGATGGTCAAGGCCAGGATAAAAGTAGACTTCAATTACTACAAGGCAATGAAAGACCTGGTCACATTCACAACCTTGTGGTGTTATAAAGGGCTGCTGTGTTCCACCATAAAAGATGAGCTGGTCTTTTCTAAAGAACTTGGATAGAAGAGGTCTTACCTGTTTTCTATTTTTTGAGTTGTCGGTGAATGATTGTTTTTTTGGGCTTGTAAAAAATGCTTATTGATTGTTTATACCTCGACAAGTATTGTTTATGTTTGGAGGGATTTCAAGTCTGCTTTTTGTCTAAATTTTTCTGTTAAATAAAGACTTGGTTTAAAATTCAAAAAAATTCTCTCTCTCTCTCTCTCTCTCTCTCTCTCTCTCTCTCTCTCTCTCTCTATTGGAGACTTTTATTTGACGTTCGAGTTTAGTCTTTTTCATATGGTTTTGACTCTGGTGTTTTTGATTTCGCACCTTTACTAACCAACTCTATGTCAACGTGGATTGTGAAAAACGCACAGCTAAATAACTAAAAAGCTAGCGTTAAACAACGCTATGTAGCGACATAATCCGTGACGTCATATGTAGTCGAAGGCCCCCGAGTCGATATTGGTCGATTCCGCTGTGAGCATTTGATGACGTGCAGCGGAGTTCCCTCCCACCTCCCTCCGGACGACGCATTCTAGCACCAACCCACACAGTGATCGGGTGTTGAAAATGGCAAAAACAACCGGAGAAACGGACGTGGGAGGCTGCGGTTTGCAAGAGACAGTAATCAAGTCTGGCTGCAGAATGATGGTGAATAACGTTTTGTCTTTGCTACTATTCACGGGGACTGAGAAAAAGTGGATAAATTAAGGTTTGCATACTGCTTCATAGCTTATGTTTGGTCTCTTATTGATAATAACTGGGATGATAGACTGGCTCTCTCGATGGCCATAAGAATTAGTTGGGCTGTAGGGGGAGCTGGTGGTACAAACAGAAGGTGAAGGGGTCACTGGGGGCTGAAAGGAGCAATCAGGGCGTCATTTACTATTGAACAAGGCAACATATGTGTGATGAAGACTCGTTGTTTGTCAGCACGCGTGACCTTCGTGCACTGCAGACCGTCGATTGCATATAAAGTTCGTCGCGATTCCAAATATGAATACTCAGCAGCCTGCTGAATGCCGCGATGACACACAGGGCTGGGACCGGAGAGGAAAACCTGATCTGAACTCAACATCTGCAGACAAAATGGCGGAAAGTGATTCAGGCAGCAAGTGCAAATTAGACTAATGGTGTCCTTTAGCACAGGAAGATGGTGTAAAAATTGCTTGATGAAATGTGCGACCCCACCGCTTTATGTCTAACTTGCCATGTGGCCAGGGACGGCTGGTATAAATGGGCTAACAGGGCTAAGCCCTCCCTATCTTTTACAATAAAGATGATACAAATTATTGTTAAAAAACCTTAGAACAGATTATTTTAAAATTTGGTGGAACCTAAGAGCAGCAACAGCACTAAATATTCACAAGAAAAACACAAAATACATCTAAATGGGATAATTGTTTTACCGCCCAAACACAATTCAGCTTCCATTCATCTTCGTGTTACGTGAGTGAAAGGCGTCATGCCACGCCCCCTTGATTTGCTGATCATGTGGGCTAAATAGGCTCGGTGCATTAATGTCGCGCCGCGGAACTTCCGGGGTTATCTGTTTGCATAAGAACTCCCGGTACAACCGGATGCTTACGTCCTACTGAATCATTAGTTAACTGCAAACTTATCTGTCTGAAAGGGGGGATGCATTTACCATCCCATCACGAAGAGTACAAAAGCGTGTAGTTGGCATTTTGAGCTGTCGTCCAAACGATGTTCAAATAACACAAAAGGACAAACGACAAAATCGTAAGTTTTGTGTTACTTGGTTTCAACGATAGGACTGGCTAACGGCAAGTGTAGCTAAGAAGTCACTTTTCTGTTTCCCATGCTTGCTTTTTGGGGGAGACACGGCTTGGACCCAACAAGGAATTGTGGATTTGAAAAATTTAACCGACAAAATTAGGAAACATGAATGCAGCACCAGTCACATTGGAAATAGCGTAAAGCTATCAATGCTGGGTAAAGTTAGCATCGCCTGTCAACTTGACGAGGGCCACCGCATTTCAGTACAGAGACACAACGAGCTGGTAAAGAAAAACAGGCATTCATTATCACGGATTGTGGACCGTATTACATTTTGTGAGGCACGTGAGCTAGCTCTGCGGGGGTCCGACTCCGACTTCACTCCAGCGGGGCGTGTTTCTGGACCTCGTTGACTAGTTCTCTTTTTCGGATAGCCAGTTAGCCGATCACCTGGCAAACACACAGGTTGCCAAGTACACATCTAACACAAGCCGAAACGAGTTGCTTGATTGTATTGTAAACTACTAATAAGACACGTTAGCCCCTAGCTAACGGGTCTGACCCTTAGCCGAGCGGTTAGTGATGTCGCCTTGTGGTGCAGTACACCTCGTATCGAATCCCGCACCGGGCAAGAAAATAACCGGTTACAGTATGTTAGCTGTTTATGGACAAAAATTGGCTGATGAAATATAGCAGGCACCATTTGTGGTTGTGCAAGCTGACGAGACAACTGATGTGGCAGGTGTAAGCCAGTGCGTGATTGTGCTCAGGGAACAATCTGAGAACAATCCTCAGAGTACTTCTACTGAAACATTGAAATGAACACTAATAGCCATCACAACCCCCTTGACATCTGGAGAGTCAGAGAGGTGTTTCGGTACACTTAAGAGGATCAAATCATCCCTCCGAAGTACTATGGGACAGGATAGGCTGAACGCCCTGGCGATGAGGTCTATTGAGCGGGACTTCATCCAAAAATCACCGGACTTCAATGACATGGTGAGTAACCTGTTCGCATCCCAGAAAGGTCGTCGATATGAGCTTCTCTTCAAATAAGGTAGGCCCAAGCCTATAGGTCTCTTAAAAGACCATCGGACACGTTTAGCTTTCCTGTCTACATATCGCTTGTCTCTCTTCTATAATGACCGTTATTTTTGCTGCGCTTACCAAATTGTTTTATTCGGACATGTTTGACACAATATGTTGCAAAACAGTTGTGATAAAAACAGTTGCAGTATTTGTTGGCAGTCGTTTCAATTGGGACACGCTTTGTTGTGCATCCTTAGAGGAGCCCTTTTCTGACGTTGTAGGCTACAATGATTCTGCGTTCTGTTCTATCATGTAGCATATCACTCCATCATTCTTGCATATGTTCTTGTTAAAAATGTCATGTGCTAATGTGTACAGAGAAAAAATTGTCAAATTGTGTGTGTGTGTGTGAGTGAGAGAGAGAGAGAGTTTTTTGCATCAGGCCATTCTTATACTCTTTCTATAGTGTTGCTGAAGAGCACTTGCTATAACAAGGTATATAGTGTCGTTGCTCTAACTTGGTATCTCAGATGTTATGTTGCTGTTGCTGCAGTGTGAACTATAGATGGGTATACTATATTTGTTAGCCCACCCATCCAATATCACCACAAGCTGTGGTGTCACTGCATGTGACACCACAGAATTTGCGTAGGCAAGCTGGAGGATTACTCTTGAGTGCTTTAAATAGTCTAAAAATGACCACACCCATGACATCGTCCATGATGATCCTTAAAAACCAACTTTCTGAAACGGACGTCTTACTTGTATGAGCTCTTTATTCTGAACCATTCCCCTGATTTATTAATTTATATCATAATTTTGTTCGAACTGTATTTTTACCACATTTTCTTGTCTTTAAATACAAACGCTAATCTTCAAGACTGTACCTTAAAGTTGTTTTTCCCCTTAGGAATTGTCAGACAGTTGAGAGCAAGAAGGCAAGAGATTTAAAAATAGAACGTTTTTCACCATGTAAACTGTAAAACGTTAAACAGGAGTCAATGTTATTCCATACCTTTTTCAAACTAAACTTGAAAGTGGGGTGAAGAATTGTATCTGTTCATCATGGATGCATCCCACAGCCTCTGCCATCTCCCTCCCTGATGTAAAGCATCAGACAAATGTGGAGAAAGGTGAACACTTTTTCTTCAAAGCTATTCATGGAGAGCAGTGAGCAGTTTACAATGGAAGTAATTGTGTGAAGAGTAAACACAAAGGAGTATGATGACAACCTGAAAGCCTTCTCATGTTGACACCAGAAGTACACCTGGACAGTTTGACGAAGAAACCGGGTGTAGGCTGCGTAATACCGGCTTCATAAAAGTTACAAACATTCTGAGATGTATGGCTCTCTTCTCTAGCAATGGGGGAAAAGATTTTCAAAGAAATTTGTGCAAACATGCATGAAGCACATGGTAGAGTTTAACTTGCAAAGTGTCAGCATGGTTGTCATTGTTTTCAGAACTTCTCTTTTTGCCCACATCACTGCACACATTTTCATGACACAGGTTTTTTCCCCCATTGGCCAGATGAGTTTTGAATCTTCATGCCCCCAAACCAGCAGCCAAACCATTGTTAATTTTGTTGTTGAAAATGACATCAGAAAATTATTACCCGACATTTTTTCCATGATTGAAAGCAGAACAACACATAAATCATAATTACAGGCTCGTGTTAAGAAACAACATTTATTTCTTTGATTTTTTTTTTTTGACAGTAGCAATGCAAAAGGTGTGTCCTGAGGTTCTGTGATGAGTCCCAAGGTTCTATCCTGTTCAAGAGAGAATGCAATTATAGGCTAAATAAGGTCAAAGCCAAGACAAAACAAAACAAGTTTTCTTAACATAAGTAAGGACATTTTGGTGCTGTGGAACCTCTAAGGGGAACAAAATTCCTCTTGCTGGAAGAAGCCCAGTTTTGAATCAAACAAAGCAATATGACAGAAATTAAGTATGACGTGCTTCCACTGAACTGGCATTCTCAATCCTTCATCCCCTTGTCAGTTCATTGATTAGACCAGCGGTTTCACACCTCAACAAAGCATCATCAATTTTTTGCTCCTCTGCCAACCCACAACCAAAGTCTGTGTCCCTTTACTCTTTTCTCCCTCTTTTTCTGTTTCTGTCTCTCTTTATATTCATCTCTTACTGTCTCCCTCCTCATCTTTCACTCTCCCCCTTGCATCAGGCTTTTGTGCAGCCTTATGTACCCTCTAAATAATTGGTGCCTCTTTCCCTTGATGCAATATGAATGGATGGCATTGTATCTGGGGGATACAAAGCAGGCTGGCCCCTCTTGAGAGCCAATGAAACCATACACGGTACATTGCTCAGATCACAAATATGGAGAGAGTGGAGAGAGTGAGAGACTGACAGACTGACAGACAGACAGACAGACAGACAGACTGACTGACTGACTTTTAAGAACTTTAATAAAATGTCACAGATTCACAGCAGCTTTGAAACAAAGAATCAGAGAAACAGGCTGCTAACAAGACATAGATATACACTTGTCTAAAAACATTACTAAACATTAATTCAATGTCCATCACTGAACAAATGGCCTCATTATAACACCACTGATGTACAAACACAACCATGATATTCATTAATTAATTTATGAAATTTAAAATCAATTAAAATTCTGGCTTTTACAAGAGAGGTGAACACAGGGACCATTTCTTCACACAGTTTTCAGTTTTAGTTTATCTTGTTCTTTCTGTATATATATATAATCTAAAACACCAAACAGTTCCCGAAGTTTTCTGCAGTCTTAAAAAACAATGAAAAAGTTTACCCACCCACAGAAAGGACATTCATTAGAAACAGGGTGATTAATTACAGATGAAAGAATTCACTGCAACAGCTCCATGTCTTTTATGTCCATTTTGGATCCACCAATAAGAGGTTTCTCCAGTAACCAGTACAGGGAGACTGATGGCTCCAAACGTCTCTTTTTAAAAAGGTGCTAAGCCTTAAAAAACCCCTTATAAAAATCAGGCTAAGAGGACAAATTTAAAAATCTAGAATCCATTACAAACAATGTAGTGTCAAGTCCTTACTTATCTGTTCTTCTCAAAACGCTACTTGCAAACTCCTTCCACACTGGGTATTTAAACCCAGTCAGATATTTCTGAACAAATTGGAAATGAAAAGT
This sequence comes from Lampris incognitus, assembly GCF_029633865.1. Taxonomy (NCBI): domain Eukaryota; kingdom Metazoa; phylum Chordata; class Actinopteri; order Lampriformes; family Lampridae; genus Lampris; species Lampris incognitus. Next base: position 38,488,236 of record NC_079218.1, read on the forward strand.
TGCCACTTCACTTGTTAGGTGGAAGTTTTAGGTGTACCAGCCTGCCCCCCCATGCATCTTATCCCCAAAAAATCTACTAAAACTGCTTGTAATTTTGGGAGTAAACTGGTATGTAGCTTCATACAAGCTAAATGGTGCCATAGTGCTGATGCTACAATATGATTGATGACTAGAGCGCTTCCTCTAAAATACATCTGAGAAAGCAGCCATTGCCACTGTTCAATCTTCCCTTTATCTTCTCTAACATGCCCTCCCAGTTTCTCTTAACAATCTCTTCATTATCAAGATAAACATTCAGATATCTGATACCAGCTTTTTTCCATCCCAAACCCCCCGGTAAAACTGGAAGACCACTAGACCAGTTCCCAACTGCCAGTGCTTAACTTTTTCTCCAGTTTTCCTTTGCATCAGAAAGAAGACCAAAGTCAAAAAAAATGTTGTCGACAATATTAATCTCAGATTGGTTTCTAATCAGAACCATGACATGATCAGCATAAGCAGATCAAACATGAGCAGTATTAAAACCTGGTAAAACCAAACCATCAACAGGAACTCATTTTGTGTAACAAGGGTTCATTAGATAATACATAGAACATTCCAGATAGAGAGCAGCTTTATCTGACACCTCTATGTACTGTGAAGGGAACACTCAACCCCCCATTTATCTTCAGTGCACTCTAAATGTCTCGGTAAAAACCTTGATCATAGCAATGAGACCCGGGCTGAGACCAAACTGTTCCAAAACTTTCCAGAGATAAAGGTACTCAACCCTGTCAAATGCTTTTTCTTGGTCTAATGAAATGAGACCAAAGTCTGTGCCCAAACAACTAGAGACATCCAAAACATCTCTGATTAAAGACACATTGTCTATGATGGACCTACCAGGCACACAGTAAGTCTGATCCAGGTGAATTACTTCATCCATCATGTTTCAACTGCTTTGCCAGAGCCTTGGACAAGATTTTATAATCTGAGCAGAGGAGGGAGACTGGCCATCAGTTTTTAATGTCCTGAAAGTCTCCTTTCTTCAGCAGCAGAGTAATGACTGCCCTCCTTCAGCTCAGAGGCAGAGTCAGATTCTCAAAATTTTCATTGAAAACCCCTATAACGTCTCTACCAAATTCATCCCAGGTCTTATAAAACTCCATAGAAAGACTGTCAATGCCCTGGTGCTTTTCCTCCATCCATCCCCTGCAGGGCTGCAAACAGCTGCTCTAAAACCAGTGGCTCCTCCAACTCAGGATGGTCATCTCTGGAGACTGTGGGCAAACCTCACAGAAACACTCAAACAGCTGTTCACTCTCCACATACTCTGTTTTGTACAGCTCAGAATAGAACTGCATTTCCGATCTTGGCTTCCGTGAGGTTCTGTGAGTTCTTCTCCATCAGCTGACCTTAAGGTGTGGATGTACCTGCTCTGCCCATTCTTCCCCAATCCAAAGTAAAACTTGGATGGAGCGTCCATCTGATTGATGCTCTGGAAACATGAGGGAACCAGTGCTTCCTGAGCTTTAGTGCCTACTAGTAGGTCAGCTAAGAAAGCTTTTTTTTGGATTTGAGAGCTTCAATATACCCTCGATTTCCTGTGGACTCAATTAAATCTTGGAGTCCCACTCTCAATCGTTAAGAGCTCTCAATGATCTAGTAATGTTTCACGTGACATTCATAGCGTCTTGCTTACAAGAGCTGCTTGAGTTTAACATTCCCACAGTCCCACCACTGTCTCAAAGAAACAAAACTGTTCTCCAGAAAAAACCCTCCAGAAAAGCTAAAAACATCTTTAAAATTAACATCACACAGTAGATTGGTGTTGAAATGTCAGTATGCACTCCGTTTTTTTACTTTTGTAATAAAGGCACTGCAGACTGCTAAAGAGTAATCACTAAAATGTACAGATGTAAAATGTACAGATGCTACACCTTAAAAATGCTAAAATTATGTTTGAAACAATAAAACCTATCTAGTCAAGTCAGGGAAATAAAATTTCCCCTTGTATGAGCCCAAGTGTACTGTCTGTCTTCACTGTACAACCTTCTCCAGATGTCCACTAAGTCACGAGTTTTTGCTCTTTGAGAGGCAGCATGAGGTTCAATATGATTCCTGCCTGAATAATAATTTTGAGTGCAATTAAAATAACATCCTGAAAAAACAAAAATCATCTGAGCTACAACTAGATAAAATGTCAATTAAAGTATTTATAAACTGGACTCTATCTGAGCCAACATTTGGAACATATACATAGATAAAAGTGAATGTGAAACACTCAAACTTGGCTCTGACCACCATCAGTTTTCCCTTTATCACTTCATTAAGTTAGTAAGAAATCAGTAGGACATTTTTGGAGAAGAAAACAGCTACTCCTCCACTCACTGAGGTCAAAGAGCTTAACATGACTTCCCCATCCTACGCTGACCTCCAGTTAGTTTCACTGGACGTGTCACTGTGTGCTTCCTGGACAAACATCACATCAAAATTTTTTCTGCTTTATCAGCTCAAATAGCTGCATCCTTTTCCTGATGTCTCTAGCTCCATTTGAATTCAATGAGCCAATTTTAAAATCATTCATTGAGAAAAACAATAAAATATAAAGGAGACAACCAGACAGCACATATGGACTGACAAAAAGAAAACCTTTAGCTCGATTCGTCTCCATCTTCACTCAGCTCTTGCCTGACCTTGACCACTATTTTCTTAAATCTGTAAATCTCCTGGCCAGTAAGACCCCCTTCTCCTTTAGTCTTCATTTTTGATCTGACCGAGTTAAGAAAAATCACTCTATCTTGAACGTAATTTTCCACTTTCACTCCTTTCGCATTTTTTGTTGTTGTTGTAGGAACTGTTATTTTCTCAAGCCCATACCTTTGCTCACTCACACTCTGTATCAAAAAAAATCTTCATCACTGGAGTTACACTCGACCATTTCCCCCTCACAGTCCATTTCTGTTTTTCTTTGCTTATTGTCGCCTTCTTTGCTGTTGAACCACTATTGGTGACATCAGATTTTCATTTCTTATGAGTGACAGACTATTCGCCTCATCTACCATATTGATATTTACACTTTCTGCCAGAATCTCCTCTGGCCCAGCCTCAGCTATTTTACAGTCTTCCTTCTCCTCCACTTCAATGTTTTCATCACCACCACCTGTCTCACTGCTCTGTTGAGACTCACTTTCCTCCTTTCCTTCATCACTGATGACTTCACTGTTTAAATCCTCTTTTCCCCCCAACATCTTTACTTCCTTCCTCCCCTTTTCCACCATCTCTATTGTTGTCCCCACCTGTCTCCTCCTCCTTTTCCTTTATCTTAGATATGTCTCCTTTGCTCTTTGCCTTTCTGCCCTGATGTTCCTTCTCCAGTACTCCGATTAGAAGCTTTTTGCCATGCCCCGGCAGGTTTCTCTGGACAAACTGATCACATGTGCCTCTCTTCCACAGCCAAAGAATTTCATATCTTCGGACGTAGCAAAGAAAATGTATAAAATATCAAACCCATCAATTCTCAGCCGAAATGACAAATTTAACTCCTCATTGCTGCTGTTCAGAATCATGATTTTGTCTGCTGTGAGACACCACATGTTTAAGCGAAAGAGACTTGCACCAAGACATTATTTTTTGTTTGTTTTGTTTTTACCCCCCCCCCTTTTCTCCCCAGTTGCATCCAGCCAGTTACCCCACTCTTCCGAGTCATCCCAGTCGCTGCTCCACACCCTCTGCCGATCCGGGGAGGGCTGCAGACTACCACATGTCTCCTCCGATACATGTGGAGTCACCAGCCGCTTCTTTTCACCTGACAGTGAGGAGTTTCACCAGGGGGACGTAGAGCGTGGGTGGATCACACTATTCCCCCCAGTTCTCCCTCCCCCCTGAACAGGTGCCCCAACCGACCAGAGGAGGCGCTAGTGCAGTGACCAGGACACATACCCACATCAGGCTTCCCACCCGCAGACACGGCCAATTGTGTCCGCAGGGATGCCCGACCAAGCCAGAGGCAACACGGGGACTCAAACTGGCAATCCCCATGTTGGTAGGCAACGGAATAGACTGCCACGTCGCCCGGACGCCCCCAACAGATTTTTAATGGGGGACACTATTTTACCGTGTCCGGAAAGCTCGCTTTCCAACACTTCATCGCTGATTAACGGAGGGACATAAGAATCACCTTCCTGGCCGGGGAAACCAGAGGCAACACTGCCACATATAAATGTCATTCATTACAACACCATTTGTGATGACGGTGTTAGCCTTCACCACTTCATCCACAAAAATCACCACCGTGCCAGTCATTCTGGCCACAGATTTAACACTGCCGGCCCCGACAACCTCTGCCACCACTAACACACACTTCTCCACCGAACAGGAGAAACTTGGACAGGTCTTAAGTCCGTGTTTCCTTGTCAGCTTGGAGATCCATGATGCCAAGTAGCGAAGCGCTGCCTGACAGCAAGTACTCGTAACCAACAAATACTAACAAAACTAAACAACTAACTGATAGAAATACACACTGCAATATAACACAGTATGAAATGACGAAAAAAGAGAAAGTTAGAAAAACCCACTCTGCAGACCAACACTCACTCCACACTCCTGCTTCCACTCCCCACATGCAGTCAGAGAGAGAAAGAGAGAGAGAGAGAGAGAGAGAGAGAGAGAGAGAAGGGGAGGGAGTTAAAGAGGGACAGGGTGAGAGATAGAAATGATGAGGTAGGCAGAGCGAGAGAGTAAAATACATAGAGAGGAAATAGGTAGAAGAAAGAGAAGGCAGGGGGAAGAGATGGAGTGAAGAGAAGGGAGAGAGAAAGGGGGCAAGCTTGAGAAAAAAACTAAAGAAAATTAAAAAGATAGGTAGCTGAGTAGGGGAACATTGAAAGATTCATGAGAGAGAGAGAATTTGAATTTTAAAAAATCCTTTATTTACATATTTTCAGGACAAACAGTTTCAAACATGTTATAAAAAGGAAACTGTTTTGGGATTGTGAGATTTAAAATATTCACAAACGCAATTACTGCAAGACTACCATAGAGAGAGCAAGAGCGAGATGAAGGGAATTTGTTTTAATACACATCCAATTTTTTCATCGTCCATTCTAGGCTGTCAAATAGCCACTCAGAGCACTTGGGATCACTTGCTCTTTCATGTCATGTGTCTCATCAGCGTGCATTGTTACAGCGTAGGGCTTCATATGTTGCAAGCCTGTGGCAACATTAATATGCTGTTGACAACCTTTAGGGCTGACATGCAGACAACATGCATTTACTCTGTGATGACTGTGTTCTGCATCCACCTGCTGAGCTGTCCAAATATGGGAGCAGGCAGATTGTACATATTTGTGTGTTTCTGTATTCGTGCTTGGCCTCACATTGGCTGAGTGATTGGCAGTTTTGCCTCGCATCACGAGGACCCTGGGCATTTGCATGTTCTTTCTGCATGAAATTCCTTCCCCAGTCCAAAAAACACGTGAATTATTTAGATCAGGAGAATTAGAGACTGTCAAGACAATTTAATATATAACTCTATTAAATGTGCAGGCCAGAGTGCATAATGTTATTTCATTGCATTGATTCATTTGCTGTGGCCCCATATCAAATTAATCTTTTAGTGACATTCCATCCCACAATAGGAAATTATAACATAAGCGCAATGCATTGTGGGCTTGCAATAGGTGTCTTGTTTTGCTTCTGGCTTGTTAACTAACAACAGAAGAGGAAGTGTTTGATTGGAGTATAGAATAAGTATTTATTTTTCATGACTCACATAGAGAAAGAGAGTTATATTTTGACATTAAAGCTACACTACGCAAGTTTGCCTCAGTAGCAGCACTTGTTTGCTGCAAATGGTACTTCCTCGGTCATTTCAGTATATATAGACTGTAGTGCCACACACTAATGAAGGCTTGATGCCGAAATATCTGTTTTCAATCTATTGCCATGTATTAACCTATTCAAAACTACCAAAGGCACATTAGCACTTCTCCTTCTTTCTTTGTTTGTTTGTGACAATATCACGAGACCAGACATATACAAACCCCAATGATTTGCTAATTCTTTTCGACCTATATTCAACTGAATACACTACAAAGACAAGATATTTAATGTTCAAACTGATAAACTTAATTGTTTTTTTGCAAATATTCACTCATTTTGAATTTGATGCCTGCAACACGTTCCAAAAAAGCTGGGACAGGGGCATGTTTACCACTGTGTTACATCACCTTTCCTTTTAACAACAATCAATAAGCGTTTGGGAACTGAGGACACTAATTGTTGAAGCTTTGTAGGTGGAATTCTTTCCCATTCTTGCTTGATGTACGACTTCAGTTGCTCCACAGTCTGGGGTCTCCATTGGCGTATTTTGCGCTTCATAATGCTCCACACATTTTCAATGGGGGACAGGTCTGGACTGCAGGCAGGACAGTCTAGTACCCGCACTCTTTCACTACGAAGCCACGTTGTTGTAACACGTGCAGAATGTGGCTTGATATTGTGTTGCTGAAATAAGCAGGGACATCCCTGAAAAAGACGTCGCTTGGATGGCAGCATATGTTGCTCCAAAACCTGTATGTACCTTTCAGCATTAATGGTGCCTTCACAGATGTGCAAGTTACCCATGATGCCATGGGCACTAACACACCCCCATACCATCACAGATGCTGGCTTTTGAACTTTGCACTGATAACAATCTGGATGGTCCTTTTCCTCTTTAGCCCGGAGGACACGACGTCCATGATTTCCAAAAACAATTTGAAATGTGGACTCATCAGACCACAGCACACTTTTCCACTTTGTGTCGGTCCATCTCAGATGAGCTCGGGCCCAGAGAAGCCGGCGGCGTTTCTGGGTGTTGTTGATATACGGCTTTCACTTTGCATGGTAGAGTTTTAACTTGCACTTGTAGATGTAGCAACGAACTGTGTTAACTGACGATGGTTTTCTGAAGTGTTCCTGAGCCTACATTGTAATATCCTTTACAGAATGATGCCGGTTTTTAATGCAGTGTTGCCTGAGGGATCGAAGGTCATAGGCATTCAATGTTGGTTTTCGGCCTTGCCGCTTACGTGCAGAGATTTCTCCGGATTCTCTGAATCTTTTGATGATATTATGGACTGTAGATGATGAAATCCCTAAATTCCTTGCAATTGTACATTGAGAAACGTTGTTCTTTAACTGTTGGACTATTTGCCCTTGCAGTTGTTCACAAAGTGGTGAACCTCGCCCCATCCTTGCTTATGAACGACTGAGCCTCTTGGAGATGCTCCTTTTATACCCAATCATGACACTCACCTGTTTCTAATTAACCTGTTTACCCGTGGAATGTTCCAGGTGTTTTTTGAGCATTCCTCAACTTTCCCAGTCTTTTGTTGCCCCTGTTCCAGCTTCTTTGGAACGTGTTGCAGGCATCAAATTCAAAATGAGTGAATATTTGCAAAAAACAATAAAGTTTACCAGTTTGAACATTAAATATCTTGTCTTTGTAGTGTATTCAATTGAATATAGGTTGAAAAGGATTTGCAAATCATTGTATTCTGTTTTTATTCACGTTTTACACAACGCCCCAACTTCATTGGAATTGGGGTTTGTACGTTATATATGAGAGGACTGCGAGAAGGCTGGTCACACCAGACCACTTGAGGCTCTAGCTGCAAAACTACTTGGTGTATTGAATTACAAGTGGGTGCAATCTGTTCTGTATAAACTCAAGAACTTTTAATTTATTAAAATGATTGCTTTGTGAAACTTTAAGGCTTTTGTAATTGCTAAGGAAGCTGCAATTACTGAGTGAATTATGAATGCATTGACAACAGCCCTAGTTAGCAGTATATTTTAAACATCTTAATACGAAGAGCTCATTGTTATAGTCTGGCTAAATATTTGTTCAATTAACCCATTCTAGTTTTTTCCCCCTTTTTTGTTTTTTTGTTTTTAAAAAAAAATTATATCTTTTAGATACTTTTCATGCCACGCTTGGTTATCATGGTGATCTTGTGGTCTCAAAATACAGCCAGTGTCCAGTGCTTTGCTCAAGACAATGTCAGTGGGATCCATGGCTGTTGAATCACACAACCCTGATATCATTGATGGCATAGAGTCTTACTAACTCCCATTCCAGCCTGCTGCCTAGTGCCTGTGGGCATGGTTTCTAGATCCATATAGAAATCAATTTGAATTTCGCATGGCACATGTGTCTGCAATATTGAGTCATGACCATACTGTGCTTGTGCTGGATTTTATTCTTTTGTTCACTAGCCTCCTGTTCTTTTCCTTTCTTTTCATCTCATGTTCTCCCTGATTATCAACTCCTCCCCTGATCTGGAGAGGATCTTTCCACTCCCCTCTCTCCCAGCTTGTCTGCAGCTCATTGATTTAATAAGCCACATAAATAAATAAACAAGTTTGCTTTCAAAAGGTGCCCTTCATATAATCATCCCCAGCACCTTGAGAATTAGGAGTTCTATCTGCAATGCTAAAGAAACAAATAAAAAAAAGAAGAAAAAGGGAAGAAAACTGCTGCAAATCAATAGCTCTATTATGAAATGTCTATTCCGGCATGTATCTCTGAGGCACTGAGGAGAAAAAGTTCTTACTTAGATGGTTTCGAAAGGCGAGGAGGAGGGCTAGATAGAGGGAGAGATGAAGGGAACAGATCACAGGATAGAACGGAGAAATGAAGGAACACAGGACAAAGACAGAGAGACAGAGTGGTCTCCCAGTGGACCAGTTTCATTTTTTTCCCTTTTATTCTGTCTTGATCTTGGGTGTATTCAGTTGTGGCTCAAACTTTTGCAGGTTGTTTTTATCATTGGGTTTGTTTGCAACACTTTTACAAGTAAATTTTATGGTTATTTTTTACTTTTTTTTCCCCATATCAGCTGACAGGATTGCAGACTACTTCACCTTTCTTGTAAAGAGGCTGGTATGTTGCTGTTTGTTCTTGTGCTAGAAACTGGCTGGGTTACAAGTTGTTCACGCTACAGCTCAATGAAGTCACACTAGTAGTTGTATGCTGTGTTTATAGATCCATATAGAAATCAATTTGAGAGATGTTTTTAATTCAATCACCTCTGGCCAAGTAGTTAGTTAGCAAGTGCTCCGTAACTGGAGGGTTTTGGGTTTAAGTCCCACAACAACCAACATGTCCACTTCCATCACCAGCTGCCTTGTCATACTAACATTTGGCAATGCACCAAATCTCTATATTTTTATTTCTTTAAAGTTGCTTAGGATGACAATATCAGGTGGAATAACTTAAAACAGCCGCTGCATTTTTCATTCTTAACAACATAATTGTGAAGTGATATTGCACATTCACGAAAATTGCTTGACTACTTCAGAGGCAGCCGTCCCCCTTTATTTGTGTAAAAAACCGCAATTTTGGTGTTTTTAATGGTTAACAGTCATGACTTTTAGGGCATCACCACATAGCTTCATATTGCCATGGATTGACTGTATATTTTAATATTCATGAGCATCAAAGCCAGTCAGTATCAGTTAGCTGTGATGCTAGTGCTGCTATAATTGAAATTGTATTCAAATGAAGCCAGTAGCGAACCGTGACTCTTAAACCTTGGCCCTCTGAACCCAATTCCCTCTGGGGAAAAAAAAAAGCAAGTAACCAGCCTAGCTGACTGTGTCCTCTCCTAGAGTACTGCAAAAATTACCTATGACAATTCCAGCTCTGAAACAAAGTATTGAAGACCCTAGTCCAACCTTAGCAATGAATCGAGCAAACGGCTCGGAGAGAGAGTTTCCACCAAGACAAAAAAGCTGATTTCTAAAGCAAAACGCAGTTCCTCCTTACAGATAATTGCATCATCACACAAGCTGTGTGTGCACGTCAGCGTAATATGGTGACCATGAGCCTGAGTGCAAAATGCATGACAGCTACCCCATCCTACCACAAAAGAACAACAGAATTTCATGTACGTCACGACAGCGCAACCATCAGCGACTGACACTTCAGAACCATGGACCACTAGTGAACAGCGATCAAGGCATTTTGGGGAAACCAATACCACAAACAAGCAATATTGATAATAAATAATGTTATAGATTGGCACAGCAGCCTATTAAATATGTATATATGGGCGTCCGGGTCATGTGGCAGTCTGTTCCATTGCCTACCAACATGGAGATTGCTGGATCGAATCCCCGTGTTACCTCCATCTTGGTCGGGCGTCCCTGTAGATACAATTGGCTGTGTCTGCAGGCGGGAAGCCAGATGTGGGTATGTGTCCTGGTCACTACATTAGCTTCTCCTCTAGTTGGTGAGGGCACCTGTTTGGGGGGGGGGGTGAACTGGGGGGAATAGTGTGATCCTCCCACGCGCTACATCCCCTTTGCGAAACACTTCACTGTCAGGTGAAAAGAAGCGGCTGGGAACTCCACATGTATCCGAGGAGCCACGTGGTAGTCTGCATCCTCCCCAGATCAGCAGTGGGGGTGGAGCAGCGACCGGGATGGCTCGGGAAGAGTGGGCTAATTAGCCGAATACAATTGGGGAGAAAAAGGGGGATATATATATATATATATATATATATATATATATATATATATATATCAACACGGATACAGGAAAAAAGATTTTAATGCATAGCAGTACAGGCCTGTTTCGTGCGTCTCGTGCTCATCAGCTGCTAATGTTTTTTTGACAAAGAATCATACAGTTACGTTGCCCAGCGTCTATGCCATCGGTTGGACAGCGACCAATCAGACGGGTGAAACATTCAAATTATAACAACCAATGGGGTAGGTACTTGTGATGTACAGCAACCAATAGAGGGGTATAAAACATTACAACCAATGGGACTGGGGTTTGTTTTGAAAAGCATTTAGGGGCCAGGGCACTGTTGAAATGGCGTACAATAAAAATATTAAAAATATAACAATTTTTTAACTACCTGTCCTCCCAGCTGCACCCCAACACCACACACACCAACACACAATCCACATAAGTTACCCTGCTACACTTCCAATGCACGCTACTTCAACAGCGCCCCGGCCCCCGAATGCCCCCCAAAACAAACTGTCACTGTCCGACTGAAATTAAGGGCGTGATGCTGGGCAACGTAATGGTATGATTTTTTTGTCAAAAACGACATTAGCAGCTGATGAGCGCGAGACGCACGAAACAGGCTTGTAGTGCTATGCATTAAAATATTTTTTCCTGTATCCGGGTTGATAGTCCGCTCCTCATTAGTCGAGCACTCAACACCATTGACGGTTTCGGAAAAAAACGCTATGTATATATATATATATATATATATATATATATATATATATATAATATTATGTACGGTAGATACATGTTCATAATGGCCGCTGAATTGGTAAATTTACAAAATGACCCGTAATTCTGCATAATGACGGTTTTCCCTCATAAACCTTAACATATACAAAACAGCGGTGGTGGCAGCCAGAATAAAATCAGTTTGCATAGTGGCCTGTTAATCTTTTTCTCGTTTTTGGGGGGGGGGATTTTTCCCCCCTTTTTCTCCCTAATCGTACCTAGCCAATCACCCCGCTCTCTGAGCCGTCCCAGTCTCTGCTCCTAGAGCCTATAGGCGTAGCGCCTATTAAGAGTTTAAATAACGTACCCTTTGTGTAGGTCTTTTAACTCCAACTTTTCATTAAAAGTTAATCTTGAAAACAGCGTGGATAATAAATTTGCAATGATGTCGTCCTCGCTAGCAGTAATGTTACTTGCGGCTTCCATCCTTAACCAACAGGCTAGCTAGTTAGCTAGTTAATCGGCATGTTTTTTTTTGTCAGTAGCTTGTGATTTGTGTCCCCCCACAGTTGGTAGGACTTGACATAAAGTTAGCGATAACAAAGCCAACACATTTAGAGAACAGATATGAATGGTAAATTTTATTGTCATTTGGAATTACTCTCTCATGGAATTACTATTGCTCGGACCTCTGTAAAATTATAGCTAGACCACAAATCACAGAGCTGAAGGATAGCATTTTCTTCCTACCAACTGCAGAGGCAGCAAAATTCTGATAGGGAGATGAAGGGATTGCGTTTATTTAACCCTTCACATTCCAACACTAACTTAATAGGCAGGTCTGAAAGGTTTATTTCCTCAAAAAATTTTTGTTTAGATGTTGATTGTCAAATTATGAATTGATAAATATCGTTTGTTAGAATATCGAGAATATTTAGAATATCAGACCACGCAATATTATTATTTTGGGTTCTGTTATCTCGTAATTACAACTTATTTATCTCATGATCACAAGATAACTTTTAGCCTAGGCTACTATAATAAGGACTTCTGTAAATGGTCACTTGCTTACTGCGGAGCTCAACTGAATGATGTCACCTGTTGTTCGATGTCAAGCCGACGTTTTCTATGAAGAGGGGAGGTCCGGCCATGTAATGCATGATGGATACGGCATGGCAAGTTGACGGACCATTCACTATATCTGAATTTGCATAAACATGACTCGACCTCACTGCAAATGAGTCCGACCAGCGCAATGCACCCAGCTTGCGAAACTCAGATCAAACTGTCAAACTAGGCAGTTCTAATCAAATATGAATCAAGCTTCTCTTACTGCATTGCCTATTTCTTGCCTCAGATTTTTCCAGAAACATTTTAGTGTACTGTTTAGCTGTAAAATGAGAAAGTTTGTGACCCAGCTGCCATGTTGAAAACGGACAGACCAAAACCAAGCACCACCCAACGGCGAGGGCGTTCAGTGGTCTGTTGCATCCAGATGCATCCTTGCCAGATTCTGTCACAATAATTGTTAAAATAATTGTAAAAGATAGGTGTGCTGTCTCTATAATTGGTATTTTTCCACTTGCAAAAAATAGGTGTAGTGTCTCTTTAACTTTTTTTTTCACTTGCAAAAATAGGTGCACTGTCTCTTTAATTGCTGTTACATTGCAGTATAAAAGGCTGGGCACTCGGAACTGGCCCTCAGTATACTTCAAGACTTCTCTGAGAGAGCAACGTTAGAGATTTGAAGAGCAACATTATAGATTTGAAAAGCATTTTTATTGACTAAGAAAGGGCAACTGTAGTCAACTCGTGTCTATTTGGTTGAACTCCATCAGATCATCCAACAGTTCATGGACAGCTTGACTCCAGAACAATGGAGGATGATGATATCACAAACAATAAACTGTGGTGACCCACATCTATATAACGAGAGACATTCACCTAAGAGGACGGTGTACCTTTAAGGGAAGAGGCGAGGGGTCAGATAATGCACTTCCGCTTCCGGTTCTGAGTAGAGTTTCGTTGTCGAATGTATGACATGCTAAGTTGGAGCTAGTAAATTACCTCGACTACGTCTACTCTCACGTCTCCTGTCTCGTTGTTTTCTAACTCCACATTGGTGACCCCGACGTGATCGAACTACTAATACGAGTATGTCTGACAACGAAGACGCCGGGAATAATGCTGCCGCGGTACCCGCTCCCGACGCCGGTGCTAACAACATGGCTATTGCTAACGCTAGCATTTACGCCGCTACTGTGAAGCTACCCGACTTTTGGCAGCATTATCCACGGCCGTGGTTTCAACATGTGGAAGCCCAGTTCCAGCTGAGAGGGATAACGCAGGATGCATGTTAGACGCATCGACAACGGCGCGAGCAATGACACTGTTGGAAGCTCCGCCAGCTGCTGGCAAGTACGATGCTATAAAGACATTCCTCCTTAAACTATTTGAACTGTCGGAGCTGGAGAAGGCAGACCGTTTACTGTCCCTGAATGGCCTCGGCGACGGCAAACCGTCTGAGTTAATGGAAAAAATGCTGTCTGTGCTGGGATCGGCTGATCCGGCCTTTCTTTTCACACACATTTTTCTGAGGCAGCTCCCCGCACCTGTACGCACAGCACTAGCCAGTTCTCCTCTCGCCGCCTCCAAGGACTACCGTTCTCTGGCTGCTGAAGCAGACAGGGTTTTCCTGGCCAACCGGCAACAGTTTGTGCATGCCCTGCTACCCCACAAGACCGCCCCACCACCAACTGTGTACGACTATATGGACACCGCGGCTGCGGTGACAGCCCGCCGCCAACCTGATGACGGGCTCTGTTATTACCATACCAGGTTTGGGGAAAAGCAAAACAGTGTCGCAAACCCTGCAGTTACAGGGTTCAGGGAAACGCCAAGGCCGGCGCTCGTTAACGGCTATGGGCGCCGGCCATGACTGCAAGCTGTTGTTCATCACAGACTCCTTGTCGGGCTGGCGGCTGCTGGTTGACTCTGGCGCTCAATGCAGCATACTACCAGCACAAGCTGTGGACACGATGACCGACAGTCACGGCCCCCAGATGGACGCCGCCAACGGCACATCCATTCGGACGTACGGTATCAGACATGTGGACGTGTGTTTTGGCGGCCGACGTTTCGGCTGGGACTTTGTGATGGCTGCTGTATCCACCCCGCTCCTAGGTGCGGATTTCCTCTGTGTTTTCAACCTGCTGGTGGATGTTAAAAATTGTCGCGTGATTGATGCCGTCTCTTTTGCGTCATACCCCTGCATGCTTGGGGGGCTGGAGCGCTGTGCCTCGCTAACACACTCTCCACCGGGGATCCATACCAACGCCTGCTCACAAATTTCCCCGAGCTCACCACACCCACCCTCTCCTCGGCGGTGGCCAAGCACGGCGTGGAACATCATATTACCACAGTGGGCCCCCCAGTTTATGCCCGGGCCCGACGCCTCGACTCGGCCAAGCTCGCAATAGCCAGGGAGGAGTTTTCGACTATGGAGCGCCTCGGCATTGTCCGCCGTTCTGTCAGCCCGTGGGTTTCCCCTCTTCACATGGTTACTAAGGCCGACGGGGGTTGGCGCCCGTGCGGGGAGTACCGTCGCCTAAACAATGCCACGACCCCCGACGGTACCCCATACCGCACATACAAGATTTCTCTACCCACCTGGCGGGCGCTGCCATCTATTCCAAAATCGACTTAGTGCGGGGGTATCACCAAGTGCCGGTCCACCCACTGGATGTCCCAAAAACGGCTGTCATCACACCCTTTGGGCTCTTTGAGTTCTTACGTATGCCTTTCGGCCTTAAAGGGGCGGCGCAGACGTTTCAACGCCTTATGGATTCTGTGCTCCGCGACATGCCATTTTTGTTTGTGTACTTAGACGACATCCTCGTGGCCAGCGCGTCGGCGGAGGAACACATGACGCACCTCAGACAGCTGTTCGACAGGCTCAGCGAACACGGCCTCATCATCAACCCAGCTAAGTGTCAATTCGGGGAGTCATCCATCACCTTCCTCGGGCACCACATCACTCCACAGGGGGCCATTCCCCTCCCTGCCAGGGTTGAAGCTGTCACCATGTTCCCCCGCCCCCGCACTGTACAGTCGCTGCAGGAATTCCTGGGCATGGTGAACTTTCATAATCGTTTCCTGCCCCGTGCCGCCCACATCATGCGTCCCCTGTATGAGCTGGACTGGTCTTCGGGGATGGACGAGGCTTTTGTGGCCGCCAAGACCACGCTGGCCAACGCTGCGCTGCTAGCTCACCCGTCGCCTGCCGCCCCCATAGCCCTTACAACGGATGCCTCCGACTACGCCGTGGGGGCCATGTGTGAGCAGTGGGTGGGGGGGGGCTGGCAGCCGTTGGCGTTCTTCAGTAAACAACTCCGTGAGAGCGAGCGCAAATACAACACCTTTGATAGGGAACTACTGGGTCTCTTCCTCGCAACCAGACACTTTAGGTTCCTATTGGAGGGCCGACAGTTCACCGCTTTCGTGGACCACAAACCGCTGACATTCTGTATGGCCAAAACCTCAGAACCGTGGTCTGGGCGTCAGCAGCGCCATCTCGCGGCGGTTTCCGAGTTTACCACGGACATACAACACGGGTCGGGCAAGGATAACTTCGTCGCCGACTGCCTTTCACGGGCGGTTGTTAACGCCGTTCACTTGGGACTCGACTACGCCGCTATGGCAGCGGACCAAGCCAAGGACGCGACCGTTCAAGACTACCGGTCGACCCCTACGGCGCTACGGCTGGAGGACGTGACGTTCGACGCGGCCAACACCACCCTCCTCTGTGACATCTCCACCGTTCAACCGCGCCCCCTGGTGCCTACTTCCTGGCGGCGCCGAGTTTTCGACACCGTCCATGGCCTTTCCCACCCGGGAGTGAAGGCCTCGACCAAGCTGGTGAGCATCAAGTTCGTTTGGCCTGGGCTCCGTAAGGATTTTAGAGCCTGGGCCGGCTCGTGTGTGGCGTGCCAACGCGCCAAGGTGCACCGCCATACGAAGGCCCCTTTGGCGCCGTTTGTGGTTCCAGAGAGGCGGTTTGACCACGTCAATGTTGACCTGGTGGGTCCCCTGCCCCCCTCCCATGGTTATACGTTCCTCCTCACTATTGTGGACAGGGCCACCAGGTGGCCAGAGGCTATTCCCTTGTCCTCCACGACGGCAGCAGAGGTAGCACGGGCGTTCATCAGCTGCTGGGTGGCCCGTTTCGGCACGCCTGGTGACATCACGAGCGACCGGGGCTCCCAGTTTACCTCGGAGCTCTGGACGGCGGTTGCTGAGCACCTGGGGGTGAAGATCCACCGCACTACGGCGTACAACCCGCAGCGCAACGGACTTTGTGAGCGGTTCCATCGGGACATGAAAGCCGCTCTGCGGGCAAGCCTCACTGGCTGCGACTGGATGGACCGGCTCCCGTGGGTCATGCTCGGCCTGCGTTTGGCCCCGAAGGAAGACCTCCAGACCTCCTCCGCTGAGCTGGTGTATGGCCAGCCCCTGCGGGTTCCGGGGGAGTTTCTTCCGGATGCTACGGCTCCCTGGTCGGCCGCCCTTCACCTCAGTGCGTCCCGGAGCGCTGCCGGTGCCTTCGCTCCCGTTCCGATGTCTCAACACTGCCTCCCCCGGTCCTATGTCCCCAAGGATCTGCCATCGGCGAGGTACATCTTCATTAGGCACGACAGCCATCGGTCCCCGCTGCAGCCCCCATACGACGGGCCCTTCCGTGTCGTGGAGGCGGGGGATAAGAAATTTGTGGTGGACATGGGGGGCAGGCCGGAGCGGGTCGCTATAGACCGTCTCAAGCCCGCTCACTTGGACATTGGGGAGCCAATGGCCCTACCCCCGCAGCGGAGGCGCCCTCCTAGGTCGGCCCCGGCACCTGCCTCTGTTCCTGCTTCGGCCCCGCCTATGGCCCGGGTTTCGGCCCCATCTGTTTCCCCTCCTGTGAAGCGCAGCCGTTATGGCCGCAGGGTCCGCCCCCCGACTCGTCACCTGTTTTCCCCGTGACTTTGCACTATGTCATTGACTGTTCTGTTGTAGAGTCTATTTTTATGTTCATGACTTGCACTTTTGCTGTTTTGCATTGTTTTGTGTAGGTGAATTCTGGGGGGGCCTGTGTGGTGACCCACATCTATATAATGAGAGACATTCACCTAAGAGGACGGTGTACCTTTAAGGGAAGAGGCGAGGGGTCAGATAATGCACTTCCGCTTCCGGTTCTGAGTAGAGTGTCATTGTCGAATGTATGACATGCTAAGTTGGAGCTAGTAAACTACCTCAACTACGTCTACTCTCACGTCTCCTGTCTCGTTGTTTTCTAACTCCACAAAACCCTGAAATGTTGGCCCACTTGGCGGGCTTGTCCATGGACATTGTCCAGGGAGCTGCCACAGCTATCCTGGAGAATGTCCTGCCCAAGGTCCGGGTGCATCAGAATGCCCCTTTGTTTGATCGGTCAATGAGCTCTGCTGCATCAGGAAGTTCCCAGGATAGGACAAATGAGATTAGTTATCTCATCATTAAAGAAGAAAGTGTCAAGCAAAGCTTGGGAGGTCTTTTCATGTCTGTGGCTCCGTCTGATGTTTGGCAGCTAGATGAGAAATTTAAAAAGAGTTGTTTGCCGAGGTAAACAAACTGGTTGCGAAAGCAGCAGCTGACAGAGTTAATTCAGTAACTTCTGAATTCTTGCAGACACCAGAAATAGTGAAAGATGTACCAGTTATATATGTGAGTGGGTGCAGCATGTGCCCATCCATGCTATGCAAAATTGCCACTGTGATGTGTGCCTTCCTGAAAATGTGCATTGGAAAGTCAAACAAGTGGTTTACAAAAGGAGGCATATCTGCAGCCACTTCTACTTCAACAGAGGAACCTGTAATTAGTGGAGAAGGGGCTTTATCACCTGTCGATGAGGACATTGTGAGAGACATGAACCAGCTAGAGAGAGCCATCCAGCTTTCTGCTTGTGTTGAGGAAAATGTGTCCCGCCACAGCAGCCTACACAACCCTTGCTTAGACACTGAGTCCTCACTGTCTGCTCAATGCAGCAGCAAGTCAGAGAGTGTCATGGTAGAGGCCGAGTCCCAGCACTGTATTTAAGGAGAAATCAAAGAACTTTTTGCAGTTTGCAAAGCGGAATTTTCATCACTTGGTGGAGGCCCTCTGCAGTTGCACTCGGGTGCCACTCAAAGACCATGAACAGACCTCTGGCCAACATAAGGACTGTGTGATAGTGGGCACAATGGAGTGGTTTTCAGAGGCCATAGTGTACCTGAGCCAGTCACAGAGGCCACAAACCGCAAATGAGGGATGGATGTCATCACTGAGAGCTGTACCTGACTCATCTGAACTCCACTGTGGCAGTTTTCAAGTCAGACCCAACTCAGCCCCTGCTATAATGGCCTTTGATGAAAAATTAAAGAGATACTTGCATGAAAATCTGACTTTTCCTGTTGTTAATTGATGTAAGGATGTGATCGATGAGACAAATGGTAGCCCTAAAATCACATTTATGGCCAGACAAGAGATATCGGCAGTCGAGTAACTGATTTGCAGTTGGCGAAAATGTGGTAACTTGCCGCATCACTAATTACCATTAGAATAGAGAGCGTGTCCATAGCGGGACGCTATAAAAGTGGATATGCACCCTTTTGGCTCGAAGGAATACGGCTGTATTGGCTGGGCAACATATTCGTGAGGCGAGTAGTCAACTTCCACTGAGAAAGAGGAATCATCTTCCACTTCCACATCCTCAACCTCAAAGCTGCTCTCGGTGGTCTTGTTGCTTGCCTTTTTTTTTTTTTTTGTAAAGTGACGACAGCGCAGGAAGGGGGCTGTCACCAGTGAATTTCTCGTTCTTCTACGGCAAGTGGCAAGCGGTTTAGCCCAGTGTATAGCCCACCCAGCCACACCCACACGACCGCCCTGAATTTCAGTAGCCAATAACTATGAAATCATAAAACCACACCTACCTTTTGGTTGTAATTCAAACCACCCGTGTTAAAAATGTGCTCAGAAACAGCATGAAAGTATCTCTTTAAAGGCTGTCGAGAAGCTTATCACCAGTCTGTTGGAGGAATGGCTGGAACTAAGGTATGGGTGTGGGAAAACAATGTCCATCTCCGGCAGTGAGCTGCAGAATCTTTTTGCAGACCTTACTGGTGATATCTATGACCTCATCGTGACTGACAGGAAGTACCCGACTCCTGTGGTACCCTTTGGAAGGAGCATGTTAGACAGTGTCATTTTGTAGACATTGCACAAAACAGAAGCTGCTGATCCAGGCTCCGTAGCTCTATTGCTCTATGGTATAATGGAGGGATGTACAGCGCTTCCTAAACCAAGCTAAAGTCTGGATTGAGCTGGAGTGCCAGGGGACTGATGAAGAGTTATCTCTGAACTGTGAATGTCCCAAACAAGACACAAAACTGGCTACTCCTCAATCTGAAGACAGCTTGAATGAGCGCTGCAACATAGAGCAACACCACCAGCAAGTGAGGTCAAAAAGCTGGAGAGACCGAAGGCCGCATGGGCTGATGATCCCAGCAAGTCCCTCTCTGAGTTGGACATTGTAACTAAGTCAACTTCCCCTGTATTGGACGTGAGAGGTGAGTCCTCTTCCTCCCAAAGTAGCAGTGAGTCTCTGAGCTACAATATAGCTCTGCTGCTTGTGAGGCTGCTCAGTCAGGTCAACTCCACACACAGCACTGCATCCGTTGAAGAAATTAATCAGATGATTAAACATCTGTCCCAGAGGACAGTGGGGACATTGAGCGACTCCACTGATGCCCAACCGTCAGATTGTGAAATAAAAAAAGTGTACAAGGTGGTGCTGAGGGATCTGTTGGCTGAATTTGGGTCCGACAAAGTAATGTAGGCCGCCATGACCACCGAGGACCGTGCTTTCAATGAGGCTTTGGTGAGGGCTCTGAAGGCACATTTGAAGATGGAGACACCTCCCAGACCAGAGTCATCAACAAAGACAACCGACTTACTGAAGTGCTTTAGGAAATTCTGCAGCAAATCAAAGACGGGAAGCTCCAAGGGCACTGGCAATGAAAGTGCCAGTGTCATCTTTGAAGAGAAGGTGCCTTCTGAAGTCCCCAGTGGCAACACAGAGAGGAGTTCCTCTTTCGACAAATCTGGAAAATGATGCAGGAGGCCTTGCATCTTCAGTAGGCTCCACTGATGGCGCAATAGCCACTACACTTCATACCGCCCTCACCCACCTGGAGAAAAGGAACTCCTATGTGAGAATGCTGTTTGTAGACTACAGCTCAGCATTCAACACCATAGTCCCCTCCAGACTGTACACCAAACTGAGGACTTAGGACTCAGCCCCAGCCTGTGTGGCTGGATCCTGAACTTCCTGTCGAGCCGACGCCAGGTGGTGAGAATGGGCTCCAACACCTCTGCCCCTCTAACCCTCAACACAGGAGCCCTCCAGGGCTACGACCTGAGTCCCCTCCTCTACTCCCTGTACACCCATGACTATGTGGCCACATATACCTCCAACTTGGTGATAAAGTTTGCTGACAACATGACAGTGATGAGCTTGATCACCGACGATGATGAGACGGCATACAGGAGAGAGGTTAACAATCTAACAAAGTGGTACCAGGAGAATAACCTCTCTCTCAACGTTGACAAAACCAAGGAGTTGATTGTAGACTGCAGGAAGAGAGGGGGGAGGCTGGACCCCATCACCATCAACGGGACTGCTGTAGAGAGGGTCAAGAGCTTCCAAGTTCCTCGGTGTCCACATTACCGAGGACCTCACTTGGGATGAACACCACCAGCCATGTGGTGAAAAAGGCACACCAGCGCCTCTTTCACCTCAGGTGACTGAAGAAGTTCACATGGAGCCCAGGATTCTACGGGTCTTCTACAGAGGCACAACCGAGAGCATCCTGACTGGATGCATCACCGCCTGACCTGGGAACTGTACTGCCCACAACCACAAAACACTGCGGAGGGTTGTGCGGACAGCCCAGGACATCAGTGGATGTGAGTTTCCCTCCATCCAGGACATATACAATAGACGTTGTGTCAGCAAGCCCGTAGGATTATCAAAGACCCCAGCCAACCCAACTACGGACTGTTCCAGCTGCTACCGTCAGGCAAGCGGTACCACAGCCTCAAAGCCCGAACCAGTAGGCTCCAAAACAGCTTTTTCCACCAAGCAATCAGGCTTTTGAACAAAGAACATTAAAAGACACTAAACCTGGTGCCGGACTGATGGTACTGAGCTGTGGTCTTCAGCAGATCGGCGGTTTACACACACACACACACAGGTAGCTTGGCATGCACAGACACGCACGGATATGCAGACAACTACACACACACACGTGTGCACATTTATTGGGGCTGGGCCTACACACAGCACCTTGCATACATCACATACTAATATTGTTGCTGTTTTTTTGTGTTCTGTTTTGTTGTTGTTCAGTTACTATTGTTGCTGCAGTGTTGAGGAGCCAAAAGTTGAGAATTTTACTCTCTTATACTTTTATAATGAGACGTAACAAGAACCTTGAATCTTGTGGGTCATCACTTCATCACTGCTATTGCTAAATGCTTCTCCTGAGCCTAATACAGTTAAGGCGTGCCAGATTTAATTTAAAAAAAAAGAAAAAAGAATGAAACCCGGCTTACTAAAGCGCTTTAGGAAATTCTGCTACAAATCAAAGAAAGGAAGCACCAAGGCCACTGGCAATGAAAGCACCAGCGTCACCTTTGAAGAGAATGTGCCTTCTGAAGCCCCCAGTGGCAACACTGAGAGACATTCCTCTTTTGACAAATCTGGAAAACGATGCAGGAGGCTTCACATCTTCAGTAGGATCATCAATGCTATTGCTAAATGCTTCTCCTGAGTCTAATACAGTTAAGGTGCGCCAGATTTAATAAAAAAAAGAAAGAAAAAAAAGAATGTAGGCTTCAATAAACGGCAAAAACGTACAGTCTGACTTTGATGGCTCTTTTGTAATCAGTTAGTATAGCCCCGTGGCGACCCCTAACGGGAGCAGCCGAAAGTAGTAGTAGTATTTGTAGTATAGAAAATAGGCTGGTTTGAAACAGAAGAGAGATTGATTAAACTAAAATGGAAGGGATCTCTGTCTGTCTGTTCTTCGATTTTCTTGACAACCGTTCATACCATCAACTTCACACTTGGCAGATGTATTTCCGAGGACCCACGGAAGTGCAGTGTTGAGTGTACAGTTCGGATGAGTGGTTCTCTAATTTGAGGGTCTAAGGGCAGGATTTTGTGTTGCTGTAAATTCCACTGAGGCAAATTTGTAATTTGTGGTAATGGACTATACAAATAAAATTGACTTGACTTAATACTAATGTCTTCTAATGTGAGCTAACTTGGCTTGCCACAATGGCGGCGCGTATGGATGCAGTAGCTTCTTTCGGTCCCAATTTATTTCTTTATATCCTAGTATTTTTAAACCCTTGTTGTTCTGTCTAGTACACATACACTCACTGGCCATTTTATTAGGTACACCTTGCTAGTACCAGGTTGGACCCCCTTTTGCCTTCAGAACTGCCTTAATCCTTCATGGCATAGATTCAACAAGGTACTGGAAACATTCCTCAGAGAGTTTGGTCCATATTGACATGATAGCATCACGCAGTTGCTGCAGATTTGTCGGCTGCACATCCATGATGCGGATCTCCCGGTCCACCACATCCCAAAGGTGCTCTATTGGATTGAGATCTGGTGACTGTGGAGGCCATTTGAGTACAGTGAACTCATTGTCATGTTCAAGAAACCAGTCTGAGATGATTCGAGCTTTATGACATGGCGTGTTATCCTGCTGGAAGTAGCCATCAGAAGAAGGGAACACTGTGGTCATAAAGGGATGGACATGGTCAGCAACAATACTCAGGTAGGCTGTGGCGTTGACACGATGCTCAATTGTTACTAAGGGGCCCAAAGTGTGCCAAGAAAATATCCTCCACACCATTACACCACCACCAGCAGCCTGAACCGTTGATATAAGGCAGGATGGATCCTTGCTTTCATGTTGTTGACGCCAAATTCTGACCCTACCATCCGAATGTCGCAGCAGAAATCGAGACTCATCAGACCAGGCAACGTTTTTCCAATCTTCTATTGTCCAATTTTGGTGAGCCTGTGCGAATTGTAGCCTCAGTTTCCTGTTCTTAGCTGACAGGAGTGGCACCCGGTGTGGTCTTCTGCTGCTGTAGCCCATCTGCCTCAAGGTTTGACGTGTTGTGTGTTCAGAGATGCTCTTCTGCATACCTTGGTTGTAATGAGTGGTTATTTGAGTTACTGTTGCCTTTCTATCAGCTCGAACCAGTCTGGCCATTCTCCTCTGACCTCTGGCATCAACAAGGCATTTTCGCCCACAGAACTGCCGCTCACTGGATATTTTCTCTTTTTCGGACCATTCTCTGTAAACCCTAGAGATGGTTGTGCATGAAAATCCCAGTAGATCAGCAGTTTCTGAAATACTCAGACCAGCCCCTCTGGCACCAACAACCATGCCACGTTCAAAGTCACTTAAATCACCTTTCTTCCCCATTCTGATGCTCGGTTTGAACTGCAGCAGGTCGTCTTGACCATGTCTACATGCCCAAATGCATTGAGTTGCTGCCATGTGATTGGCTGATTAGAAATTTGCATTAACGAGCAGTTGGACAGGTGTGCCTAATAAAGTGGCCGGTGAGTGTATATGCCCACACTGGGGTCTGAGAGAAACAGCATTTTGATCCTCTATCAGGGTTTTCCCTGGATTTTTTTTGAGGCAAAGGTGACAAAAGCTGGAAAACGTGCATGGCATGTCCCGATCAGACAGAACGCATTCCAGTCGTGTTCAGGTGTTGTGATTGCATTGATTGAGACTGATGCCGTGGACTTCATTGTAAGACATGTGACGGCAATTTGTCTGCTGTGGAAGTTGGGAGAAAACAGAGACGAACAACTTCTTTCTTTAATTACACCAGTGCATCTTATTTTTTTTCATCTTTATTTTTTTTCACATCCCCGCCCTGAACAAACATGGCGCTCTTAAAGTCAGCAAGTCCACTTAATACTGAATTGTACATGTTGAAAATCACCACAAACGAAAGGCTATGGTGAATTATGCCCATAAAGTGTCCACTACACTGACATATAATAATATATGCTGTTTGCTTACTTGCAACATTTCACTCATTTGCCATTGAATGCCAAGAGTTTGCATATATTCATACCATTCGAGAACTCTCTAAGCTGATTTTTGCCAAATGGCACAATGTCAACTGGAGAGAGGGGACTTATCAGTGAATGCAGCTGGTGTAGAGTTTGGTTTGAATGCAAGTCTGCAGTCATGCCCCTCAATGACATGACTACGGCTCTAAACACCGAGCCAAAGTTTTGGGAGCTTGAATCCAGTGTGGATGTGTTTTTTCACTTGTGCCTCCACTCGCTGATGGCTGCTTGTCTGTTATGCATGTTTTTGGTTTTTTTCTGTTATGTGCTATGTCTAGAAAAACGGCATTGGTGACACTAGCCCCTCATGAACTGTACAGCAATGGAATGCTGTTAGCTGATCACCAGCTTAGTTAAACTGGCCCACTTATTTCCCTGCAGTATTCAAGATATTCTCATAAGTCATGAGCACTTAATAGTTCTGTCCTTTGAATAGAATTTGCTTGTAAAAGCTAACACTTGGGAGTGGCACAGTGGCGCAGTGGTTAGCGCGGTTGCCTCACAGCAAGAAGGTCCTGGGTTTGAGCCCCGGGGGTAGTCCAACCTTGGGGGTCATCCCGGGTTATCCTCCGTGTGGAGTTTGCATGTTCTCTCTGTGACTGTGTGGGTTTTCTTCGTGTGCTCTGGTTTTCTCCCACAGTCCAAAGACATGTAGGTCAGGTTAATCGGCCGTATTAAATTGTCCCTAGGTGTGTGTGTGTGTGTGTGTGTGTGTGTGTGTGTGTGTGTGTGTGTGTGTGTGTGTGTGTGTGTGTGTGTGTGTGTGTGGGCTCTGTTGACTGGTGGCCTGTCCAGGGTGTCTCCCCGCCTGCCGCCCAATGACTGCTGGGATAGGCTCCAGCATCCCTGTGACCCTCAGCAGGATAAGCGGTTTGGATAATGGATGGACAATAATTGTTTATCCCGTGATTACAAGAAAACAATTTTCATCTCGTGATCACAAGATAAATAAGTTGTGACCAAAAGATAACGGAACCCAAAATAATAATATTGTATGGTCTCTACGGACTTCCATAAGTTGTAAATCAGGACAAAAAATAAAATTAATATTGGATACCAGTTAATATGGGTTGTGATGATTCCTAAATGAAATTAATGTGGAAATATTTTAGTTCTTTTTAATAAACGATTTAGTATTTTACCCCGATAGATTTTAGTCAGATTCCGAGTGAATCATCTCTCCCCAACTCATCAACACCTAGTGGCAAATGCTTTATAGCAGATTCAATTCAAACCCATGAGAGATAACTGGCTAACTCCCAGAGAGAATATGGACTCATCCTATCCATGAAGAACACCTGCTCATGATTAACCACTCTTAATAAACTTATTCCCTGTTTCTATGTGTCTTTTTTTTGGTCTTTTTCTTGACGCTGATGTCCAGACACGCTGGATTGTGTGTATTGCAGTTGGAGTGGATCCTTAAGTATGAAGACAGTGGAGTGCTCTGAAAAGGTCACTTTTTTGTCCCATTCATTGCGAGACTAAATGGGACCTGTTGTTTTCAACCTTTCAAAATAGAGAACTTTGCATCTTTCTCTGAGTGTCAGTACTTTGTCACCCTCAGCCAGTGTCAAATTATTTAGAAAGGTTCAAGTGTGTCTTTGACCAATTGGATTGCTTTGAGCAAATCACTGTTGTGTAGTTCTCATACTGACCAGAATATTGGTGCATAGTGGGATATAGGGTTGGGCGATATGACTTCAAATCAATATCACGATTATTTCAAACTTTTACCTCAATTACGATTAATGAGTGATTATTTATTTTATATGCTTTTTTTTACACTGCCCTCTGACAAGGTCTGTACTGTAAATATGCTGAACTGCTGGGCTATTTTTTCTAATTAAACATATCTTGTTTGTGGTTTCTAAATAATTTAAGGAAACACACACAGACGAACTATTCATGGATATTTATTGAATATTTTGAACAGTTGAAATCAAATCACTTGAAATCGCAGGTTCCATTCATCGTCAAAGCAGTGCAACGTAAGGCTGTGACGTAACGCAAGTATGGCTCCATCGTTCTACCTGACCAGAGATTAGATATGGCTGCAAAGTACCGCACAGATTTTAGTTCAGCAGCCACCTTCTCACGACAAATGTTTTCTACACGTTGGGCACTGCTGTTTGGGAAAAATATTTTCGCGATGGCACAGTGTATCTTTTGTCGAGGGTTTTAATGACATGTTTAAACCCACTATGTTCCACGGTTGCTCTTTTAAGTTTGATAAACAAATAAGGGAGCCATATACTTTGTGATGTAATATGCAATGGCATCAGTTATTTCTTTCCATCTACTTGAATCCTTTGCATATTGTGTGGCATTTGTAAATGCTTGTGTCAGCGACAGCTGTTTTGTGGAAGCACTTGGGCGTTTGTCGCTCTCTCTTTTTGAGCCATGCACTCTTAATAGTCGGTAATGTGATTGTGTTCCAAGCGATTAAACAAATTGGTGTTGTTACCTTTGGTTGCTGAAATTGTTTTTCCGCAGTGTTTACATTTGACTTCTTTTTGTTCTGTGTCATCTTCACTGAAGCTAAAATGTGTCCAAATGATGGCCTCGACATTCTTTTTAGGTATAAGCTGCTCAGGTTGAGGCCTATTTGTCGGCTCAGTGTTTGCGCTTGTGTCATCCATGCCGCCAGTTTGCTTTGAGTGAACTCAGACTAACGTTAGTTGGACGGGGCGGATGTGACTGAACATGATGTATTTTTTTTAAAGGAACAGTTCATGAATGCACACATTGGGAAATTATTAACCGAATTAACCGTCATGAGCAAGATTAAGTCGGTGAGAGGTTCTTACTGTCGGTTTCGATACATTTTCGGTTAATTGCCCAGCCCTAGTGGGATAGCAAAACGACTCTAAATGCAACGTGTGTGTGTGTGTGTGTGTGTGTGTGTGTGTGTGTGTGTGTGTGTGTGTGTGTGTGTGTGTGTGTGTGTGTGTGTGTGTGTGTGTGTGTGTGTGTGTGTGTGTGTGTGTGTGTCGTCCCCAGTAGCCCACAAGACAATTACCCCAAATCACTTCATGGTCTACTGTGCATGATGTTTGCTAATGACATCGTGCTAGCAGACAATGAAAGGTTGGAGAGAGATCTTGAAGATTGGAGGGAAACACTAGAGATGAGAGGACTAAAGATCAGCAGAACAAGACTAAGTACCTGTGTATAAATGAGCAAGTAGAAAGTCCAGGATTGACCTTAGGAGGAGAAGATGCCCCAGATATTAATGAATTCAAGCACTTAGGATCAACAATACAGACAGAAGGCGGTGGTAAGAAAGAAAGTTAAGAAAAGGACACAATCTGGGTGGAATTCATGAGGAAAGGTAGCTGGAGTACTTTGTGACAAAAGAATGCTGTTGAGGGTAAAGGGGCAAAGTATACAAATCAATGGCCAGGCCAGCCATGCTGTATGGTATGGAAGCAGTGACAACAGAGAGGTTAGAATCTACATTACAGGTAGCAGAGATGAACATGTTGCGTTGGTCCTTGGGAGTGACTAGAAAAGACTGGAAGAGAAATTAAGAAATGAGAGCTACATTCATGATGAGAGGAATGGATGAGAAGTTGAGAGAGACAAGATTGAGATAGTTTGGACATGTATAGAGAGGAAGCATGGACTATATAGGAAAGAAGGTATTGGACCTGGAAATACCTGATAAAAGAAAAAGGAAGACTAAGGATAAGATGGAGAGACCAGATAGAGGATGACATGAGGAGAGTTTGACTGCGAGAGAGGGATGTGTCAGACAGAAAGCTATGGAGGGCAAAAATCCGCTGTGGCAACCCCTGAGAAACAGGGAACAAGCCGAAAGAAGATGAAGACTCCTCCATGGTCTACTGTACACTGGACAAAGCACCACATTCTGAACTGACCATGTTGGGTCTTTGTGAATCAAGCCTGACATTTTTGCCAACAGGATTTTAGTGAAAAGCTGGATTAATCTTACGCCTTAGCTGCCTTGTTTTTATTTCCCCTGCTAGCTGCCTTCCTCTCTCTTGCACACTTCTACAATATAAAAAAAACAAAGAAAAAATGGGCAACAACTTGCATTCGGGGAGAGAGCATTAACATTTATATGGAAACATGAGGCGGTTGTTCAGTGGACGATAAATGGGGTGTTTTCCTAACTCCATTTCAAATGGAACAATGGGGCAGGAACTCCAAGATCATTTCCCATCGGCACTCATTGCCACCCTCTCCCCAAGTAAGACCTACATACATCAACACAATTGCCTTCATTAGTTCAGCTCCTTAGAATTCATCGTTTTATATTTTTGGTATGTACGAGTGCATTGGCTTAAAGGGGGAGTGAGATCGGGTGGCACGGGTTTTTCTGTTTGGGTCGAGTATATGTCAAGCCTGCTTAGGAGGCTTAAGGCGGATAGTGGCTGCAAACTCAAAGTAACGTGCGTGATAAACACAACATGTGGGAGTATAAGTGGGACCAAACAGAAATCCCTGAGTTGAGGCAACGTAATAAATCATATAAAAAAAATCCAGTAGCCCACCACTAGGGAGCACTAATAATCCAATCCCAGCTTGCCCTGTACTCTGTCCTTGTTCTTTCTGACAGTCTCTCTCTTTTTCTCTCTCTCTACACACACACAACTCTTTCTATACTTTTTTCATAATTTTAAGTCCCTTTTTTCTCCTACTCTCTTTTTCTGAACGACTCTCTCTTTCTACATGCATTTCTTTTTTGTCTCTCTCTGTCTCTTTCTTTCTCACCTCATACTTCCAGTATGTAATGAAAATTAATTAGAGTTAAGGCAGCCAGCCGTGTGTTTCAACAATGCTAGCCAGAGAAGCTGGCTGAAGTTTTAAGCACCACTGTAGGTGTGTGTGTGTGTGTGTGTGTGTGTGTGTGTGTGTGTGTGTGTGTGTGTGTGTGTGTGTGTGTGAGAGAGAGAGAGAGTGAAAGAGAGAGAGATAGAGAGAGAGTTTGAAAGAAAGTGTTCTGATAGCACAACTGAAACCACATGTGAACTGGCGCATACATGCATGTGCATTTAAAGAAACGTTTGCTTGCTTACGTATCTGTCTGCCTGTTTGTGTATTTGAGTGCACATGCTTACATGCCTGCAGTGAAATGCTGCAAAATCTGATTTCAGCCACAGAGGTGTTGTGCACGCCAATGGAAACATTTGTACTACCTTAGGGTTAATTGGTTATTATGAAGCCTCATTTTACTGCTAGCATCCATCAACCCCCTGATGTCAAACCACACCACCACCCACCATCAGGTGTCTTAAATCCAGCTTCTTATTTCTGGCTTCTTCTATTTCATGTTCTCTTTTTGTCTTTTCTTGTCTTTTTAAGGCTGTTCTCTCCTTCTCTTTGCTTCTTTTCTCATGTGTTCTCTTCTCTTCTCACCATGTCATCCAACAGTTCACATCTCCTTACATTCATTCTTTTTTCATTATTTATTCCCTCTATCTTATATTTGTCTTTATGCACACTCAACCAGTTCAACTTTCTGTGATGTCCTATATTTGATTCCCCCTCGTAAATTGAGTTGTAATTCACGATTCAAGAACTTTATCATCATTGTGCAAACACAACAACATTTCAGTTGTGCCAACCTCAAAATGGTGCATACATAAAAGAGATAAGAGAATATAAAATATCAGCAATAAAAAGTACAGAGTCTTAACAATACATGTGCAAAATATAAGCAGTATAAGGTATGCAATACAATACAGTTAATGATAAAATACAACTTACGAGGTGCAAAAACATCAGCAAAAATGCAGTAAAGGTGCTATGGACAGATATGATGTGGCTTAAAGTGACATATTAGTAAATATTGCAAATATTGCACGTGCCCAATGGTGGCAGCACATCAGTCTCGTCGGACTGAGGAGATGTCTGACTTCTTGAGTGCCACAGCTTTTGGGAAGAAGTTGTTTTTTAGGTCTCTTAATGGGTGTGCGGATTGATCTGAAGCGCCTACCTGATGAGAGGGGCTGAAACAGATGGTGCCCAGGGTGTGTAATATCTTTTATGATGTTCTTGGCCCTTCTCACAGAGCAAGTGCTGTGAAGATGTTCTAGTGAAGGCAGATGAATGCCAACAAAGTCCTGTGCTGTTTCTACAACATGCTGGAGGGCTTTTTTTGTCAGCTTTGGTGCAGCTGCTGTACCAGGCTGTCATGCATTTTGTTAGGATGCTCTCGATGGGGTGTTGTGACTTATTTGGTCACATGATTGAGTTGAATAGTAGTTCAATAATTAGTTCATGAAAACAAGTGAATTATATTGTTTATTTGATTGATTGGTTATTCTATTGAATACATGATTAGAGATATGATTGATTACTATATGTGATACATGATTACAGAAATATTATTTGTGATGTTAAAAAGAATAGATCGAATGTTCAGATCGCACAGTTCATATTAGAAAAGCCTACTGTATTTCGTAATGTAAAACTCAAACTCCCAGCAGGCTTAGCGACAAAGAAACAGGAAGTTGATTCGGTTGACAGTCGAGACTCGTGTGAGAGCAGTGCGCTCAGAGATTAGCAAGAAAAACGTTACCATTAGCTTTGTCGAATGTATGTCTGCAACCATTTTCATATAAAGAAGCTTCGTTTTATAATCCGGTTTTTTTGGTCTTTGCTGTTCGAGAAGGGAATATAACCTACATGGGGCATCTATAAAAACAGATTTAGGGGGAGGTTGGCTGTCCACAGCTAAAGAAAGAAAAGAGAAAATAAAGGTGTTGTTGTGCCTTACTCACCACTGCTGAGTCATTTTCAGCCCAGGAGAGGTCCTCTGTGATGGTGACTCCCAGGAACCTGGAGCAGGGGACTCTCCACAGCCTCTGTGTTGATGTGGACAGGACTGTGTGATCTTCTTGGCGGTCCTAAAGTCCATGATAATCTCCATGGTCTTTTTGGTGTTAAGACCACGTTGTTGTTAGCACACCATGTTGTCAGGTTCTGAACCTCCTCCCTGTATGCCGCTTCGTCATTGTCTGATATGAGCCCAATGACCATCGTATCACCTGTGAAATTAACAATAGTGTTTGAGTTGTGGATGGGTTAGCAGTCATGTGTGAACAGTGTATAAAGGAGGAGGCTCAGCATACAACCCTGGGGGACACCGGTGCTCAGGATAAGGGTGGAGGATGTGTGCTTGCCCAGTATCACAGTTTGGGGTTGGTTGGAGAGGGAGTCCGGTATCCAATTGCATATAGAGGGAGTTAGTCCTAGTTTGTGGAGTTTGTCAATCAGCTTGTTTTGTATGATGATGTTAAACGCCAAGCTGTAATCAACAAAGAGCATCCTGATGTAGGTGTTGGGTCTTTCCAGGTGAGAGAGGGCTGTATTTAGAGCCACACAGATGGCGCCCTCATTCGATCTGTTTGCCCGGTAGGCAAATTGGTGTTGGTCTAGATCAGCTGGGACAGTGTCTTTGATGTGGGTGAGTACCAGTTGTTCAAAACATTTTGAAATGACAGCGGTGAGAGCAACTGGCCGATAGTCATTGGGACAGGTTACCACAGGTTTTTTTGGGAACGGGCACGATGATGCTGGATTTGAGGCATGTGGGGATTGTGCATAAAGACCGAGAGAGGTAGAAAATGTGTGTGAATACCTCTGCTAGCTGGTCAGCACAGGGCTGGAGTACATGCTCTTGTACACCATCAGGCCCCGCTGCTTTCCATGTGGTGATGCTATGGAGGATCCACCACACCTCTAGAGTGTGTAGAACAAGGGTCTGTGGGTCTCTGAACAGATTGAAACCAACTGGAGGTTGGTTATTGTCTTTGTCAAACCAAGCAAATAAGGTCCACCGCTAGGTCGGCAGTATTGTTGGCTGGTGTGTACTGTGTTATTTACCCTTTTGTAATCTGGGATGGCCTGGATGCCTTGCCAAATCCTCTGTGGGTTGGAGTTACTGTTGAATCCCCCCTCTATTCATAGTTTGTAGTTGTGTTTTGCAGATCTGATACCTCTCTTAAGGTTCGCTCTGGCGACGCCGTAGGTTGAAGTGTCTCCTGATTTAAAAGCCACGTCTCTTGCACCTAGCAGCCATTTGACTTCACTGTTCATCCATGGTTTCTCATTTGGGTACACTCGGATCCTTTTGCTAACAGTGACATTGTCCAGTGTAATGCCCTTGGACGTCTTTATGCATGCTCAGTAATCCAGGTAGGAAAATCACTGTAAGTTGAATCAGTTCATCTGGACACAACATTTATTGAGAGAGAAATGTTTCATCACTCATCTAAGTGACCTCTTCAGTCTCAACTGAAGAGGCCAATTCATATTGTGAAAGATGAAGGCTTGAGCGATATGATTAGGATCATGTCGAACGACTCCAAGTGTGAGTTACCCTCAAGAGCCACCATAGTATCAAGAATGTGCTACTTATATGAAAAGGAGAGAGCTACAAGAGTGATGGAGGTGGAATAAACAACTGTTGCTCTGACTGGAGACTACTGGATGTCTCTGAGTAACCAGCATTACCTCGGATTTCAGTGCATGATATTGAACATTGGAAACTGCGCTCCCATGCTCTTACTAATGAGAACCAAGAGAGGCACTACATTGAAACATACACCAAAGCGGTGGGATGTCAAAAATAAAGTTAGCACACTTAGCACAGATAGTGCAAGAAACATCATTGTAGCTGTGAAACAGCTACCTTTTGAACAGCTGCCCTGAACCACACACAGCCTCCAATGGTCTGTCACAGTGTCTGTACAGAACAGCTTGTTTGACAGTGCCCTATAGCCAAACGCTGAAAAATTGGCCATCATCAAACGCTACAGAACTAACACAATAACAAATTGCAAATGGGCAAAAGGAGTCTCTTATACAAGACGTCCCAACAAGATGGAATTCAACTCAGGAAATTATGAAAAGCATCCGCAGAAGGGAACAACCTTTGAGAGATGTTCTGGCCTGAAAGAAAACCAACATTGCCATGCCAGCAACATCTGAACTGGAGATATTGCACACAAGTTGGAGACACTACTGAGGCCCTGCAGGTAGGCTTTAACAATCTTCAGTGTGTGTGTGTGTGTGTGTGTGTGTGTGTGTGTGTGTGTGTGTGAGAGAGAGAAAGAGAAGAGAATAAAAATGTGAATGTGTAAGAGAAAGTGTTTTGAGTGAGAGTGTATATTTGTGAGTCTGTGAATGTAACAAATTTCATACTATTGACTGAAGTGACTTTGAATTCTCTTCTATTGCAGGAACTTCTGGGAGGAGAAAAGTTTGTGTTATGCTCTGTGATGCTGCCTGCTTTTTGCCATCTCTCTCGGGTGATGGGGAGCTCTGATAATGACCCGGCCTACATGGTACAATTCAAGTTGATTTTCACAACAGGCCTGGAGAAATGCAAGGGAAACACCGTCACATGGCTGAGGATTACCACAGCACCCGACTTAAGATTTAAGGTCCTGAAGTGTCTTCCCAGAGCTAAAGGGGTGAGATCTGGGCTTCACTCACCAACTTGGAAGACAGGTGTAGTGATGTGTCATAGGTTAGCTTACATTATTACGACAGTGACCCCCAGAGGAGTTACCATAAACTGATTTACGGCAGTGCCTAGCAGAGCACGAATACAGCATATTAAGCTGCTCTTCTGCGTTGAGTCATTTATGGTTATTTTAGCCAACCAATACAACAGGCTTGCACAGCAACCAGTGGAAGCAACAAAGTCAGAGCCACCAAAGAAAAAAGCAGCTCTCTTGGTTGCTTCAGAGTCTCATTCTGATGAGGAGTAGGACTCAGCTGAGAAGTGTGTGGAGCGATACAAAGCAGAGCCCACCGTCAGTATGGAGGCATGTCCACTACAGTGGTGGTCACAACATGCAAGGGCACACAGCAGGCTGGCCGGCATAGCATGCAAGTACTTGGCAATGACTGCCACATCCGTACTTTGTGAGAGGTTATTTTCTCTTGCTGGGCATATTGTACAGAAGAAGCGAGCTGCTTTATTATCTGAAAATGTCAGTAGGCTTGTTTGTCTTTGGAACTGGCTTGGTGCAAAGGAATAGGAAAATCATGCCATCAAGTTTTTTTCTGTATTGTGTACAATACATGTATTATGTACATTCATTTATGTGATAAATGTTTTTATACCAGAATTGTTACTCCGCCTGCATTCTTGAAAGTGTTTTATCCAATTACATTTGTTGTTCAAGTTGTTGGCTGGGTAATTTTTTTGGCAAGAAGTGTTTTATGTTTCTGCTGGTACCTGGTAAAGGAAAAAGAAATTCATTTATGAAAAGGCTCATCGCTGTTGCTACAAAAGTTTTCTGTTTGTTAGAATGTTATGCTACAACAAACTAGGTAAGAGACTATTAAAATGTTATTGGATTATTGAAAAGTAATAAATGTTTGGATGCTGTGTATATTTTCTGTGCTACAACACAATTCATTGCTTTTCACTTGGAATAAATCATTTGTCAGGGTTAAGTTTGAGCCAAATAAAACCTGCAATTAATCGTGATTAACTACACAAAAGTCATACAATTTATCACGATTAATAATTTCGATCATTTGACAGCCCTAATATATGTGGACTTCTCAAGTCCACTAAAGACATGTAGACTGGCTGGTCAAACTCCCATGCCTCCCCTAACACTTCAGCAAGGGTAAAAAGTTGCTCCTTTGTTTCACGGCCAGGACGGAATCCGCATTATTTCTCCTGGATCTGAGGTTCGACTATCGGTCAGAGCACCCTTGAGTAGACTTTCCCAGGGAGGCTGAGCAGTGTGATGCCCCGATAATTGGAGCATACCCTCCAGCCCAAGTACTATACACACACACACATATATGTATATATAAATCTTTTTTCCTGTATCCGTGTTGATATATATAATATATATGGTATTTGGGTACTGAGTTGTCTACAGAATCTACAGCAATGACCTCGGGATGTCATTCGGACTGGACAAGTGTGCTGGAATGGTGGTAAAAAAGAGGAGAGGTGGTGAGCTGAGCACTGAAGGGGTTGAATTATCAGATTGTAGGATAACATACATACAGGACAATTAAAAGTATCTGGGTATTCCACAGTCAAACGGAAATCACGAGGAGGCAGCACGGAGGTCAGCTACAGACAAATGCCTCCAGAGAGTGAGGCAGGTCCTGAGGAGCCAGCTCAATGGGACGAATAAGAGCCAAGCCATCATCACATATGCCTCACCAGTCATCAGATACCCAGCTGTAATATTAAGCTGGCCAAAGGAGGAGATAAAGGCCACAGACATCAGCACACAAAAACTCCTCACAATGAACGGAGGGTTCCACCCAAGTCCAGCAGCCTGGGATTATACGATAAGCAAAATGGTAGGGGCCAAGGGTTGGTGAGTGTAAGAGCCACTGTTGAGGATGATGAAACAAGGAACATCCACGAGTACATCAGAAAGCCCCCCCCCCCCAGGCTGAACTGCTGAGTGAGTACCTAAGGCAACAGAGGACAGAGAATGGGGAGGAAGTATAAGATGAGGTATCATGGAAGACCAAGCCCCTCCATGGACTGTACCATTGACAGATAGAAGACGTGGCTGATATGGAGAAATCCTACCAATGGCTAGAAAAGGCTGGACTGAAGTTACAGCAAAGAGGCTGTGATCATAGCAGCACAAGAACAGGTACTCACCACCAGATTGGTTGAGGCAGGTGTCTACCACATCAGACAAGACCCAAGATGCAAGCTGTGCAAAGATGCCCCCTTTTTAGGCATGATGCAAATGCTAGTGTAAAGGCCACCCCCCTGAACTTTTTTTGGGGCAAATGTGGAGAGGATTGGAGGAATGTGGATTGGAGGATTGGTGGGACACACACACAAAAACACAATACACAAACCGTTCTCCAAGTTGTAGAATGTAACCTGACTCCATCATGCAGATAGATCAGGTAGATGAAATGGTGATGTATCAAGGGAAAAATGCCCTGGATTTCAACTTTAAATAAAACTGTCAAAGGAGTATCCACTGGTTTTGAATTTTTAACTTCCATCCTCACAGTCAGGTGTGATACACTGGTTAAGTCCACTCATTGCCCGCTCAGTTAATTGATCAATTAACAGTTCCCTCTACTTCTATTAGCACTTTGGTGTTGGATTAAAAATAAACCCAGGTCATTTGGTGCTGGCTTTGTTTGGTAGCATCTCGGTTACTGTTTGGTTCGCAGTTGACACTTAATTTTGATTTCATAATCTACAAGACATTTATCCCACTGTACTGCAGATGAAAATGTATATAGGCAGAGAGATGATTTCAATTATTCTCTCATCTGCCACCCTAACAGGCCCCCACCTGCCCCCTCTGTGTTTTGCTTTTACCCAAGATAACCTGCCTTAGCTGTGTGGCAGCCTCTTGTACCTGGTCTTCTCCCTTCTTCAGACATTCCTTGTTGACAGTTTTGCCCCTCACAACAGATTATTGGACTAAACTGCAGTCAAGAGAGGAGGATGACACAGATAAGGTGGTGGGCCCTGTCATCACACAGAGAAATCATCATGCCACGGCTTTGTGTGCTAAGCTGGTAGGAAGGGGTAGGCATGAGGAGAGACAGAGAAATAAAGTTAATGTCCAGATGGGTACACACACACACATACACACTGTAAAGGACAAAGGCCTGAAAAAATGTTTTTTTAAATAAAGACTTTAAAAATTACGCCTATAAGGATTCATTAGTGTGCCAGAAGAGGTAGACATAGAAACACCAGGATATATATCCAGTAAGTGATAGACAGTATTGACTGGTTGAGTGGTGCTTGAAAATACACTGTATACACACTGACATACTATACATGGAATGCATAAATACTTACTTATAATTGTGTATGTGAAAATGAATGATTACGAACTATGACAGTGACAGGTAGTTATCATCGGCAGTTAACCAAATCCTAATGAATCAATAAAGCTACATGGGAAAGAACATATCATTAACTGCCTCTTCATGCACATCACATGCACAACGTCCAGTGGGGAAGGGAGGGGTGCCTACATGATCGCTAATGGTCCAATGGTGGGGGGAGGGGGTATTTGTCTGTTGGCATGATTTATTTATAAATACAAAATAGGTGCTTATATCTGTCTGCAACTGCTGGCCAATTCATTCCTGTTATTCAATGTGGACATTTCTGGCTTACAAATGATACAATATTTTTCAGTTAGACACAGATTGCACATTTTACTGATGGTTGAATATGTTTTGTTCTTTGAGAGGATTTTCCAGGTAGTTGAATAATTAATATTTCTGTCCGCCAATGACCAAATAGAACGGCTTAAAGATGTTACACTCTTTAAACGGTTGATACCAAAAGCTACACGTGTGCATTAAACCTCTTTTTGAATGTTCCCTCTGTTAGACAAACGTATGTCTCTATTTTGCTGTTGTCATCTGTCACTGTAGCTTGGTAGATAACTCCTTTCATCTGGCATTTTCTTTCAAGGGGGCACGAGTCGTTCACACGGCAGTTGCAGTTGGGGGAGTCCAGTTGTGATGAAGGTGTCTTTGTTCATGATTCTTGTGTTGTGGGATGATGTTATTTGTTGAATATTAGGCATGCAACTGTAACTAATTTTGACAGCTGATGGTTGCTTATGACATGAAACAGGCTTGTACTGTCTCATAAAGAATTTACTTGACTCACTGGATTATTTTGCTCTTTATTTGTTGAGCACTTTCCCTACCGTTGAGTGTTTCTTTTAACAACGTTATATTTTTTTTTTCCATTTCATCCAGGTAGTAAGAGGTTTACATCTGTTTGTTAGTTGGGAATTTCCATAAAGTGGGGGAAAAAACAAGGGAGAGACAGACGCACTGCAAAAAAAAAAAAAACAAGCAGAGATGGGACCATGTCATTGTTTTTCAAGTCACAAGTAAGTCTCAAGTTCTGGCACTCAAGTCAAGTCACTAGTCAAACTTTGGAGTTTGAGTCCTAAACAAGTCATAAATTCATAACACGCTCTACCAAACTTGGTGCCATTTTAACAGAGCGAGTTATTCAGTTTACAAAAACCATGGATTATTTTAGTACATTTTATATGTTTTCCAAATAATAATGACATCAGCTAATAATAATGCTTTACCAAACAAATCTGTCCAGCATCTCTTCGTATTTTGCCATCTCTTTCTTCCATGAACTGTTGCCTTTATGAAATTATAGGCCAAATGATGAGGTGTGCCTTGGAAATCGGCTCCTTGTTAAAGACTGCCATAACATTAACTGCACAGGCTGCTTACAATCATTTAGTCAAAAGTATGTCCAAAAATGGTGGCACGGTGGCACAGCTGTTAGCATGGTTGCCTCACAGAAAGAAGGTCCTGGGTTCAAGCCCCGGGGTAGTCCAAGCTTGGGGTCATCCCGGGTCGTCCTCTGTATGGAGTTTGCATGTTTCTCCATGTCTGCATGGGTTTCCTCCGGGTGCTCCGGTTTCCTCCCACAAAGACATGTAGGTCAGGTGAATCGGCCGTCCTAAATTGTCCCTAGGTGTGAATATGTGTGTGTTGTGTTGTGTGTGTGTTGGCCCTGTGATGGCCTGGCGACCTGTCCAGGGTGTCTCCCTGCCTGCCGCCCAATGACTGCTGGAATAGGCTCAAGCATCCCCGTGACCCTGAGAGCAGGATAAGCGGTTTGAATAATGGATGGATGGATGTCAAAACATGTGCAACTGAACTTTACAAAAAAAAAAAAAAGATAAGCAGTGCAAGCAAATTGGAAGTTTTTTTTAATCCTATTTTGCAATGGAATAAAATATTCATTCCATATCAGTCAAACGCCCCAAAGAAACAGCTCAATAAAATTCCTCCCTGGTCATACCACATCAATCTTACCCTTTTCTCTGTCTCTCTCTATTGATAGACTCTAGAGCTCTGAGAAAAATCCTGCCATAAAGTTACAATCATTTAGACGATTCAAAGCA
The DNA here is from genome assembly GCF_029633865.1 of Lampris incognitus. Lineage (NCBI taxonomy): Eukaryota > Metazoa > Chordata > Actinopteri > Lampriformes > Lampridae > Lampris > Lampris incognitus. The sequence goes on from NC_079218.1 coordinate 38,527,600, forward strand.
ACCGCTACTGAACTCTGTGTGTGTGTGTGTGTGTGTGTGTGTGTGTGTGTGTGTGTGTGTGTGTGTGTGTGTGTGTGTGTGTGTGTGAGTGTGTGAGTCAGTGAGTGACTTAGTGACTGATTGAGCAAGTAAGTGTAGATATCATAGACCCATCCTTTTTTTTTCTTCATATGATGTCTTGCATTCGCAAAAGACCAAATTTGCCAAAAGTCTGTCAGTCATTTGTGTATGATGTGGCCACAGTATGATGCCACCATGCTAAAACATCTTTAGAGCACTAGGTGCAGGCACTGCTAACACCCTGATGGCCACTCGGAATAATCAAGGAAGAGCCTTCATGTTCATTGCCAAGAACAAAAGGGCATTCTGTCCTTCAGCTATCTCAAGGTAGTGACTTAGCTGTAGGGCTAGATTGAGTCTGACATCCCTTTTCTGTCTCTTGCAATATGCTGCAGACTGCCCTTCCTCTGATCCAAAGGTCTGGTCATCTCGCTCTTCCTTTTCTAAACAAGGCACAGCTTGCTCAGTCCCTGCAGCATCTTGCAGTTCTAGCAAAACATGTATCACCTCAGCACAAACAAAAGGGCCAGTATTACTTTTTAGAATTTTGGTGATTTGGTGGGTTAAACTAAAACATTATTGTTGCAGGCATTTACATCAAACTATGAGACCGCAAATTTTCACTAAACAATATTTATCAATCAAACAATCAATCAATCAGATTTTATTTGTATAGCACTTTTCATACAAAAAATTTTAACACAATGTTTACCTTTCAGTCTTTGTGCAACCTCCTGGTTGATTTCAGGACTGACCAGCAGCACATGGTGCTCCACCCACATCAGGTAAAAGGCTAGATCCAAAGCTGCTGCTTTGAGATTGACTGGATCGGGAAAAGGGGTAGTAATTCCATTATGTGCCCTGGCCATTTTCACATTGATGAAGATTCCAATAAATCTTTTTGTTCTGGGATGGCTGGAGGCCTCTGACCAGGGCGCTTGGAGAAACATACTTGAAGCTTTAATTTCTCCAAGTTGTGATTCAGGGCCAGGATGGAGGGAACAACAGCGCTGATGGTGACAACCTTCTCCCCCTGTTGCTTCTCCAAACAGCTTCAGGCATGAAAATCACTCACCTTTCGACGAAATTCGCCGTTTTGAATCCAAAATAGGTGACCTACGTGAATCGTGTAGATCCGATGAAAAAATATTTTTTGTGGGGGGGGGGGGGTTTATGGACCGGACATGAAGATGGAGTTATACACAAGAGCGCGGAGCCATGGTGAGCTGGCCTATCAAATTCGAATTCGCCTTTTTCATTGACAAAAATATTCCCCCTACGAGCGCGAGGGGCCTCACGTCACCAGTCTTCTCTGGGAAGGTACCGCTACCCGATTGGTTTGTGAAGTGCTCATGCAGCAAGCGCTTGTGCTGACCAAAGCAATTGATGGAGGAGCGCACGGGGCTGAGGGAAGATGACTCTTTGGACTAACGTTAGCTGACTGATGCCTGCCTGACTGAATTTGGTGAGCATTTCAATCATTTCAATATTTTCTGATGTATAGCGTTACTCAGGAGCTCTGTTGACATAGCCTAGTCCTACATGATGTCAGATAGCTAATCTATCACTAGCTAGAGATTTAATAAAGAATCCACATGTCATCGACGCATACGTTAGCTATATTCCGCACAGACAGGTGGAGAGATTTGCGTCTTGTGGAAAATTGTTAGCTAACTAGCTAGCTAGTTAGTAGGGTAACGTTAGCTAATGTTAGCTTACACCGTATATGCAGCAGTCTAGGTTGTATAGCTAACGTTATCCCACAAAAAGAAACATGATGAATGTTAACTGTTGGCTAATTCTCAAAATCTCTAAACCCCATTTCAGGACGTGTGGACTGAGGAACTTGTGCGGTGGGAGGCTGAGGTAATGTTAATGCTAGCTAGCTAATGTTAGCTAGCTTTTTGTGTTCTAAGTTAGCTATGTGTATGTGTCACAGGACAGGCTTATATCAAAGAACTGGACTGTAACCGTCAATTTATGAGTGGCGCAAGCCTGGGGGCTCTAGTGCCTGGCTGTTCCAGGATCACGCTATAGCGCAGGCGAGCGTAGCAAAATACATCGTGTAAGTTTACATTCACAGAATTATGTTGAATAATGATAGTCAGTGGAAGGGACGTAATGTTACTTATTAACCTACTATATTGTAACTGTAAATACTGGATACCTTTTAATCTGAAATCCAACTATGTATGTAGGCCTAACGTTGTGTGTAAAACAATTTTCGATTTTACTCTGTGGGTTAGGGTAACGTTAGGCCTATAGTCCAAGTTACTTATCTGAACTTGTGAAACACTCGTTTACACATCTGATTTCAAGTGGACAGATATCTGTATAACATGTAACGTCAGATCCAAGTGTGAACAACCACCACTTATCAATTAAACTAGAAGTTAACCCTACTAACGTTAACATTGTTTTTCCAGAATGAGTGTGTTAGGAGAGAAAGATGCTCTTCTTGTAAAACAAGTGGATGCAGGCATCAAATGCAGCTGGAATTGGTCGAGGCTTAAACTACTAGAAGGGAAAATAAGAGTGAAAGAACAAGAGCTCTCGTTCCATCTGTCAGATGTCTTCCGGAAGATCAATAAACAAGGATTCGCACGGTGCATTCTCTGCCAAAAAGATATAAACTACACCCATACACATGTTGTTAGTATTCCTATCTTGTTTTGCCACGAATACCCTATATTAAAGCTGCGCTCTTGCGCATTTCATGAAGTTGTCAGTCTCGTTTCTTATATAGCGTAATGTGAACATATATATACTGTCTTGTAATTATGCTTGATTTTTCTCACAAAGTGCACCAGATTGATGCATTTAAATATGAAATGTTCAAAATTTTCTTCCGGGGGAGCATGCCCCCGGACCCCCCTAGAGGGTTGTATCCTTCTCACCTTTTTCACCCCTGACCCGTTTTCATGCCTGCAGCTTGAGGACATCCACCAACTCCTTCGACCGATTCCATTCCCATGCTGTGAATGACAACTCCTTGTGTCCAGCCTTCTCTAGAGCATGCCCCCTTTAGGTGATCACAATGGAGAGCTGCCTTCACTTGTCTCACTGTTGAGTTCCAGCTTGTGTTGACAGCAGCAGGAATGCCACTGTCTCCAATATACGTCTCAAACACTTCTTTGAATTTTGTTCAAAAAAGGTTGAATCAGTTCATCTGGATATGTTTATTGGCAGATACGTTTCATCACTCAACTAAGTAACATCTTCAGTCTAAGTTCACTGCAGGTATCCCCACCCCTTATAAACAATACAGTACAATACAGTGCCTAATGACCAAAACAATGACCAGTTTCATCATATGCAAATTAGTGGTGTGACAATTAATAATGTTTACTATTCACAGAGGATTAAAGATTGTTGCAATCAAAACATTGTAAAATGGTGACACATGTACTCTTAGCCCCCCTCTTCAATTCATCTGTCGCCATCTTACAATGCTGTGATTGGAACTATTCCCCAACCCTCTGAATAGTACATGTGACCATCAAAACTCTAGTTAATGGGCACACCTATATTTGATCATCAAACTGGTTGTTGGTTTCGGTCATTATACACCTGTCACCATTTTACAATGCTGTGATAGCAACAATCCCTAATCATCTGAGAACCTGATGAATGGTCACACCCATATTTGCATATGAAACTGGTCATTGGTTTTGGTCGTTAGGTACTGTATTGTACTGTGTTGTTTATAAGGGGTGGGGATACCTGCAGTCAGACTGAAGATGTCACTTAGTTGAGTGATGAAACTTATCTGTCAATAAACATATCCAGATGAACTGATTCAACCTTATTTGATTTTCTTACCTGGATTATTGAACATGCATGAAGACACTTTGAATGTTGTGCTCTTGTGAAGCAGTGAGCTGATTTTTGATAATTTTTAAAGAGAAGGAGACACCACTTTGGTTTTTTTTTTTCAAACCATCCCCTACCACCAGCTGGAGAGTGTGGGCAAAACATTGTAAGAGCTGTTTTCTTGCCATAGTAGTACCCAGTGTTTGCTGGTCTTCCAGGGTGAGGCTATTCCAGAGCTCAGGGTCATCAAGATGATCTTTGTCATATACTTCATCTTCTTGTTCAATGTGAAATCACCTTGCGAAAGCTTTTTTCATATTAGCAGCATTGTCATTAATGATATAGTCCAATGTATCTTTAATGTTGTACTCATGCCCTCGAACTACTCACATTCTTTCAGCTGTGTGTGGGCACAGTGGCCCAGTGATTAGTACTGTTGCCTCACAGCAAGAAAGTCCTGAGTTTGAACCCCAGGCCTTCCCAGGTCCTTTCTGTGTGAAGTTTGTGTGTTCTCCCCATGTCTGTGTGGGTTTTCTCTGGGTGCTCCGGTTTCCTCGCACCATCAAAAAGACATGCATGTCAGGGTTAATACTCCTGTCTGTGCCCCTGACCAAGGCAATGAAAAGAAGAACTGGAGTTGGTCCCAGGGTGCTGCAGCTGGCCACTGCTCCTATGCAATGGGATGGGTTAAATGCATAGGCTATCAAGTCTTTCAGAGTCAAAAGGCTCAAGTCCAAGTCACGAGTTATTGGTGTTCAAGTCAAAGTCAAGTTATAAATCTGTCTGGATTTTCTCAAGTCAAGTCTAAAGTCATCAAATTTGTGTTGAGTCCAAGTCATGTGACTCAAGTCCACATCTCTAGTAAAAAGTACTTAGAATGAACCTGTCTGGTGAGTGGATTCTATGAAGTACTTTTTCCCATAAATATTCTCTCTCTCTATTTAAGTGGCTTCGGAAAGTTTTCAGACCCCTTCACTTTTTGTGCAATTTATTCTGCTGTAGATTTAATTTTAAATGAATAAAATTGTCATTTTTGCCCCTCAATCTATACTCAATAACTCATAATCACAAAGTGAAAACATTTTTTTAGACATTTTTGCAAATTCATGAAACATCAAAAACTGAAATCTCTCATTTATGTAAGAATTCAGACATGGTATTCAGTACTTTGTAGAAGCCCCTTTGGCAGCAATTGCAGCTTTGAGTCTTCTTGGGTATGTCTCTACAAGCTTTGCACACCTGCATTTAGGTAGTTTATCCCATTCTTCCTGGCTGATTCTCTCAAGTTCCATCAGATTGGATGAAAAGCATTTGTGAACTGCCATCTTCAGGTCTCTCCAAAGATTTTCCATGGGGTTGAAGTCTGTGCTTTGGCTGGGCGACTCAAAGACAGTCAGAGACTTGTCCCCGAAGCCACTCCTGCATTGTCTTGGCTGTAGGCTTCGGGCCATTGTGATGCTGAAAGGTAAACCGTCACCCCAGTCTGAGGTTGCGTGTACTCTGGAACAGTTTTCTTCAAGGACCTCTCTGTATTTGGCTGCATTCATCCTTCCCTCAATTTTGACCAGTCTCTCTGTCCCTGCTGATGAGAAGCAGCCCCATAGCATGATGCTGCCACCACCATGTATCACTTTAGAGATAGTATTAGCCAGGTGATAAACACTGCCTGGTGACATGTTGCTTGGAGTTCTGCCTAAAGAGTTCAATTTTTGTCTCATCAAACCAGAGAATTTTTTCCTCATGCTCTGAGTCTTTTAAATGCCGTGTGGCAAACTCCAAGTGGGCTGTTATATGCCTTTCACTTAAAGGGACAGTTCACCTCTTACCTGTAGTGCTATTTATCCATCTACATCATTTTGGTGTGAGTTGCCCGGTTTTTGGAGATATCTGCCTTCTCTCGAATACAACAGAACTTGAAATTTGAATTTTATCCATTTGAAATTACATCTACAACACAACAAAGTGCAAAAAGTGAAAGGGTTGGAAAATTTCTGAAGCCACTGTACAAATCATGTTCCGCCTGTTTAATTATTTTTGGTAATAATCGTTGAATTAGGGTTAGTTGATACACCCTTGATATAAATCCACAGGTCTCCAGTTTAGAATCTGAAAATCATCCTGTGATTCAAGTAATTTTTTTAAAGGACAGTACAAGCCTGTTTCATGCCATACACAATCATCAGCTGTCAACAGATCTACACGGTAAAGAACATAACATATTAACTGCCTCGTCATGCACATCACGTGCACAACGTCCAATGGGGAAGACGGAGGTGCCTGCATTCAAATGCATGTGATTGCTAACCATCCAGTAGGAGGTGGAGGGGGAGGTTGCATACAAGGTTAATGGTATTTGTCTATTGGCATGATTTATTTATAATTCCAAAATAGGTGCTTATATCTATGTCTGCAACCGCTGGCCAATTCATTCCTGTTATTCTATGTGGACATTTCTGGTTTGCAAATGAGAAAATACTTTTCAGTTAGACATAGATTGCACATTTTACTACTACTACTACTACTACTTTCGGCTGCTCCCGTTAAGGGTCGCCACAGTGCATCATCCGTTTCCATTTCTTCCTGTCTTCTGCGTCTTGGTCTGTCACATCAGCCATCTGCATGTCTTCCCTCACCACATCCATAAACCTCCTCTTTGGCCTTCTTCTTTTCCTCTTTCCTGGCAGCTCCATATTCAATATCCTTCCCCCAATATACCCAGCATCTCTCCTCCACACATGTCTAAGCCATCTTAATCTTGCCTCTCTTGCTTTGTCTCCAAACCATCCAACTTGAGCGGTCCCTCTAATATAATCGTTCCTAATCATGTCCTTCTTTGTCACTCCCAGTGAAAATCTTAGCATCTTCAACTCTGCCTCCTCCAGCTCTGCGTCCTGTCTTTTCATCAGTGCCACTGTCTCCAAACCATATAACATAGGTGGTCTCACAACCATCTTGTAAACCTTCCCTTTAACGCTTGCTGGTACCCTTCTGTCACTAATCACTCCTGACACTCTTCTCCACCCACTCCACCCTGCCTGCACTCTCTTCTTCACTTCTCTCCTGCACTCCCCGTTACTTTGGACAGTTGATCCCAAGTATTTAAACTCATATGCCTTTGTGATCTCCACTCCATTCATCCTGACCATTCCACTGTCCTCCCTCTCATTCAGGCATAGGTATTCCGTCTTGCTCCTACTGACTTTCATTCCTCTTCTCTCCAGTGCATACCTCCACCTCTCCAGGCTCTCCTCGACCTGCACCCTACTCTCGCTACAGATCACAATGTCATCTGCGAACATCTTCGTCCATGGAGACTCCTGCCTGATCTTGTCCGTCAACTTGTCCATCACCATTGCAAACAAGAAAGGGCTCAGAGCCGATCCTTGATGTAATCCCACCTCCACCTTGAACCCATCTGTCATTCCAACTGCACACCTCACCATTGTCACAGTTCCCTCATACATATCCTGCACCACTCCTACATACTTCTCTGCAACTCCTGACTTCCTCATACAATACCACACCTCTCTTGGCACCCTGTCGTATGCTTTCCCTAAATCTACAAAGACACAATGCAACTCTTTCTGGCCTTCTCTATACTTCTCGATCAACATTCTCAAAGCCAACATCACATCTGTGGTGCTCTTTCGTGGCATGAAACCATACTGCTGCTCACTAATCATCCCTTCTCCTCTTAACCTAGCTTCTATTACTCTTTCCCAAATCTTCATGCTGTGGCTGATCAACTTTATACCTCTGTAGTTGCTACAGTTTTGCACATCGCCCTTGTTCTTGAAAATCGGTACCAGTATGCTTCTTCTCCACTCCTCAGGCATCCTCTCACTTTCCAAGATTGTGTTAAACAATCTGGTTAAAACCCCCCACTGCCATCGCTCCTAAACATCTCCATGCCTCCACAGGTATGTCATCAGGACCAACTGCCTTTCCACTCTTCATCCTCTTCATAGCTGCCCTCACTTCCTCCTTGCTAATCCACTGAACTTCCTGATTCACTATCCCTACATTTAGGGATACATGTATCCCTACATGTATCCTACATGTATCCCTACATCACTATCCCTAGATTGCACATTTTACTACTGGTTGAATATGATTTGTTTTTTGAGAGGATTTTCCAGGTGGTTGAATAATTAATGTTTCTGCCCACCAATGACCAAATATAATGGTAGAAGATGTTACATTCCTTAAATGGTTCTTTCTGAAGCTACACATGTGTGCATTAAACCTTGTTTTGAATGTTCCTTCTGTTAGTCCGACGTATTCTCCATTTTGCCGTTGTCATTTCTCGTCACCATAGCTTGGTATATAAATCCTTTCGTCTGGCATTTTCTTTCGAGGGGGCATGAGTCGTTCACATGGCAGTTTCAGTTGGGGGTGTAAGATGCTGTGGGAACCTGAAATCATCAATTAAAGGAGGACTACGAAGATAGGCAAGGACATTTTGCAATCTGGCTGCAAACAAAAAGTTTTTGTTGTAATTCCCTTGAAAAGTCAGACTTTCTGATTCATATTATGGTTTATTATGGTTATGATTTTAATTACATGAATACACCATTGTTGCAGAACCTACTGTTGTCCAAACTACCATGTTTTGCACCACTGGCTAAATAAGCTGTCTGTGAATAGAGGGAGAAATAAAAGATTGGTTGTAATTGGGACATGGACCGAAAAACCCAAAAGTGAGACCAGATCCTTCTGCCCAGTGTAGACTCAGCCTCTTGTGTCCAGATGTATCCAGATTGTGTCTAAGACTGATTCTGCTCTTGCCTGGTATCGAGATGCTACTGAAATGACCGTCTATTTGCATAGCATGATCGAATATTGCCATCCTACTCGATATGCAATGACCACGTCAGTCATTTCAGCAACTCGTCATTAGGGCCTTGTATGTACGCCAGTTTGAACGACGTGCTTGAATTCACTTTGAACTGACTCACCACACCTCAGAGAAAGTAAACACCTGGCATTGCTGTTTCTCCACCCACGGGTATCCATTGTTGCAAATGTTTTTATCAAGAGTTCAGTTGCAGTTTTAATGACAATGGCATGCAAAAGGTATGTGAATTTCTGCTTACACAGATGAATGCAGTCGAAAATGGTTCACTCAAAAACTGATGGATGCAGAGAAAGGCATACGAACTCCTTCAGCTACACAGGCAAACATGCATATGCACGTGAATCACACAAAAGGAGGAGGAGGCAGGAGCGCACACACACACAAATACAAACATAAGTAACACAGATACTCAAGTCAGCAGATATTCATCCCATGGACACATGCATGCTAAGATAACACACATTTGCAATCACAAGCAGAGGTCACCACCACATGCTGACACTTTGGCTTTTGAAAGTAACGCATGGCTATTTTCTCCCTCTAGCACACACACACACACACACACACACACACACACACACACACACACACACACACACACACACACACACACACACACACGAATAGATTTGCTTCTCTTCTCATCCTCTCAAACCATCAGAATTCTCCCTGTCACCCCCCCATATCCTTTTCTCTCACTTTTCCTTCTCAGGACATGTGTGATAATGTTGAAAGCAGGCCTGTGAGGCCTTCAGGAGTGGGAAAATAAATTGCATAATTCAAGAGAATGCTCAACAACTCCAAGCTGTTGGACCTCACTGCTTTTTAAAAAGTGTATATTTTCATATGATTCTACCCCCTTTTTTATTTCAAATGATGTTCTGGCCACAGAGAGACAGGGAAAGAGAAACAGACAACACTCAAGAGAAAGAGGAGAAAGACAGAGGGAAGAACAAACACAGCCATGGATATAATGCCATGGCTGCGTGGAACAAATAAAATCGTTCCAGGGGCATTTTGGTTTTTCTTCTGTTTTCTCTCATGCAAATACGGTCCAAGGATTTATCCAGGCCAACACTGCAGGGCTTTAAGTTTGGAGAGTATAACCTGGTGTGGACACAGCCACACAAATCAAAGCAAAAAAATAATAGAAATGAATAAATGAATATGAAGAGGTCTTTTGTAAAATTATCAATCTGTAAAAATGTAGAAATGTTAATGTTGGGTAAAGCACAAGTACCTGAAACGTGTAAGGATATGTAGTTTCCCCCCCCCTTTTTTTCTCCCCAATTGTATCCTGCCAATTACCCCATTCTTCCAATTCGTCCTGGTCACTGCTCCACCCCCTCTGCCGATCTGGGGAGGGCTGCAGACTACCACATGTCTTCTCCGATACATGTGGAGTCACCAGCCGCTTCTTTTCACCTGACAGTGAGGAGTTTCGCCAGGGAGACATAGTGCGTGGGAGGATCACGCTATTCCTCCCCCAAACAGGCACCCCGACCAACCAGAGGAGGCACTAGTGCAGCAACCAGGACACATACCTACATCTGGCTTCCCACCTGCAGACACAGTCAGTTGTCTCTGTAGGGACGCCCGACCAAGCCGGAGATAACACGGGGATTCGAACCAGCGATCCCCGTGTTGGTAGGCTACAGAATAGACCGCTACACTACCTGGACACCCTTCCCTTCTAACTAAGCCCTGAGGAAACATCTCTCCCCCAGCATCAGCTGTGTGTACACAGCCACGAGCACAGTGCTCCGCTATAAGGAAAGGCTGAGCTGTAATCAGCACAGATATGAAAGCAGAAGTGTTTGGCTGAGATCGTGCAGACTCGGCTTGCAGAACTGTACGGCTATGGCAAAGCTCAGCCAGCAGGGATGCAATGTTGCCAGATGATAAACGTATAATTTTCATATCCATTTTCATTTTGGTTAATTGTATGGACTAATCTTTTTGTTTTGTTTTTTGTTTGTTTGTTTGCTTGTTTTCAATTTAGCTGTCATTATGTGGTTTATGTTGTCAATGTGAAACAATGTAAGGAGAATAAAAGAAAATATTACAGCGTTCACACTTCAATGTGCTCACTCTTTTTTCTTTCTTTTTTTTTGTGGCTTTTTTCCTGCTTTTTCTCCCCAATTGTACTTGGCCAATTACCCCACTCTTCCGAGCCTTTCCCAGTCGCTGCTCCACCCCCTCTGCTGATCCGAGGAGGACTGCAGACTACCACATGTCTCCTCTGATACATGTGGAGTCGCTGGCCGCTTATTTTCACCTGACAGTGACGAGTTTTGCCAGGGGGACGCATGAGTTGATCACGCTATTTCCCCCAGTTCCCCCTTTCCCCCGAACAGGTGCCCCGAGTAACCAGAGGAGGCGCTAGTGCAGTGACCGGAACGCATACCCACATCCAGCTTCCCACCCGCAGACACGGCCAGTTGTGTCTGTAGGGATGCCCGACCAAGCCAGAGGTAACACGGGGATTCGAACCAGCAATCCCTGTGTTGGTAGGCAACGGAATAGACTGCTATGCTACCCAGCCACCCCAATGTGCTCATTCTGATAATAATAATAATAAACCTTATATAGTGCTTTTCTAACACTCAAAGTCGCTTTACAATAAACGGGGTGAAACAAGACAACAGATAAACATAACACAGACATACAGGGGTGGATGGGAAGGGGGGGGCTACAAGATGGAGAAGCGGCAGCCACACACGATGCCAGTAGTACTCTCCCTCTGAAACACATACAAAAGGGCAAGAAAAAGAATCATGGATGTTGATTTTCTGTAGGGGTTTTCTCTCGTTGCCTATTCCTCTCCCGAGGTATCCACTAGCTTGTGGCACCATTTAACCCATAGCTGGGGGGCTGGTTCGTGGGCATCAGGGAATGTCCACATACCGGTGGGGCCAGACCTCCTCTGAGTCTCTTGTAGTTCATCCAGGGTCCAAGTTGTACCCAGTTACCGCGTGTCGCCACGAAGAGGCACTACATAGGGCTCGCTTTTGGAGAGGCTATGTACTCGCAGGGAGAGACTTACGTGCTCAGCTCTCCTGTTCACATTTCTGCTAGCCAGCGGTGAAGGTTGAGAGTGCGACATGACAGACACACAACACTACACTAACACACTAGACGCTTCACAACAACCCCACTTCTTACACAAGAATGTCAGACACACATCATCTACTTCTTCTTGTATGTGTCCTTTCTGTTTCTTGCCCTGGTAATGACAGTACAAAATCATCATTTGATCTAATATCAAACCTTAAAAATTGTCATTTTCCCCTATTAGTAAAAAATGGGGTATTGATGGTATGGTTGCAACAAAAACATTTTTCCATCTAGTGTCACTTGATTTTCGAACTCTTGGCACAAGAGGAACGGTTTTGAGAGAGAAAGGGAAGTAATTTGTCCTAAAACTAGCAGCAGGTCATTGTTGGAACAGAGTGATGCCCCCATCGACTGCTCTCCCCCTGACCTTATGCTACACCTTGATTTGACATTTCCCTTTAAAAGGCCGCAAAGAGATCATCATGTGTTCATTGACCGGTTGTGAGAAGACTCTCCAACACAAGGAGAAATGAGCCTTATTTTATTTTCTCTATTTCTCATCCAGGGAATGTCAAGCGCACCCACATCCTGTTTCCCATCAACGCCCTACTTTAGGAATCAGTTTACAAGAAATGTGGTCATTGATCTGCATGAAAAACTGACCCCCCCCCCCCAATTTTTTTTTAAAATAACTGACTTTTCAGTTCACTGAAAATGTATCTGGAGAAAATGGTTGTGAGATTAAAAAAACCCCCACACATTTTGTCCCATTTATCATTGTAGATAATGGCTGTATGTGATGATAATGGCAATCTTGGCAGTTAATATCTGACTAAGTGATACCTTGCCATTAAAATGTATGAAAAATCCCACAAAGAACTGGACGATCCTGTCAACCCAAAACATGATTCAAAGAAAGTTGAATCAATTCATCTGGACACAATGTTTATTGACAGAAACGTTTCGTCGCTCATCTAAGTGGCCTCTTCAGTCTCAGCTGACTGCAGGTATCCCCACCCTTACAAACAATACAGTGGCATAACGACCGAAACCAACGCTAAGTGTGGTTATCTTAACTGGGCATTTGTCAAAGCCAGGAAGACGCCCAAACAGCGCACCTGCCGATAGAAGAGAGGAGAAGGACAACAGCGATCTAAGCGTAAACCAATGGTGATTCCATGTGTGGCGGGGGTGTCGGAACAGTTCAGATGCGTATTTTCCAAACACCACATCCCGGTTGCTTTCAAATCCCAAAACACGCTGTGTCAGAAGTTGGTCCACTCCAAGGATCGGGTCCCCCAGCACAAACACAGCAATATAGTGTACACTGTTAAGTGCCAGGGATTGCTGTGATTTGTACATTGGGGAAACTAAACATACGCTGGCCAAGAGGATGGCACAACACAGAAGAGCTAACACGTCAGGCCAGGACTCCACAGTCTACACCCATCCACAGGCCAGCGGCCACTCTTTCAAGGATGAGGATGGACACATCCTTTATAGAGAGGGACGATGGTTTGAACGGGGAGTCAAAGAGGCCATCTATGTGAAGAGGGAACGACCATCCCTGAATCGGGGGGGGGGGGGCTAGGAATACATCAGTCACCATCTTACAGTGCTGTGATTGCAACTCTTCCCAAATCCTCTGTGAATAGTACACATGGCCATTGTAACTCTCGTTAATGGTCACTGCATTCTGCATATGAAACCGATCGTTGGTTTCGGTCGTTATGCCACTGTATTGTTTATAAGGGTGGGAATACCTGCAGTCAGCTGAGACTGAAGAGGCCACTTAGATGAGTGATGAAATGTGTCTGTCAATAAACATTGTATCCAGATGAACTGATTCAACCTTCTTTGATTTTCTTACCTGGATTATTGAGCATGCATCAAGACAGAGAGAGAGATTTAATTTTTTTTTTCCGAATTTGAACAGCTTCATTCCCATAGACCTGAATCTTTTTTCTTTCACAATGAGCATCTCAACTCCAAAAGAAAGCCTGGCAGCTCTGAGATCAAAGCAAAGATTAAGATTAACCACTGCAGCTGTGTTGATTGTTGGCAATCTCAAATCCCCCCTGTTTAATTCTCACTTACTAGCCACAGTCTACAGTCTGAGTATGTATTGACTCTGGCTCCCTTTCAATGTGCGTGTGTGTGTGTGTGCGTGTGTGTGCGTGTGTGTGTGTGTGTGTGTGTGTGTGTGTGTGTGTGTGTGTGTGTGTGTGTGTGTGTGTGTGTTCTTGTTCAGCTATAACCATCAGAGTGAGGACGTTTTTGCAAAGTGAGGACATTTTAGTCGGTCCTCACTTCTACAAAGGGGCTATTTTAGGGTTAGGACATGGTGAGAGGATTAGGTGAGAATTAGGATTAAGTTAAGGTTAGGGTAATTCCTTCTTTACATTATGATGGTAGACAGCAAGATGTCACGACAGCAATTGTTCCATTGGGGACAATGGGGCAGAGAGAAAATTCAGCCACTACCAACGATGACAGCAACATACTACAAAGCTGAGTGGAACGTTTTGTCAAGGTTCAATTCCTCAACTTTTGCCATCATGTTAAGTGACAGAACAAAACGGGTTTTATTTTACTGAAGGAATGTGGATGCCGAGTAACTGATCAATGAATTGGAGGTACAATGAGTTTAGTTTTAATTGAGAAATTTAAGTGTCTGAATAGAGCGCTTCAAACACCGACACAAACTGATGCTGGAATGCGGAAAGCTGCTGAATTTGCAAAATGTTCTCTTCAGTCTTAAAGGAATGTGTTAACGCTTTCTCAAATTATTTGACGGTCCTGAGGCAATGGTCAGCTCACTTGGCACTGAGCTTTTCCCAAAGTCACATCAAAGGCAGCTTCCATAGAGATCCACAGAAGAGACACAGCAGTATTCAGTAAACCCTACCAAAGAGCATTACAGAAATTAATTTCACACAGGGCTAGACACTGTGTGTCCACAGCTTAAATAGTGTTTCAGTCAGGTAGACTCAGGAACTCTCCACAAACACTTCTTCTCCTCAGACAGACAGTTCATCATATTTACAATGTGACTGAGGCTGATGAGGTTGATAAGATGCTCCTCTAGCCGGTCAAGGACAGTTGAAAATTTCACCTGCAAATGTTTGTCTCCGGCGGCACGATGGCGCAGTGGTTAGCCCGGCCGCCTCACAGCAAGAAGGTCTTGGGGTTTGAGCCCCGTGGTAGTCCAACCGAGGGGGTCGTCCTGGGTCGTACTCTTGTGTGGAGTTTGCATGTTATCCCCGTGTCTGCGTGGGTTTCCTCCGGGTGCTCCTGTTTCTTCCCACAGTCCAGGTCAGGTGAATCGGCCATACTAAATTGTCCCTAGGTATGAATGTGTGTGTGTGTGTGTGTGTGTATGTTGGCCCTGTGTGATGGCCTGGCATCCTGTCCAGGGTGTCTCCCTGCCTGCCGCTCAATGACTGCTGGGATAGGCCCCAGCATCCCCGTGACTCCGAGAGCAGGATAAGCGGTTCAGATAACGGATGGATGTTTGTCTCAAAAACACATTCAAATCTTGACTATTTTGAGCATGCCAATGGAGGTTATTTGACCAAGTTGAATACACCGTCTGTATTCTTGTGTTCTGTTTCGCCACACAAAGCAATGGCCTCGCACTGGTCCTTATATATTTATATTCCCCTTGAATCAAATTCAAAGTGTCACAGATTATAGGCCAAAGTTTGAACAGACTGAGCAAAGAAATGTGAACAGTATGCCCCACACTGCATAAAGCTTTGTATTTCTTCAAAACAGCCTGTGGTCCAGAGAACATTGCAGCCATATTGGAAGCATTGCTGTATGTTTGACCATACAAGCTTGATATGAGCAGATTCAAAAGCAGGATGACATCAGCAGCAATTTGTTTGCCAGTGGTCCAAAAAACCTTAAATAATCCCACAAACACTTCGTGGGGACCCAGGTCGTGGCCTTCCTATACAAAGCATATGGACTACCGCTGTTTGAATTTTTGTTGAAGCCAAAATCTCGGACAATCATGTTGGCGAATAAGTTGAAAAACTTATTTTGAGCATGGGGAATGTTTAGTCACGAGAACAGGACAAACCAGCTTGAAAGAATAGGGCCATCCTTGAACAAACATTTCGCTCAGTTGCCATTTCACATTGTGGCACCACCTCTTTTCATGAACTTCTTAGTGATTTGCATTGCCTCAAGATTGAGCATCATATTAAGATATTGTCCTGGTCATGAAAGAGCTTGCAAAAGTTGGTGGCAAGGGTAAGAGGAGTCAATAGTTATCACATTAATATGCAACTACTTGGAGTTATCCCTTTAAGGCAATATTTCTGTTAAAGTTTGCATGTTCTCCCTGTGTCTGCGTGGGTTTCCTCCGGGTGCTCCGGTTTCCTCCCACCATCAAAAAGACATATGCATGTTAGGGTTAATACTCCTGCCTGTGTCCCTGAGCAAGGCAATGGAAAGAAGAACTGGAGTTGGTCCCCGGGTGCTGCAACTGCCCACTGCTCCTATACAATAGGATGGTTAAAGGTTAAATGCAGAGAACACATTTGTTGTAAGAATACAATGTCAAATAAAGTAGCTGTCTTCTCTTTCTATGTATAGTTTGAGGTTAATACATTTCTCTGGATTCTTATATTAATCAGTTTAAGGTATGTCAACTCTTCCAATACTTCCTGTCTTTCCTCAATTGAGCACTGACAGTCCCCAACCAAGTGTGTTGGATAATTTTGTATGTTTAGTCGTTTTTTTATGAGGACAGAAAACCAGTGTTCCTATCTGGCATCATGTCAGGGAGTTAGCTGTCAGCCTGATAATTGCCTTAAAGCTGTTTCCTGTTTTACAAACAACAGTCTATTCAGTGTGTCTAGTATCATTTCACACACACGGTTTCAAAAGCTGAAGAAACCTGACTAACATGGATCCATACACCAATAAATTGAAAGATTGAGCAAAAAACTGGGTGTCTTATATTTTTATGTTATGTATACTCTATGCTTGACCACACCTCAAGAGTTAGATAAGGGTGGGCATCCGGGTAGCGTAGCGGTCTATTCTGTTGCCTACCAACAGGTCGATCACTGGTCCAAATCCCCGTGTTACCTCCTGCTTGGTCAGATGTCCCTACAGACACAGTTGGCCATGTTTGCGGGTGGGAAGCTGGATGTGGGTAAATGTCCTGGTCACTGTACTAGTGCCTCCTCTGGTCGGCCGGGGTGACTATTCAGGGGGAGGGGGAACTGGGGAGAATAGCATGATCCTCCCATGCACTACGTCCCCCGGGCGAAACTCCTCAGTCAGGTGAAAAGAAGCGGCTGGCGACTCCACATGTATCGGAGGAGGCATGTGGTAGTCTGCGGCCCTCCCCCGATCGGCAGAGATCAGGATGGCTCGGAAGAGTGGGGTAATTGGCCAAGTGCAATTGGGGAGAAAAATGGGAGAAAAAGGAAAACAATCAAAAACGCTGCATTTGAGAGGAGTCTAAAAAGCCCTAGCCATGATATTAGTCATGTAATATTAAGAACAATATCGATTTATTTCTGACCCAGAGTAGCCTCGCTGCGTAATCCCACGAGGAGTGAGTTTCTTCAGGAAAGACAGCGGTGGAACTGGGAGAGCTGGAGAGATGTGCAGAATGGAAAATGTAAAAAAAGTTCTGTCACTGTGCTGACTGACTGGGCTGGGATTATCTTTTTATAATGGAAAGTGTTTTCAGACACTTCCCAAAACATTCTGAGTCTGTTTGTGCCAAAAAATGAAAAGCTTTTTTAATAGATGTTATTTACCGAGCGCTATTTTTCATTCATCCATCCATACATCCATTATCCAAACCGCTTATCCTGCTGTCAGGGTCGCAGGGATGCTGGGGCCTATCCCAAGCAGTCATTGGGTGGCAGGCAGGGAGGCACCCTGGACAGACCATGAGGCCATCACAGGGCTGATGTGCGCGCACGCACACAGACACACACACACACACACACACACACACACATATATATATGTATATATATATATGAAATTATTACATTATCAAATCAATCAAATTATAAAGTCCACTTTTTTAATTATCATAATGTTGGCCGTTGGTGATGAAATTACGCCCAACAATGCACGCTATTGTGTCCAATCAATATAGATATAATTCTTAGCCAATTTGAGCTAATGGCTAGTTGAGCCATTGCTGTCTATTCATTTTTAATTTTCTCCCCTGAAGGATAATATAACATTGCAGCTCGGAGCACATCAGCCGGCTGACGTTAGCTTGCGCAATACTGAGTCAGTTTAAAGGCTCTGCTACCCACCACTCAGTTTGACTCCTCGTGAAGGGGAAGCTAGGACTTAAGTAAAAAAAAAAAAAACTTTAAATAATCAAAAATGTCACTTGTTAATTGTCACAGCAAAAATATAACGATGAAATCAGGCTAATCAAAGAAACCATTCCACCATTATGTTATTGAAGATTTGTGAGTTTGTGGAGAAATGGAGATAGCTAGATTTTTACATGGTATTATGATTTCATTGCTAGACTAATACAGTTAGCAATATAATCTGTGTAAGGCAACAATTTGCTGTTCTTTTCTCAAAAATGTATGGAGGGAGTGATTGTGAACTCAACAATACAAGTGTAGAATTGACTATAAGCCAATTAATAATTGGCATAGCGACCCATCAGTCAGTGCTCAGATATAACCGATTTCCTCTGATGCTACTACAATGCCCCAGTTATTTCTCAAGGCATTTCTCACAAAACGCTATCTGGTAACACATCTCCCTGCAAACCCTTACAACCAGCCACAGTTGAATACACATTGTTCAGATTGATTTCTAACTCCCTAAGAACTGCATTCCCCTTTTAACTCATTGGCCCACAAAAATCAACACAATGTGAATGAACACTTTTCATGTCCTTAAACACGGAGATATCAGTAACGTCCCCACATCAATGTGAGGTCATCTGCCAAAGAACCTTGGAAACCCCCAAGAGACTGGTGCAGAGTTTTGGTCAAAGACAGACTTGGCTCTTTAACAAGGCAGGCTTATGGCCAAGGTGTGCGCGCATGCACACACACACACACACACACACACACACACACACACACACACACACACACACACACACACACACACACACACACACACACACACACATTGTCTGGCACCGAGCAAGGCTCTGGCACCAAGCAAGGGAGGAAGGCTGACTCTGGGTTCAAATCAACTTGCCTCTCAGTCTCTCTGTCTCTCTATGTCCCTCTTTCTTCACTCTCTGTCCCTATTTCTTCTGTCCCTCTTTCCATCATTTCTGTGCTAAGCTGCTCCTGGGGAGAGAACTAATGGTCATACACCAATGACACCTTAGAGAGAGAGAGAGAGAGAGAGAGAGAGAGAGAGAGAGAGAGAGAGAGAGAGAGAGAGAGAGAGAAAATGGAAACGATTCTGTAAGAAAAAAAGGCTTTATTTTTCACTGTTCTTAAATGGATCTACATAAACACAGCAAGAGAGAGACAGATACGGATATACACAGACATTCAGACAGAAGGGTAGGAAGAGAAACATGCAAGTCCATGAATACTGGGATGGTCTCCAGCGCTTTACCTGTGCCCCCATCCATCGGGTTAGTGGTTGTGTCAGGAAGGGCATCCGACATAAAGTTTTGCCAAATCATTATGTGGATTGACAAGACCATACCGGATCGGTCGAGGCCCGGGTTAACAACGGCCACCACTGGTGCTTTGCCCTCACGGTACCGATGGAAACTATAAAGTCCGCTTTGGCGACCCTTGAAAAACAGGGAGCAAGCTGAAAGAAGATATATATATAGAGAGAGAGAGAGAGAGAGAGAGAGAGAGAGAGAGAGAGAGAGGCAGGTGGAGGCACAGAGAAAGTAAGTCAGTAGGGAGGGTGGGCGAGAGACAGTGGATGAGAGCCAGAGAGGGAGAGTGGAGGAGAAAGCTGTCTGTTTTGCCTGGATTGGTTTGTGGGGATCAGGGATTTTGGGTTTTGGGAATATGAAGGGAATTTGAAGCCAGCCCTTAGATGTGCCTCCCAAGATCTCTCAATAATGTTGTTGCTGACAGATTTCAATCAGAGGGCTTCTATTTAAAAAATAAACCAATCTAAAAAATTCAGTCAAATTGATTTTTGTCAGCTAATGTTGCATTATTTAAAATGTGTGGAGAGAGGAGCTCTGTGCCTTTCGTGTCTCAAGAGACCTGAGGCTTGGAAACAACAGCTAAATTTATACAGCTGAAACACTGTCAGTTATAGCAGTGTGCCAATTAAGGTCTAGCTTGGGAGGATGCTAGTGGTAACAACAAAGAGGACAACTTCAAACTCGAAATACTGTCAAGCTAACATGAAGATCTACCCTCATGGTATAAGAATCTCAAAACAAATAGCTGCTGACCTGATACTACAGTATCCATCCATCCATCCATCCATTATCTGAACCGCTTATCTTCCTCTTAGGGTCGGGGGGATGCTGGAGCCTATCCCAGCAGTCATTGGGCGGCAGGTGGGGAAACACCCTGGACAGGCCTCCAGGCCATCACACAGGGCCCACACACACACACATCCACACCCACACCTACGGACAATTTAGAACGGCCGAGTCACCTGGCCTACATGTCTTTGGACTGTGGGAGGAAACCCACGCAGACACAGGGAGAACATGCAAACTCCACACAGAGGATTACCCAGGACGACTCCCGAGGTTGTACTACCCAGGACCCAGGACCTTCTTGCTCTGAGACGACCGTGCTAACCACTGAGCCACCGTGCCGCCCACACGTGTGTGTGTGTGCGTGTGCTTGTGTGTATTTTGTGTGCATGTGAGGATTGTGCATCACTACATTATTATAACCCCATAAAGAATAGTAAATTAAATCGTGTTTTTTAAATCTGCTTGTCCCAGAGTGCCGGGGCAGATGCTGACATCAGAGTCAGGGCCATGTTTTCACATGACACAAAGCTCAGTAGGTAGTGAATCACTGCCCACTGCATTGGATTTTGGGTACTGATAAGATTACTGATTCCTTGAACATTGAGGCACCCTGATTGATGGCGTGACACGATTCCAAGGCAGCACATTGTGAAGACGTAACATCAACATCAATTATACAAGATTTATATGAGATGACCGGAACAGTTGGTCTGTTGTCGGCTCATTCACAAATGTTTGCTCACATTAGCTTCAGCTAGCCACATCCTAGACAAGCTGCTCCAAATAAAGCCTGGGCTGAAAAGACTTTAGTTATGTATTTAAAACGTTTTGTCAAATAAAGAATGAACCCCACAAACTGTTAAAAGTATAGAGCTGCATCATTACTTTTATTTGTAGTGTTTTCCCTCTTGTCTTCCAGCTTGCAGGAGTCACATACTTTCCGGTCAGTGAGGAGAGTGAACAAAGATGCTCACTGGTTTTCACGGTGCATCATGGGAATTTTCCAGGGAGCTGAACTTCCAATGCACTGGAGCAATTTTGACATTGAGACGCCCTAGAAAATGATTGAGTCCCTTGGCAGTTCACTACCAAATGAACTAGGGAGCAATTTGAGATACAACCCAGGGTTTTACTCAAAAGTTCTGGTCACTGTTATGTTCAGACATAACACAAAAGTTAAGAGATATGTAAAAAATAAATGGAAATACAAGTAAAAATATCAAGAAAAATATGGTGTATTGTAACTTGCTGGATCTCTACGTGTTAAAAATGTGTAAGTACAGAACAATGTCAGAGTATATGCACAGAAAAGTGTGATTTATGTCTGCAGGGGCAAAACAGATTATATATATACATGATATGATAGATTTTCTAAAAGTTTTCATAAATTTTATAAAAGATGTCAATTGTGGCTCTCCACTATGCACTAGTCACGAGTGTGTTACACTGAGTCAGTGATGGCCTGGCGGCCTGTCCAGAGTGTCTCCCCGCCTGCTGCCCAGTGACTGCAGGAATAGGCTCCAGCACCCCTGTGACCCTAAGAGCAGGATAAGCAGTTCAGATAATGGATGGATAGATGGATTATATTATATATATCTTTTTTTGTTGTTGTTTACATGGTGATGGTGGTAGTGTGGTTCGGGTTCTAGGCTGTACTGGTGGCATCTGGACACTGCTTGGCATCGTCCTCATCGTATTCTTCATATAGTTTACAATTCCATTATAATTCTGTTATCCTCTTCCAATGTTGTTTTCTGTAAATTGTGTAAACACAACATCCATTGCACGTATGTCCATCTTGGGAGAGAGATCCCTCCTCTGTTGCTCTCCCTGAGATTTCTCCCTGGTAAGGGTTTTTTTTTAGGGAGTTGTTCCTTATCTGATGCAAGGGTCTAACAGGATGTTGTATCACTGTAATTTGTAATTTGTGATAATGGGCTATACAAATAAAATTGACTTGACTATATGCACTGTCTGTGGCGATGACTGAAAAAATGAATATTGACCCAACTAGATTGTAGTAGGAAGTATATAGTGGATGCAAACAGTGGAGTAATTTCCATGTTGGCTCAGTCAACAACAGAGAGAAAAAGAAACCGGGAGAAAGTTGAGGAATGTTGGAAGAGGGAAAGAATTGCTTCTGTGTGTCTGCGTATGTATGACATGTATACTTACAGATGTGTCGATGCTTCCCTGTAACTTTAACTTTTGGTAACTAAACTGCTCTGCTGTAAGAAAAGGAGCACCACTACCGCACAAGATTCTCACAACTGCAGCTTGTGATGACAATGCTCTGAGCAGCACTAGCTATTGTCGTGCAGCAGCAGTGCAATACATCATTCAGTAACCCAGTTTAAAGTCCAGAATAAAGCCATCAAAGGAGCAAAATTGGATAGTGGGCAGAAAGTTGCATTCATCATTCATCCCTATGACAAGGCAGAAGACACCTTTTGTTATTATATTTATCCTTTTATTGTGATATTCTTTGATATTTGAGTTCTTCAGTGGCAAATGCACTTCTTCACTAATGACATGTATGTGAGGTTCTCCGAGAGAGAACAAAAAGATAGGTAAGCTGAATTACTGGTATATGTGAGAAAGCCATGCCCCTCTGTACCGAAGCACAAATGTCTAAGCAGCTTACGAACATGTGTACAAAGGCTTCATTCAACTATGTTCATTTGTCAGATGCGAGCATATCCACGTCTATGAAAAAAATCCCCACAAAATAATAATGTTAAACACTGCCCCAACTTGTGAGAACTATTTATACTATTTATATATAAATGGAGGTAATGGCCTAAATATCTGACCGGTAATAACTAGCAGCCATACCAACATGGACCCTGGCTCTGCTGGATGACAGAAGCTAAGCAGGTATGGGCTTGGCTAGTACTTGGATGGGCGACCTCCTGGGAAAACTGAGTTGCTGCTAGAAGTGGTGGGCCAATAGGGGGCAGTCTTTCCTCTGGTCCTCATTTTAAAAAAATCAATGCCCCAGTGCAGTGACGGGGACACTGTCTTGTAGGAGATGCCGTCCTTCAGATGAGATGTTAAAACCGAGGTCCTGACTCACTGTGGTCATTAAAGATCCTATGACACTATGAGAGTAGGGGGTTCTCCCTTGCCCTGACATAGTGCCCAACCTGGCTCTCTCTATCTGGCCACCTAATCTTCCCCCCGTGTAATTCGCTAAATGATTCCTCCCTCTCCACCTCAAGCTGATGTGTGGTGAGGGTTCTGGTGCAAAATGGCTGCAGTGCATCACCCAGGTGGGTGCTACAAATTGGTGGTGGTTGAGGCAAGTTTCACCCCTTTACTGTGAAGCACTATGGGTATCAAGATAAAGCGCCATATAAATGTAATCTATTATTATTAAATTTCAGTGTTACAAGTATTGCAGAAATATTTTAATATCATACTTTTACAACTCTGTAGACATATCTGTCAGTTCAAAGTCTGATTGGCCCTCTAAATGGAAACAATAGATAAAATGAATTTTTGATAAAAAGTTTAAAAGATGGTCATGCTTCCTTTATTTTATGGTTTAACCTTGTTTCATTGAGTCTCTGGAAACCATCTATCTTTTCTTTGGTAGCAGCAAAGCCTGAGTCTGAGAGACTGCCCTATAGCTGGAAGGTCATTGGTTTGGATCAAACAACTGAGTGTCATACTGACACGTCCTTGAGCAAGGCACTGAGGCATCCTTGCTCACTCAATTTAAATGATTCTGAATTAAGATCATCTCATAAACAGAGATCAACAAATATGAAACAAATTCAAGCCGAGTGGAGGATTAACTAAAAGTTGGCTGTATCCTAAGTCAGTGGTTTTAAAAGCGGGGTCCACTAGGGGGCACCAGGAGGGCCTCAGCAAATTGGAGGGAAGATGAGAGAAAATCCATTTAAAAAAAAAATTTGAAAAAAATATTATTTTTATTATTATCATTAATATTATTATGATTATTATAATATATAAACTATATAATACAATTTATAATATATAATTATTAATATTTATAATATAATATTTATAGTATAATGTTGAATGTTGTTAAAGTAAACTGACAAACAATGCTTATGATGGAAAACAGAAATATTGAATTGCATGATTAAAGATTTGAAATACAAATGTAATTATTATTGCATAAATACAAGTAATTCAATTCAATTCAATTCAATTTATTGGCATTAAAAACAATGTGCAGGCACATGTTAAGAATGAAATGAGAGCTGTGGCTTCACCAAACTGCAAGACAGCCACAGACAATCACAACAAACACAGTATAAGATATACACTCATGAAGACCAAAAGCTAAAAAATAAGTTAAAAAAGAGCAAGAGTACAAAATATTTAAGGATATCTACAGACATTCAGTGGGTAGCCAGGTTCAGGTGGGCGACAGCTTGTGGAAAGAAGCTGTTTTTGAGACTGGTAGTGCGGGCTCTGAGGCTCCTGTAATGCCTCCCAGAGCGCAGGGGGGGTGGGACAGTCCATGGTTGGGGTGGGTGGGATCTCTGCTGATGCTGAGACCCCTTCGAAGGCAGCATTTGTGATAAATGTCTTTTATGGCTGGGAGCTGGGTACCAGTGATATGCTGGGCTGCCTTGACGACCCGCTGCAGAGCTTTCTGGTCTACTGAGGTGCAGCTGCCGTACCACACTGATATGCAGCTGGTCAGGATGCTCTCTATGGTGCAGTGACAGAAGTTGGTGAGAATTCTAAGGGATAGATGGGCACTCCTCAGCCTCCTCAGGAAATGCAGGCATTATTGGGCCTTTTTCACAAGGGTCTGGGTGTTTAATGTCCAGGAAAGTTCCTCGCTGATGTGGACTCCAAGGAATTTAAAGCTGGAAACACGCTCCACTTACACCCCATTGATGTGTATGGGGGAGTGGCTGCAGCCTCTAGACCTTCTGAAGTCCACAATCAGCTCCCTCGTTTTCTGCACAGAGGACAAGATTGTTGGTAGTACACCATGATGTGAGGTGCTGAATCTCGTCCCTGTAGGCCGTCTCATCATTGTTGGTGATACGGCCAATGACTGTGGTGTCATCTGAAAACTTAACTATAACATTTGAAGGGTGAGTTGGCAGGCAGTTGTGGGTAAAGAGGGAGAAAAGGAGGGGCCTCAGAACACAGCCTTGAGGGGCACCTGTGCTGAGGGTCAGGGTGGAGGAGGTGTGGTCACCTAACCTAACAGACTGAGGTCTGTTGGTCAGGAAGTCCAGGGTCCAGTTACAGAGGGAGGGGTTGAGGCCAAGGAAGAGGAGTTTGGTCGTTATTTTGGTGGGGATGATAGTGTTGAAGGCAGAGCTATAATCTATAAACAACATCCAGATGTATGTGTTGTCAAGTTCAAGGTGAGTCATAGCAAAGTGCAGGGCAGTGGCAATGGCATCCTCAGTAGACCTTTTGGGACAGTAGGCAAACTGATGTGGGTCGAATGTGGGGGGGATAATGTTTTTGATGTGAGCCAGAACCAGTCTCTCAAAGCACTTCATGGCAATGGGGGTGAGTGTAATGGGTCAGTAGTCATTCAGACATGTGGATGTTGGTTTCTTGGAGACATGAATGATAGAGGTGGTCTTAAAGCATGCCGGGACTATGGATTTGGACAGTGAGAGGTTAAATATAGTTGTGAAGACCTCAGCCAGCTGGTTGGCACATTCCCGGCGGATCCGACTCAGTATGCCGTCTGGTCCGGCAGCCTTCCGTGGGTTCACTCTGCGCAGTGATTCTCTGACCTCTGCGATCGATAGAGTGAGCACCTGGTTTTCTGGGTGGCTGGGGATTTTTGTGGCTGGGTCAGTATTGTCCTTGTCAAAGCGGGCATAGAAATGATTTAGGGAGGGAGGCATCATGGACAGTGGGACCGCTATTGAAGCTTTTGTAGTCTGTGATAGACTGAATGCCTTGCCACATTCACCGGGGATCAGAGTTATTGTGAAAGTGGTCCTGTATTCGTAGGGAATATTTGTTTGGGTATTCTGATGCCCTTTTTGAGGTTGAATCTGGCTGCGCTGTTGGCCTCACAGTTACCTGACTTGAATGCTGCATCCCGGACTTTCAGCAACTGCCGGACTTCACTCTTCATCCAGGGTTTCTGGTTTGGAAAGGCACAGATTTTTTTTTGTTGTTGTGACACTCTCAGTGCAAAAGTTAATGTAGCCTAGTATGGCAGATGTCGGTTCATTAACGTCTATATGGGAGCCATGGGTAGCTGAATGTGCAAAAATACTCCAGTCTGTGTTGTCAAAACAGTCCTGGAGTTCAGAGACTGCTCCTTCTGGCCAGACAGTGATTGTCTTTACTGCTGGCTTGACCCGTTTTATTAGGGGTTTGTAGGCTGGGACCAGGAACAGGCAGAGTTGGTCAGAATGCCCCAGGTGGGGGCAGGGCGTAGCTTTGTATGAGTCCTTAATGTCTGTATAGAAATGGTCCAGGGTGTTTTGTCCCCTTGTGGGGCAGGAGACATGCTGATGGAGTTTGGGCAATACAGTCCTGAGGCTAGCCTGATTAAAATCACTTCCTTTGATAAAGGCATTGTCTGGGTGTTTGGTCTGTTGTCTGCTGATGGCACATTGTAGCTGCTTAAGTGCTACCTTAGCATTAGCATGTGGGGGGGATGTATACAGTGGCGATGGTAATGGCCGTTAGCTCCCTGGGTAGGTAAAAAGGCCTGCACTGAATCATAAGGAGCTCGATATTAGCAGAGCAATGCCTTTCAACGATCTTTATATTGTTGCACCAAGCGTTATTGACATAAATACTCAAACCTCCTCCGCGCTTCTTGCCAGAGTCCGCTGTCCTGTCAGCTCGGAAGGCTGTGCAGCCCACTAGCTCGACTGCTGAGTTGGCTATGTTGCTGTTTAGCCAAGTCAAGGAAATATGTTCAGAAGTTTGTTTTTTTTACATTTGCTGTAGTATTGTCAATGGGTTTTTAAAGACATCTTGCAAAAGGGCATCCCGGTACAAAGCTAATTCTATTTGGGAGGCTTTGGCATGGAACATTTTGGGAACCCCTGTACTAGTAAACACAAGTACTGCTAGCAGGTCAGTCTATTCAGCTAGTTATTATATCTGTACGCGTCTCTGTAATTGTCTTTGATAAAATTAATTCAACAGCAGTGTCAACGCTAACCTCTCCCAGGGCAGCCACTGTTGTCATTGTTGTCATGGCATGGAAAAGTTAGGGAACCCCTGGCCTAGAGAATAAAATTTATATACAAAGTAGAGTACTCTGGAGTACACAGAAAATACACAGTAAAATCCTGAGTGTTAATTTAACTTCCTGAGTGTTAATTTAACTCTGAGAGTAAAAGTGGACCCAAAAGGATCCTGATCACAGCTCTGTCAGCGCCTCCACCAGGGGCTGGTGATTCAGAATCTGCAGTAATTTAGGAACAAAGCACTGTGTCGTTGACACGGCCTCAGAGAGTTGAGAACCAAGGAAACTCAGACTGAGAGACCTAGTACAGTGGTGAGACACTCAACATGGCTTAGAAGGTTACCAGTATATCTGAAAGACTATGCGTTGGACAGAAAAGCAAAAATCTATCTTCTTGTCATGTAATGTTATGTTAATAGTTAAAGTACCCTTGAGTTGTTGAAAATTTTCTTAAAGTGATTACGGGAGCAAAATTTGAATAGGAAGTAGGTTGTGCGCTTAAGAGGGGGGAGGTGTAGTAAAGCTGATTATCCACTAGTGGGCAATAGTTGGTCTGTGAAGGCAGTTGCTGGGGTAGAGAAGAAGATGCAGCAGTAGCGTATCAGGAAGAGAGGAAGCAAAGTGAAGTTGTTAACGAGTGTTATGTCGTGCACAAATAAAGTACCAAAAATCCTGACCACTTTAGTCGACTTACTATAGTGAGTATTAACATTTGTTTCCATATGTGTACACTCTCAATTTACCAGTCAATCTTCGTTCCAACTGTAATACTTAAAATATTATTGGAACCATAAACCATATATATCAAACGATGGTGGGTTAACTAAATGTCATGTGAATTATATGACTTGCTACATGTAGATAGGAATGCTTGTGTAGCCAAGGCCAGCGAGAGGAGGTAAGAAGTCTGGAACAGAGAGACCCTTGAGGCAGACACGACACGTCAAAACAAGATGAACCCTCCCTACCCAAACGGGGGATAGCAAACAGAGAGGGGAGGTTATGCAGACGGAAGGGATATTGTAGAGAAGTAAAACAAGTCGGTAAGAAAACTCAAGGCCATGTGTGACGCATGAACAAGGGAGGTTTAGCACATAAAGAAGCTCACACACAAAGAAAGACAGACACACAGGGAGGATTGGCTGTTTGTGTCTCCAGATATCTGTCAAAAATAATAAACTGCGGAATTATCTTCAGAAACGTTTCGACTGTCTTTTCTTCACATTAACGGCCTCGGATGAGGGGATAGCAAACGATATCCCGACACAACCCTCACCTATGGTCATGAGCTTTGGGTAGTGAGCTCACGGATACAAGCGGCTGAAATAAGTTTCCTCCGTTGGGTGTCTGGGCTCAACCTTAGAGACGGTACAAGGAGCTCGGACATCCGGAGGGAACTCGGGAGTAGAGCCGCTGCTCCTTCGCGTCAAAAGCAGCCAGTCGAGGTGGTTCGGGCATCTGATTAGGATAGTTCCTGGGCGCCTTCCTCTGGTGGTTTTTCCGGGCACGTCCAACTGGGAGAAGATCAGAACTCACTGGAGGGACTGCATGTCCAGTCTGGCCTGGGAACATGTGGAGTGCCCTAATTAGCTTGCTGCCACCTCGATCCAACTCCGGAGAAGCGGAGAAGTGTGTGAGCATGCATGAGAGAGAACTCATAACCCTGTACCCTTTTACAGATGATCATCTGTTTGTTTTTGCACTCTGGTTCGGCTGATGAGTTATTGATTGCTGTATCCATGGCCAAAGCCAGGAAAGCTGAAAACCCGTCTGTGTGGAAATCTTCCGGGATCACGGAGATAATGGTAATTACCGAGTATGCCATATGACAAGGACTGTCTTTGCTGTAAAACAAGAGGTCAAATCGCAAAAGCCTTTACAGTGGACATGGCGGTAACTCCCTCTGTAATCCATCTGATGCCTTTTAATTTGGACACTTCTGTTCTCCTAAAGATATGCCAAGAGGGAAAGAAAACTGAAAATCGCATCTCGTACTTTTCCAAGCCATAACTGAGTTCTATTTAACACCAATGGGAGATATTGAATATTTTTTATACCTGTGTTGCCGAAAAATAATCTTTTTACTTGTCTCATTCAGATCAAAATAAGATGTCAAAATTTTCTCTATCTTGGCCTAAAAAGAAACTTAATGGTTTTCCAGGCGACGTTGAATATCACAAATTTTCCACATGTCATCTGCTCTTTTAAAATTGCCCTTTTAATGTAAGATAATTTCATTTAAATTGATCTATGCTTCTACTTTTCTTTTTCTCCTTAGGGAGACTTCTGAAGACATGGTTCGGAATTCAATGATCCCAAAATAATCATGGTTGTATTTTCTAAGATGAAGAAAAGACTATTATGAGCAGGACACTTTTCCAACTGGATATTGTCTGTTTTTGTAGTCTCACATCAATAAACCAATTTCCACGAAATCCAATCTCTTCACTTAGACTACCATTTTACATTTGGGACTGTTGAAAGGAGTGTCTGTGGAATGTTAGCATGCCAGCTCAGCAGTGAAAGGGTTGCACATTCAACACTAATGGCAATGCAGCAACTTTGCCCAATCCTAACACAAAGGGCGGGCCCATGCCATTCTGCTGGTCTGGGCGAAACACAATTGAGCATCCCCTTTAGGTTTGCAAATTCACAACTGGTCGTTAATAAAATTCAGTATCTACACTTATACACACAGAGTAAGCTAAATAGTGTACTGCTGGTGGCTACCTCAGCTTTCAGTACTTGTTAAGTAGGCTATAAGACTCACAGTCGCCCGCTTGAAGCCCTGCGTATTTTCGAAGCTTTAGTAACTGTTTATACACAAATGCAACACCAAACAACTCTGCATAACCGCTCTAATAAAGTGGTTAAAAACGCTTTCTAGGGGCCGTCCGGGTAGCGTACCGGTCTATTCTGTTGCCTACCAACACAGGGATCGCTGGTTCGAATCCCCATGTTACCTCTGGGCATCCCTACAGACACAATTGGCGAGTGGAAGCCAGATGTGGGTATGTGTCCTGGTTGCTGCAGTAGCACCTCCTCTGGTTTGTCGGGGCGCCTGTTCAGGGGGGGAGATGGAACTGGGGGGAATAGCATGATCCTCCCCACTAACTATGTCCCCCTGGCGAAACTATTTGCTGTCAGGTGAAAAGAAGCGGCTGGTTACTCCACATGTATTGGAGGAGGAATGTGGTAGTCTGCAGCCCTCCCCAGAACAGCAGAGGGGGTGGAGCAGCGACCAGGACGGCTCAGAAGAGTGGGGTAGTTGGCCAAGTACAATTGGGGTGAAAAAAAGGGGGGGGGGGAACAAAAAAACACTTTCTATGTACCACTATCGTGTATAAACTCTTCTACAGTCTTCTTCTTTCGGCTTGTTCCCTGTTTTTCAGGGGTCGCCACAGGGGATTTTATAGTTTCCATCGGTATCATGTGAGGGCAAAGCACTACTGGCAGCCGTTGTTCACCAGGGCATTGACTGATCCGGTGTGGAGCCCCGACCGATCCGGTATGGTCTTCTTCAAACCAAGTGAAAGCAAATTTCTCGGTATTGCACTGCCTCTATCTCACATGTGTCAACACCACCCACACACACCAGTACAGAAAAAACCCTCCCCTACATTAGTGATCCCACATCATATATATCATCTTGACCTTGCTGCACTTTTTAATCAAGTTTCTTTTTGTTTCAGTACAGTGGTAGCTGAAGGCACAACAGGTTGTCAGTCCATACAGTCAAATTCGCTTTATACAACATTATAAACAATACACATGTTGAGCCATGAATGTTCAATAACCTTTCCACTATACATCTAGCTGTGAAGAGACCCCCAGCCCTCCATCTGCTCAAAAGCATTGTCAATTATCAAATGTGAAAGTGAAAGAAAAAAACAAACAAAACAATAAACTTGCAAGCTGCTGCAACAGCAGCTAAATTACATAGCAGCAAGCTAACTAGCCTAACTGTTTAATACTGATAACCAAATGCCATCACAATGTACCTCAGGATTTCGTTTCTTCCTCCAGCTTTTTCCGCTCCTCTTGCCCCTTACACCAGACTGCGTGATAGGTGAACGTGGGGACCCTAACCCCAGTATTTTTCACTGGTCTAATCTAGATTTTAGCTGTCACTGTTTGGCAACGCATTGCATTTTCATGCATTTGATGTTGCTGACAGGTTACAGGAGGCCGTTACTGCCAAGCTAGGGCATGGAGAGGGGCGCCCGACTTTCCTTGATGACATGAAATTATGATGTACCTATTCAGGTTTATTGCTTCAGCTGCCACTGCCACACATGCTATCTCTCTAATAACACATATCCAGGAATTAAAAAGAAAATCCTCTGCTTGGTGACCCCCTGTTTGAAGCCATTACCCAGAGCTGGTCCTGCTAACACATTTCTCTTTGGGAAAAGCGAATAGCCTCAATGTAGACTACATGTGCACCACCCTGCTCAGATAGTGATTATTAATAGATAATTCAATTTTTTAACAACCTAGGTCTTATTGCCATAGTTTTTGCCATTTTGCATATAAGTTGTGTTTTTACCCACTGAATTTATCTTAGAGATTTTGGACATAGGACCCTTGCAGGATTCAGCTTTACAATGGCTTCCTACAATATCACAGAATCGAGTATCAGACATGTTTCAACAAGTCCAATTTCCGCCAATTATCTCAACTATGTATTTGGAAGTGAAAATGAAAGTGCAAGTCAAAAGTTATTAACTAAAATCTATGATATTATCAACAATGGTCCTTCACATTTTCTGAGCTACTTCCATGTTAGATTTGCAGGAATGACCACTTACCTACCATAGGTAGAAGTAACTATTGACAAACTAACCAGCCAGCACAATTGAGAAATCATAGGAAAAAACAAAAAACAAAAACAAAACATTAAACAGTCTCACTGAGGCACTAGATTTATTAGTTGCTACTGTTGACAGGTCAGGTTGAAGGCTTGTGTTTCGATACCCTGAATGATAGCTTTGTGAAGCGGAGTCCAGTGCTGGTCCCTGGTCCAAAATGTCTCATTTAAATGTTATAGTTTACACTGATCAACCATAACATTATAACCACCTATCTAATATTGTGTAGGTCCCCTTCGTGCCACCAAACAGCTCTGACCCGTCAAGGCATGAACTTCATAAGACCTCTGAAAATGTCCTATGGTATCTGGCACCAAGAGATTAGCAGCAGATCCTGTAAATTGTGAGGTGGTGCCTCCATGGATTGGACTTGTTTTTCCAGCACATCCCACAGATGCTCAATTGGATTGAGATCTGGGGAATTTGGAGGCCAGGCAACATCTTGAACTCTTTGTCATGTTCCTCAAACCATTCCTGAACAAATTTTGCAGCATCATATTATTCTGCTGAAAGAGGCCACTGCCATCAGGGAATAATGTTGCCATGAAGGGTGTACCTGCTCTGCAACAATGTTTAGGTAGGTGGTATGTGTCAAAGTAACATCCACGTGAATGCCAGGACCCAAGGTTTCCCATCAGAACATTGCCCAAAGCATCACACTGCCTCTACCGGCTCTCCTCCTCATGATGTATCCTGGTGCCATCTCTTCCCCAGGCAAACAACAAACACATACCTGGCCGCCCGCATGATGTACAAGAAAACGTGATTTATCAGACCAGGCCACCTTCTTCCATTGCACCATGGTCCAGTTCTGATGCTCATGTGCCCATTGTAGGAGCTTTTGGTGGTGGACAGGGGTCATCATGGGCACTCTGACCAGTCTGCGGCTACACAGCTCCATATGCACATTAAAAAACAAAGCCATTTGTAAGTCATTTACTGTATGTAAGTCCCACATTCTAGCTTCACATCACACCCTTGAGTCTACATTCATTGAAAAGGAAGGAGACATCTGATAATTCCCTTCTGAAAAAAATGCATTTGTGAATCGGGCCATGGCAGGGGCATCTCAAAACACCCACACACAAATGCTGTGAAGTTCACAAATGACAAGCAATTTAACAGTCTGTATATAAATGTAACAACCTCCAAATATTTTTTTATGAAAATTGCAAATAATTTTAAGTACAAAATATTTGTGGATTTCTGTTACAGATATTTAAAGACAGAAATATTTGTGTACGCATCAGAAATACATTTGTGAACCTGCTTTTTTGTATGTGGATTTTTTTTACATTAATATACAATGATAAATATTTTTGTGGGCATTGACAAATATTTTTGTGGAGAGTCATTTATATTTAAATTTCAAAATACATTTGTGAATCTTTCTGTTCGCATTCATTAATATTGAGACCCATCTGATTTCATACACTATTCATAATGAGAAAATCCTATGGCACACCACCCACGGCTAGATATCTTAGGCCAACATTTTCTCAAATTTAATGATGATAAGTCTGAGGTCATTCTGTTCCATCCCTCAAAGTCCATCAACCCTTTTGGTGCTAATCTTGGTGGTCTGTCAGGTAGTTTTAAGCATGCTGCGAGGAATCTTGGGGTAATTTTGATGCTAACCTGACCTTCAAAAAGCTGTACATGTTTTTATCTATTCTCGGCTTAACTATTGCAATGCACTTTATTCTGGTATCAGCAGGGGTCCCTCCACCGTCTGCAGTTGGTACAAAATGCCGCTGCTCGGCTCATTACAGGGACAAAGAGGCATGACCATATCACTCTTGTGCTTGCCTCCCTACACTGGCTCCCTGTTATATTTCAAATTGATTTAAAAAAATTATTGCTCACTTTTAAGGCCTTATACGGTCTTGATCCTACATACATTTGTAATTTATTGACCTGGCATACACCCTCTCGACCATTAAGATACGCAGATGGAGCACTGCTGATTATTCCCAGGTTTTGGTTTGTCACAAAGGGTGATCGAGCTTTTGCTGTTAGAGCCCCCACACTATGGAACGCCCTTCCTGTTGAGCTAAGACAAACCAAGTGTCTTAGCGTCTTTTAAATCTCGTCTTAAAAACATTTCTTTTTATGAAAGCTTTTACAAATGTTTGATATTTATTTTTATTTATTTATACTGTTTTTATTTTATTCTAATTTTTTTCCTTCCCCCCCTTTTCTCTCCAATTGTGCTTGGCCAATTACCCTATCTTCCGAGTCGTCTCTGCTCCACCCCCTTTGCCAATCCGGGGAGGGCTGCAGACTACCGCATGCCTCCTCCGGTACATGTGGAGTTGCCAGCCGCTTCTTTTCACCTGACAGTGAGGAGTTTCGCCAGGGGGACGTAGCGCGTGGGAGGAGCACGCTATTCCCTCCAGTTCCCCCCTCCCCCCCAAACAGGCGCCCTGACCGACCAGATGAGGCGCTAGTGCAGTAACCAGGACACATACCCACATCCAGCTTCCCACCCGCAGACACGGACTACAGACAGTGTCTGTAGGGACATCCGACGAAAGCGGAGGTAGGATTCGAACTGGCAGTCACCTGGAAGCCCTTATTTTTACTCTTACTTATTTTTGCCTTGTCTGGTTGTATTTCTTTGTAAATCACTTTGTAACATTGCTTAAGAAAAGTGCTATATAAATAAAAGTGAATGTTTCGGGCCACCGGACAGGCCATGTCCATCTAGGAATTGCACCAAAATGTGATTTGGCAGCAATTGGCATCTGATTTTGATGATCTAAGAATCCTTACTCACATTTTTGTATATCATTTTCCGTTTCTGGTGTTCAGCGTTTTACTTAACACGAGTGTTATTGTTGTTGTTCAGGCCTCCACCACTGAGGATGCAGAGAGGGACATCGTAATCACTGTCATGGGGATTTACACGATCCAAAGAAATGGGGATGGGGAACCAGTGGACGCGGGTATTGTGATCGAAGGTATTAAAAGTCCTGAACAACGTAGGCAGTGTCATTGGTTCATCGTGCTTTTTGGGCTCATGTGATCCCCTTGATCTGAGCTTTCCAGAAGTTTTTTCCATAAGGTCATAATGAATTCTGATGGGCACAAGCAGAATGCAAAGACACAGCAGCTGAAAGTCAAGGTGTTTGCATAAGACGTGAACACCAGGTGACAAAGTACATCGTCAAGTGTCCTTATCAGATCTTTTGGGAGTTGATTTTGTTTTGCTTTTTCACTTTCATCTTCTGCCC
This sequence comes from Lampris incognitus, assembly GCF_029633865.1. Classification (NCBI taxonomy): domain Eukaryota; kingdom Metazoa; phylum Chordata; class Actinopteri; order Lampriformes; family Lampridae; genus Lampris; species Lampris incognitus. The sequence continues at coordinate 38,563,106 of NC_079218.1, forward strand.
AGTCAACTACCAATGGCAATCAATGATCTCATGGATGTTTTCTTTGTTCTGACATTTTGAAAGAATCGATTAAGAATCGATAAAGCTGTACAGAGGGAGGCCAGAGGCTGTAATATACTGGACTTTTACAGGACTGCAAGCTCCTGTTTAAATATAATAACGAGTGTATGATATGCATCCATGGGGAGTGGAGCGACTTATTGTAATTGCTCCTCCCAAATGAACTAATGGTTGATAGGTTTAAGATTGGATTTCCATGGGCTTGGACGAGTGTTTACACATGGAAAGTTTGCCCATTTCGCCTCACCACTCCTTGTTTGACTATACCCTCCACCCTTCTTAAGCTGCCATTTATCTCTAGTGTCATGGATGGTCAGTGTTGACCATGTATTTTCTGAGTATTTTCAGTTAAAAAAAAAAAGGTCAACAGGTTTTGTTGTCGCATGTGTGTCTTAATGGGATCAAATGAAAAAGAATTTTACCTTATTATTTCCTTTCCAACTAATCATATTAGTTTGAGTTGGACAAACGTAAATCGATTGTAATTATTCCATTTTAGCTGTATTTGATAAAAATGAGCCCCGATCGACCAGAGGAGGCGCTAGTGCAGCAACCAGGACACATACCCACATCCGGCTTCCCACCCGCAGACACGGCCAATTGTGTCTGTAGGGACGACTGACCAAGCCGGAGGTAACACGGGGATTTTGAACAGGCGATCTCTGTGTTGGTAGGCAATGGAATAGACCGCTACGCTACCAGCATGCCGCATGGCTTTAATGTTTTGGTTGATCTGTTATGTGTGCATAATGGCAAAAAAAAAAAACAACGAATTAATTACCCTTTAAAAATTGGCAAATATTAGTCAAAGATAGTAATGCATTTTCAGACATTCAAATGATCACTAGAATTTAGCTGAGCCCGTGTTTGTGTAATATAATGTAAACTACTAATAAGACACATTAGTCCCTAGCTAACGGGTCTGACCCTTTAGTCGAGCGGTTAGTGACGCCGCCTTGTGGTGCAGTACACCCCGTATCGAATCCCGCACCAGGCAAGAAAATAGCCGGTTACACAAAATCTGTGTATCACGAAATTGTGTATTACTAATATGTATTATATATGGTGTTGCTGAGCTGTTGTTAACCTGATATACTATGCATCCAGAGTCAAAATGCGGAACGTTTGTTCAGTTGCTGTTCCCCCACGGTCACTTCCATTGGTCCCCCTCTATAAATTATGCCGCGCACCTTTGTCCGAAATATGAGGCACAGAGAGAGGTTGTATTACTCAAAATCTCAGAAAAATAAAAATACAGTTTGATTTAGTAGATATTCTACAGAAGAGCTCAACTGAGTGTAATAAAATCTGGTTTCAGTTTGTTACAGTAACTAATTTAATTAAGATTTGAGGAAAAAAATGGGAGGGTAAAAAAATAGACATTCTGATCCACACTCCATGCCAGCTGGTGGCGGTAATGACCCATTTCGTTATTTGCCAACCGCCAATAAAGTCCAAGAAGAAGAAGACGAGCACGCCGAACAGCGTGCTTTTTGGGATTAAAATGCGAGGGGTAAGCGGCCCTGGGGTGTTTTTTTTCCCCCTGTAAATTCTTTGTAGCTTAAACTTTCTGTGTAGCATGCTAACATATTCCTTTTCATTTGTGTAGGGGCTGAAGAGTACATGTTACTATTGACCGGAGGATTTTGATTCGTGTTATTTTAACTTTGTCAGAATGAACGGAGATTGCCTCCAAAGCTATCCTGGTCTGGGCCAATTCTTCAAACAGCGCACGCCAGACACCACCGGTTACCTTTGCAACGGAGGCATGACATGTCCTCCAGCTTGTGAAAAACGTGCAATTTGATTCAACGAAAAAAAGAAGCTCTTATTTACCTTTGTAATAGAACTGAGGCGCAACCAATCTAAAAAACTGGCTGCCTGAATGCCAGGGTTTTGAGGAGCGGGGTAATGTGTTAACACAATTTCTCACTTCAAGACATCTGCCAAACAAATAGACTCATCACAAATGAATTGTTTCTGGCAGGGAGAAGAAAGGTAACAGTTTAATGAATTAACGTCAGCTGTGACTGAGACCTCACCCTGACAACCCCAACGCTGAATGATTAGATATGTCATCGTTATAACAGCCCTGGCTGTGAGTCGGTACTTTTTTAATGAACAAATAAAATATCTGTCACTCCTGACAACAGAGAGGCAGGAGCCTGTCTTATTTTGACATCAAATTATGTATGTAATCAAATTATTTCTACCGACTTCTCACAAAGATGTTCATAGCAGCTTTAGCACATTTGTCAGAGGCTTATATGCTTGATAAGACTTTTGGCTATTGACAAACCTGTGCTAACACCTAGAGGATGCTGACTTTTAGCACCGCAGGGTCATTGGCATTAATATGTCTCTGTCTCGCTCACCCACATACACATACATACACTCGCTGTCTCTCTTTCTCACACACTCGTTCTCTCTCACACAGACGCTCTCTCACACACACACACACACACACACACACACACACACACACATACACACACACACACTCTCTCACTATCTCTCTCACACACTCACTCTCTCAGACACTCTCTCTCTCTCAGCCCTTATTCTGCAAGGTCTGAATCTACAGCAGGCGATGACAGATGAGAAACATACCGCCTTTGGAGACGAGATGTTTCATTATGTTGTGTCTGCTTCTCTTTGGAAAGGTGAGTAATACACAGCTCTGTACAATGGATGTGAGCTGACCTGTGTTTGGGCGACAACATCTGTTAGCAGAAAAGTACATTGGCTACTGCAGCTTGTTCTGTTTGCAGTTAATGATAAATATCAGGCAAGAATGTTGTGCTTTGTGCTAAAAATCACAGCCTTTCATTTATTTATTTATTTGGATGGCATATTAAAGGCTGAACCTCAGTTACACGCTGGAGGTTATCGTGGGTTTTATCCGAATTCAAAATGCATGTGATTTACAAGATCCACCTACCTATGGTGAATACTGAATAGCTGTGTATGGGCGCATCCTAGTGAACTTGTCAAAGTCTACCACAGAGATGGTAAAAGGCTTTTCAACAGCAACGTGACCAGGGGTACTTTGGTATACCACTATACTGTCAAATTTAAGAAACAGTTGTTCCACATCCTGGTGGTCTTTTGACATTTTGGAGTAATAGCTCTCAAAGCCTTTATATTACATCCCCTCTTACAACGAGCAGCTTTTTTAAGTCTTGCCAATAAAACCTGTGATGTAACCAGGGTTAAAATATCAATCGTAGTTTTGGGCGGCACAGTGGCCCAGTGGTTAGTGCTGTCGCCTCAACACAAAAAGGTCCTGGGTTTGAACCCCGGGGTTGTCAAACCTTGGGGGGTCATTCCAGATCGTCCTCTGTGTGGAGTTTGCATGTTCTCCCCATGTCTGCAGTGGGTTTTCTGCGGGGGCTCCGGTTTCCTCCCACAGTCTGAAAGACATGTAGGTCAGGTGAATCGGCCGTACTAAATTGTTACACATCCTAGCTACCCAGCTAGGATGGGTTAAATGCAGAGCATAATTTCCCCACGGGGATCAATAAAGTATATTTAAAAAAAAAATCAATCACGCTGAGAGTCCTTGCGGGTTCCCAAAGGGGTGGAGGTGGGTGGGTGTGAAATGCTGCTGCATTACAACAGACAATAATGAACAACAGTTTCTTTTTCCAGTGTCATCACTGTTTTTCACTTGAGCTTTCTTTGTAATGCCAGAATATGTTTATTCATTTTTTTCCAGTTAGAAGATATTTTCATTTGCTGATTGAAGTTAAATGCTCTGCCAAAAATGCTAACACATTGCATATTATTTTTCCAGTGTATGAAAAGCCACTTTCACAGAGAAATCCTGGTATTTTCCTGGAATTGTTGGTAAAACACCCTTTCACATCAGCAAACTGGGCCCCCGAGCAACACCCGATGCTTTGACCGTCCATAAATCCCCACATTTTAGTTACTCAATTCCTGACCCAGTGGTAGCCGAATTGCAATGCAGTGCTCTTTTTCTTACATTTTGTGTATTTGCATGATGTGCAGTTAGTTTTTTGTTGATGCTATCAAAACAGTTACTCTACACTGCAGTTACAGTGCAGCTGATGAGGGAGAAACGGTTGCCAGAATGCAAAGCCATCATATTGCATATCTGGAACGGAAGTTTGCATTTTCACCCCACCCCCCCAACTCAAACTATGGATGTTTGCACACTTTAATTCTAAGTATGAATTCTAAAACCAATTATATGACTGATAAACACAAATACTGGAAAATATTATAAAATGTCCCTTTTACACTCATGTAATTGACTTTTGATTTGCTCTATTCATAAATGTGTTTTCACCTATAGATGATAGGGATAATACCAGACAAAGTAGGTATTACTTTACTTTTTGATGATTTCTTCCCATCAAAATTAATATTAACTTTCAAACTACTTTCCATACAGTGTAGTTTTATATCCATTTAGGCCTAATTTCCCCAATGCCACATTTAATTAAAAATAATGATAGACTTAAAGTGGCTGTCAGGTAGGAGTCTATAAACTTTGACCTCCAACCCCATTCTCATTTCCTGTCTAATGACCCCCTCATGTAAATTCTTTGCTATCTAGTTGGTGCACCAGGGGCATGTTTAGATAAAGGCAGATGGTGGGGCCGACCAACATAGACACATGATCGACTCCCATGGATGCCACCCTGACTGAATGTGGCAGCTGATAGGTCATTAGGTTTTTAATAACACTTTACATGCAGTCAGTACTCTGATAAAAACTGTGGTGAGTAACTGTGGAGAGGTGAGCAATTCTGACATAACACCTCCCAAAAAAATCCACCCCCCACCCCCTTGCTCTGCTTATACTTTCCCTCCTGTGAGTTTGCCTGTTGTAGCTTGTTGATGATAACCTAGGTGTTAAAAAAAAATCGTTTTAAGCCAGTCTTTTATTTAAACCAACATTGTTAGTGTGAAGCACTTTTTTTACTAAGTTGTGAAATATTTGTAAAGATCGCTATTTCCAAAGTACTGGTGGCACTTTGTGTGATGCTGTCTGTCCAAGATCTATCGTTCTGTCATGAAGACTGTAAAATGTATCCCAGTTGATAATCTATGCATGTAAAAAAAATCACCAAATCTCTTGGTTACACCCACATTGTTCACAAAAATCCCCTTTTGAACAGCAGTGCTTGGCTAGTGTGGTTGGCTGCTCTGCTCCATGATGTGATTGGCGATGAGTTAGAGACGTTCCTTTGGGGTGATTGTTTGTTTCATTTGGACCAAATAATTTTTTCGTGAATCAGAATGATCAGAATACAGCCCCAGGGGCAGCCAGATTCCCCCCTCCTTTTTTTCTCTCCTATTGCATGCGGCCAATTACCCCACTCTTCCGAGTCGTCCCGGTCGCTGCTCCACCACCTCTGCCGATCCAAGGAGGGCTGCAGACTACCACATGTCTCCTCTGATACATGTGGTGTTGCCAGCCACTTCTTTTCACCTGACGGTGAGGAGTTTCATCAGGGGGACATAGTGCATGGGAGGCTCATGCTATTCCCCCAGTCCCCCGACCGACCGACCGACCGACCGACCAGGTGCCTCGACCAACCAGAGAAGGCGCGAGTGCAGCAACCAGGACACATACCCACATCCGGCTTCCCACCCACAGACACGGCCAATTATGTCTGTAGGGCCACCCGACCAAGCTGGAGGTAACACGGGGATTCGAACCAGTGATCCCTGTGTTGGCAGGCAACGGAATAGACCGCTCTGCTACCCGGACGCCCCAACTCTTTTTTTTTCACAGTACATTAACATGATGGATACCTACAGATATATAATGGGAATTTCATCATATATGAAGAAAATGGTGTTAAAAGAAAGTAACCTACAGCAGCTCTAAGGTGAACAATCAAAATAAGGTGCCTACATGTGTTTGTGTAATGCAATATCTTCATGATCTGAGTTTACAAGACTCATTGGATATAATCAAATTAATGAAAGCTATGTTGCATGTGACTGATAGAACACATACAGTTACAGTGTATTAGCATTCTGGTTACTTATTATGGAAATCTTGGCTTTTAAATATAAATTGAGCTCTCACTGAGCACTGCTGCCAGGGACCATATACTGTATTGTTCCTATCCACACTTCCTCACCATAAAAAATGAATAGTTAAGTTAAAATCTGATTTTAATTCAGCCTCTCCTCCATTTTCCTGACTGTGAACTTCTACTACACCTCAAGTCGACGTTTTGCATTAAATGCATGATGGTGCCTGAGGGGGCAAAAAAACGCCACAACTTCTCTGTCAAATGAAACAGGTCGTCAAATTGATTTTAGCAGTCAGAGATTGAAAGGGCACAGTAAATGAAAAATATATAACTTAATCAATTTAGAGCATTTGATTATGATAGGTTGATTTGTGTTTACATAGCAGTCGCAATAATCAGATTATTGCCTCAACCTGATTAAAATCAAATTCTTGACTTTTATCTAAACACACTGACTGTGACTGGCTGTCCTGATGGTCTACTGTGTATCTGAGAAATTGGAGGCACTGTTGATGAACTGTTGCTGTCGCTTCCAATAAATGAACACCAAATTTTTATGGACTTAACGAGTTTGAATGAACTTGTATCTTAAAAGCAAAGCGTAGACTTTCAGCTCTTGTTTTACATGAGGGGGAGATGAGGCTCTTGCAAGCCACCGCCATTTAAAGTACTGTAATTGCTGGTATTAGGGATCAAAAGGTAGATAATTTGGAACTTCTGAAATGTCTTTATGGGATATATAAATAACTCAGTTATGAGAGGAAATGTTTTCAAGTTAAACATAACCTGTTCCAAAAAGGATGTCATCTGACACTGAAACAAGTTAGTTAATACTGATTATATCATGATCACAGAGAACACTGGTTTCTGATTGGCTGGAGGGTGTGCGGTAGAACTGTATAATACACATAGTTTGGATAAAGTTTAATTACTGTTCTAAATGTATGTGTTGGCCACAAATGTGCTATGTAAACATGTTGTTATTCGTCCATCGCAGCGACTGGGACCATCTGGTCATCCTGTGATGGATGACTGATGAGGTGAGGAAGAGTTGCGCATCCCCACTTTCTAGTCTGAGACCACTTACTACCAGTGGCAAGACTAAGCAAGAAGACTGGCAATGGAGACGGATGCAGATTTTTCCTCAGGGTTTCTTCCCGAAGCCTTTCCCGTAGACGAGTGTACCCGCAAGGCAGCGGAGGTTACAAATCAGAGTTTTCTTTCTCCTAGGTGAACTTTCTGACAAGGCTAATGCGCTTCATCTATCCGGGTTTGAAATCAGAGTTGTCCTTCTCCTAGATTGGCTGCCAACCAAGGCTAACGAGTCTAATCGACCCACCCGGTTATACCGCCAGGAACCCGGTCGCCCCCGCAGCACACTGTGAAAACAGGAGGTGCCACGAGAAGGTGCTGCTGGGGACACATTTGCGTAGGAGCGGCCATATGCTAAGGTCCTGATAGACCCGTGGTGATCACTACACCAGGAGGCGAGAGGCCACCGCGCCGCTTCGCATTCCTTTTGGCAAATTGGACATCTGGCCCAATACTGTCACCTCCCATGTAAACATAGTAACATGCTGATTCAGTAGCAAGTGCAGTGAGCGCTGTGGCGCCCCCAGAAATGTTTCATAGGGGTGGCCAAATGGGGCCACTGAAAATCTTGGGGTGGCACACCAAAACCAAAAGCCATGACTGAATTTCGGGAATTCTATGATGCTGTTGTAGTATACTGTATAGGCTAGTTGAAAACTGTCAATATGACAGTTAAGAAAAATATACATGATTGATTTAAATGAACAGCACCTAATGTAAAATATTAGATAGAAGCATATTCTGCATAATCAGAAGCATATTCTGCATATGCGACTTGTGGCTGGGGGGGCCAGTGGGGGGGCCAGGGATAGTATCAGGGTGGCCGTGGCCACCCCTTGGGGGCGCCACTGAGTGAGCATTCAAAATTAGCTTACCAAGCTAACCTTTGCATCATAACCAAAGGAGTAGGTTTGATTTTGACGCTGAGTACATAAAAGTTGTCCACAGGGGTCCCCCGGGAAGCTGAGGCTTTTTGCATTTATGGTAGACCTCTGACTGAAATTTCATGTCATCTAGAGCCTTTATTTATAGATATGGTAGCCAACACGATAATAATTTGTTTTTTTCATTATGTACTTGAGACAATATTTACACAATTTTGATTAATACGTGGAAGGATTGCTTCTGTCACCTGATAAAATAACACATTTATGCATGCCTATATGAACAGTGAGACAACATCACAGAAAATTGAATCGGTTCATCTGGACATGTTTAATGAGAGAGAAATGTCAGTCTCAACTGACTGAAGGTACCCCCACCCTTATAAACATAATGACAGAAAACAAAAGATTTGTTTCATATGCAAATAGGTGTGATCGTTAACTAGAGTTTCAATGGCCATGTGTACTATTCACAGAGGATTGGAGAATAGTTGCAATCACAGCATTGTGAGATGGCGACAGATGTACTCAATTCTCTAGATTTGTTGAGTTTAATTAATCAATCCACTTTTATCGTCACTTCATAAAGAACCACCATGACATATTCTTTGCATTCTATCTGCACATGGCAAATAAGATACTGAAGACTGAGCGAAACTTGCCATGTAACCTTTTCCACGTTCAACTAATAGGAATGGACCATGACACACTGAGTGACAATTACCAAAAAAAAAGAAAGAAATAAAAAGGTTCAACAACAGAAAAGGTACACAATCACAAAATAAGGAACCGAGAGATAAATGGGCTACACACTCTCCATTAATAACATTTATAAATTATTCATGAATCTAAACCATTGTTGATATAGTTAAAGGACAGTGTTTTAAACAAAAGAGTATGATGTTTATATTTCCTCGCTGATTCTATCATAAGGAGTCCTTAAGAGCATTTTGATGGTTAAGATGGTAGAACATCTTAAAACCAGAGCCAAGGTTACACCTGTCATTTCGATGTGACCCGGTGCATGCCAGAGCGTATGAACTGTTAGGTGTGTACACTGTCAGGGTGGATTCTGACCACGATGAGATCCGATCTGAAAACCCACGTATTGAAGTGGCCTGGTTCACATTGCTGTCGGATCTTAATCTACGTTTGGACATAAATCTGGCCACAATCTGGATATTGCAAGCAACGCCATTAATTTACTGCACCCCTGCTGACGTGTCTCCCATTAGTTTCCTGCCTCAGCCTCCACAAACGCATAGAAGCATGGAGGAAAACTAATTGTGGGGTGTCACAGAGACTTGGTGCCACATAGTGCTGGGGTCAGATGCCAGTGTGCAGTCAACACTGGAAAGTTCTTGCATAAATAAACCCAGTGACCTATTGCTTCATTATAATAGTGCACAGGGAAAGTAAATCCAATCCCACCTCTGACCACAGAGTTCACATACAGGAGCTGTGTGTACACACATCAGTGCGACCTGAGCTGGGATGGGATCTGACAGTTCTGATGTGCCAGGTCACATTGAAACAACAGGTGTCAGCCTGGCCTGGACGCCCTCCCTGTCTGAGTCTGTGCCACACTCGGGGGCCCTTCTTTGTAAACTGGTCTGGACTTGCCACTGCTACTGCTTTTCACAGCTCATTTACTGCTCTTAGCTGTGTCACCACACAGCAACGTGTTCCTCTTTCAGACCAGGTTTAAATAACTGTTTTAAAATTGTTCAACATTGGTGCCAGATGGGCGTTGCTTCCTCTGTAGGATAAGGAAAAATCATCTGGATGTTTACGCAGTAACAGGAAAAGACTTGAAAGTCCACTGACAGTTGGTGTCCGAGAGGCGTAGCTGTCTATTCCGTAGCCTACCAACACGGGATCGCCGGTTCGAATCCCCGTGTGGCCTCCAGCTTGGTCGGGCGTCCCTACAGACCCAACTGGCCGTGTCTGCGGGTGGGAAGCTGGATGTGGGTGTGTGTCCTGGTCGCTGCACTAGCGCCTCCTCTGGTTGGTCGGGGCGCCCCAGGATCGGCAGAGAGGGGGTGGAGCAGCAACTGGGGCGGCTCAAAAAGAGCGGGGTAGTTGGCCAGATATAATTGGGGGGGGGGGGGGAAATTGGAGGGAAAAAAAAGTCCACAGACAGCTTTTCTTTTTCTTTTGGGGGGGGGATTTTTTCCTCCCTTTTGCTTCCAATTGTACTTGGGCAATTACCCCGCTCTTCCAAACCGTCCCGGTCGCTGCTCCACCGCCTCTGCCAAGCTGAGGAGGGCTGCAGACTACCACATGTCTCCTCCGATACATGTGGAGTCACCAGCATCTTCTTTTCACCTGACAGTGAGGAGTTTCACCAGGGGGACGTAGCGTGCGGTGGATCATGCTACCCCCCCCCCGGTTCCCCCTCCCCCCTGAACAGGCACCCTCACCGACCAGGAGGCGCTAGTGCAGCGACCAGTACACATACCCACATCCGGCTTCTCACTCGCAGAAACGGCCAATTGTGTCTGTACGGATGCCCGACCAAGCCGGAGGTAACACGGGGATTCGAACCACCAAGCCCTTTGTTGGTGTAGGCAACGGAATAGACCGCCACGCCACCCGGATGGCCATACTGACAGTTTTTCTACGTGATGGACAAAGTATCTAAAGCTTTGTGAATAATGCTACTCTGTCAAGCCATGCGCATCTAATTCATCTCATTTCCCTCCACTCTTTCTCTTCATTTTTGTGTCTCATTGTTCCCCAGCTCCTTTCTACATTTACTTACTTCAAAATGTCTTCCATACAGATCTTTGGTTGGCTTATTCTTGACTTTCAACTCACGCGTACCTCCAGATCTTGTGACATTGTCACACTGCATTGCCTACGAGATAGTCATATAGAGTTGACCTTACGTCTCAGAGCATAGATTTTCCTTAAATTTTAGACAACAGAATAAGATGATGCCACAAGACAACAATTTCAAAAACATTTGGTCAGCATAATGTCTTTTCTTTTTCTTTTTTTCAAAATAGCACTCTGAAAATTATTTTTGGCAGAATGTCCGTTAACCCCCCACCCCATCCACCCATACCTTGATCACTGTACACACCTCTTTTCCTCTTACTGACTTCTTCTGTGGTTCTGTCTGTGTTCCTCCATCAAAAAGTTATGCTTATTTATAACAAACTTTTAAAAAGTAAAACAATCTTCCCCCCTTTCTTCTCGTCAAAATGAACAATCTCCTTATGTGCAGGAATACATCATCAAAAACATTCAAAATGTTTTAAAATAAACGAAAACCGAAAACATCAAAACCATTCAAAAGAAAACCAGAGCAATATTACCCAATAATTGAAATCGGAAATTTTAAAAGTTCAATTTTCCTCTCTCTCAATTATAGTCACTTTTTTATATTTGAGCTCAAACTCTTTTTTTTAGTTATTTATTTTCAGATATTCCAATAGCCTCAGTTCTGCTTTTCCCATTCGCAGCTCCTGAATTCAAATAAAAGTTGCTTCATAAAAAGCAGCATATTTTGCTTTATTTCAAACCCTCCCCTTCTCTTTTCCAATTTATCCACCAGGCCCAGGCAGTAGCACAGCTGAGAGCAGGCCACGCCGTCAGCACTGCGGCAACATTACTTCTATTAGGATCCATTAAATCACCACAGACGCCCTTGTTAAAATGTGATTTACTAATTCCCCTTCAATACACAGTTCTACCCAGCTGTCGCAGCAGGATCAACGTGCCATTTATTGGGATCTGGAGGAAAACAAGTCCAAAAATGATATGCAAAATCAAACGGAGGAGAGACCGAGGAAGGAAAGTGGAGAAGAAATGGGGTCACAGTCTCCTCATTGATCACATTCCTGTGGCAACTCAGACTATGTCCATACTAATCTGGAGAGATTTGAAAATGTGGTATCCATGTCAAAAACAGGCAGGTTTTCCATGCACACGTGTTTTCCAATCGTTTTCGCAAAATTTCCCATCCACATTGAAGTGCTGAAACAAACAAATAACTCCAGTCTCTTCCATTGGGAATGTGCACAGAATTTGAGCCTTGCAGCTTCACCTGAGATCACGTGGCAATCATACATCAATGTTTTCAAAACGCTTCATTTTTGCCATCCATACTACAATGTGAGACTGACATGTTCAGATTTATCCACTTTGGACAGCATTTTCAAAAAGATTGGTGGTCGAAAATGTCGACTTAGTGTGGGTGGTAGGCTAAAATGGAAAGAAAGACGTGTTTTCCAATTCTACCATGTTAGTGTGGGTGTACTCGTAAGTTTAAGATGTCTGTACGATAAATATTGAAACAAATGAAAAAACTGCCATAAGGGTAAGACACTTCCACCTGTTTACACTGCAAATCAAGGTGTTTCAAGAATTTAAATGAACTGGGAGTGACATTGTCTTGATCCAAGTGGATGGATCTGCTTTGAGTTAGGACACTGTTGCTTAACTCTGGAATTTTCCTTCTGAATCATGAAAGCGTTTTGAAAATATGTGGCCTTTTCTCACCCCAATGGCATTTTTGTTTCTTACTTTAAAAAAAAAACGGAATGCAAGATGTTTGGGAATATGAAGCCACATTTAGACTTGAATAAAATAAAATTCAGTTATTCCCTGTCAATACTGTGATGATATGTTTTAGGGTCTTTATTTCCCCTTCTGTTCTGTTCTATTGTAAACGTGAGATGCCACATCTATGCTTATTATTATGTGTTGTGTGCTGTGTGACGCCTGGGAGATTTAAGGGAAAAAAACTACAACTCCCAGTGCAGCAGGGTTCCTGAGTGTGACGTCACGTCCTGCCCATTCGTTTGGCGGGAACGGCTGATCGGTAACTGGTCACCGCCGGCCGGCCAGCACAGAGAAGTTAGGGAACTGTATGGCACACACTCAGGGGAAGGAACAGCGGTTTCTGCACACCTCTCTCTCCACTAAAAAACAAGACTTGAACACCATCTACAGCCAACAGGACTGGCCGCTCACGGGAGCTGGGATTGCATTCTTCGGACCACTGAGGGGCGACGTCCTCGCGGGGGGTCCCGAACCGGCTCACGGCTGCAGTGACGGTAAGCATAGCTGCCAGTTTACTCGCCTCTGTTTTCACATCAGCTCTGTGTTCGGTTTTCTCTCTATTCATTTCATTTTGTGCTACTGCAGTGGCAAGCTCCGGTTGTGTGCTTGCCGCGGCTGTACCATAATACCCATTTAATCAATTTCTGAGGGGTTGAGACCTCTTCGAGCAGGCTCTGGGCAGAAGGTAGGGAGACGTCTTGCACAGGCCATTAGTCTATCATAGGGACCAGGACCCTCAAACCGAGGCAACACTGATTAGCATAAAAGTAGTCATCATAAAATGTGATCGCCACCACCAGAGATTACTACAGCATGGCTATGGTGAAACTCAATCGTTTATTTCATAGATTTTGATAACGTATTGGTCATTGATCATTTAAAGTCCAACCAACATTTCAAATCTCATCACTTTTAATGTAAACAAACTATAAATTAATGTGTTATTGACTAGTTATTATTTTCCGAAAGAAGGTAAAGCGTAATTTTGGAGATGTATACTGTTATGACATCTAGACCTCGCGCTGCTGAGTGGGCGTTCCCATGATCTTTGAGTGACAGCTAAAAGTCGCCATTGCTGATGCTCTGTCAACTTCCCTGGACATACAGCTGTGAATAATGATACAAGGCAATAGATGGCACAGTTTTTATTTTCATCTAGATACTTTTACTGTCATGATTGTCCCAAAAGAGGACTCAACCTAGACCATACACAGAGCAGATTGATATAGTTGTACAAAGAAAAAATAGTTTCAGTTGGACTTAAACATTTCAACAGCCTTGTGGGAATGTATTGTATGTCCATATCACCACCACTATAAAGCATTTCCTTTAAGCCTATAGTGCAATGTAAATAGTGTCCCATTCCATTTGCTGGGAAGATTGGTGTGACTCCACAGCATTTGCGAGCGGTGTTTAACTTGTCAAATTCAACATGGCTGCCGTCCCCTGCCTACAAAGCAAACAGCAGACTGCTGTCAATAAAGACCTTCTTTTCCAAATCGTTGCCCACTGAAGTTGAGTAAGCCAAATCCCTCTGCGGCTCAAAAGAGGAATTGGTCCACAGCCACGGTACAAAACATTCCCTGGTCTCCAGAAAATCCATTTATACAGTATTGTTACTGCTATCTTTTGTGTTTTACTATAACTTGCTATACAAATATTCAAGATAATCTGTGTCACATGTTATCTATGCTACATATGAATTGGTGTCCTTGTCAGAAATCATATCAGAAAAACTAATGAAAATGTACAAAGATTACAGATTTTGATGAAAATGTACAACGATTACAGATTTGTTTTCCCTTGATGACATTGATGTAGGGGCAAAGAGGTTCACAGTGGATGCTGGTGTTATGTTAAGTTTTGCCTGCCTACCGAGAATTGCGTGCACCTTGTGGGATAAGGCTCTGCCAAAAAATGCATCCACACAGTGACTGTATTTCTGGAGATAAATGAATCAAATGGTTTACCAGCACACATTTTGGGCCATTTTGGCTCGACTGTGTGAATTTCATATGTTTCATAAAAAACCTAAGCTGAAATAATAGGGGATGCATTACTTGGCAGCAGCAATCAGTTGTGCCGCATGCACCCGTAATGCTCAGTAGTGACACTTCAAATCAAAGTTGATAGGAATCGGATGGTTTTATCAGCACATGCTGTATTTGATCGACTGTGACAGAGTGAATTTGACACCCCAAATTTTTTTTCCGCATCTAAAAACCTCATAACTATCCGTAATCCTATGTATAAAAACGCATCAACAAAGAACACTGTAGATTTTCTCTGGTGATGAGCACATTGATAAGCATATTAAAGAAATCACCAAGACTGCCTTTTTTCACTTACGTAACAGCTAAAATTCGGTCTTTCCTGTCCATGGCTGACGTAGAGACTAATACGTGCATTTATTTTATCCACACTTCCATCCATCCATTATCTGAACCATTTATCCTGCTCTCAGGGTCGTATGGATGCTGGAGCCTATTCCAGCAGTTATTGGATGGCAGGCGGGGAGACACCCTGGACAGGTCATAGGGCCGACAAACACACACACACACATTTATACCTAAGGATAATTTAGTACGGCCGATTCACCTGACCTACATGTCTTTGGACTGTGGGAGGAAACCGGAGCCCCGGAGGAAACCCACGCAGACACGGGGAGAACATGCAAACTCCACACAGAGGATGACCTGGGATGACCCCCAAGGTTGGACTATCCAGGGCTCAAACCCAGGACCTTCTTGCTGTGAGGTGACTGCTAACCACTGCACCACCGTGCCGCCCTTTATCCAGGCTTGATTACTGTAATGTTCTGTTTTCAGGTCTGCCACATGCTAGTACTAAAAATCGTTAGGTGGTTCAAAATGCTGCAGCTAGTATCCTAACTATATCTAGAAAATTTGATCATATTACACCAATTCTTGCCTCCCTTCGTTGGCTTCCGATCAATGTTAGATCTGACTTCAAGGTGCTTCTGCTGACTTGTAAAATCCTAAATGGGCTTGCCCCGTCTTACCTGTCTGATCTCCTTAAACCATAGATTCCATCTCGAGCTCTTCATTCTCAAAATACAGGGCTCCTGTGTGTACCCAAAGTTAAAAAGAAGTCAGCTGGTGGCAGGGCCTTTTCCTATCGGGCTCCGTTCTTGTGGAATAACCTGCCTGCTGCCGTTAGACCATCAGAGTCTGTTGAGTCCTTTAAATCCAAACTTAAAACTCTTCTCTTTTCCTTAACCTACAATTAGTTGCCTTTAAGTTGAGTACTTCACAACCTGTACTGCATGGCGGGTCAGTTTCTGTCTCAAATAATTTACCAAGCACTGTTCCGCTGACGAGATTATAGAGTATATATTGACTATTGCAAATTGTTCTCTCACATGTCTTTTCTCTCTCTCTGAATGGTGTCTTTGCCCTTCTCTTCTGTGTATGTGAATGGTGTGATGTGAGTATCCCCTGTGTGCACGTGCAGTCTCCTGCTCCCAGGTCTCCATGGTGATGGTGGTCACCACCTGGACACTGCTTGGCATCCTCCTCATCACATTTTGTTTATTAAATATCTTATAAATCCGTATAATTTTGTTATACCGTTTCATAGTTGTATATTTCTCTCTCCAATGTGTGACTAATGTTTTTTCTTGTCACTTCTCCTGTGTGTGTGTGAATGGTGTGATGCGAATCTCCCCTGTGTGCATGTGTAGTCTGTCACATATACATATAGTCCTGTCAGGTCTACATGGTGATGGTGATCGCGTGGCAGAGGTACTGAGCTGTTCTGGTGGCATCTGGACACTGCTTGGTATCAGGAACACTCTTTGTCATTTCACCTCATGTACTTGCGCACATGAAGTGAAATGATCTTCATCATATTCTTATATTTCCATTATAATTCTGTTATCCTCTTTCAGTGTTGTAACATCCATTGCACATCTGTCTGTCTTGGGAGAGAGATCCCTCTGTTGCTCTCCCTGAGATTTCTTCCTATTGTTTTCTCTCAGTTAAAGGGGTTTTTAGGGAGTTGTTCCTTATCTGATGTGAGGGTCTAAGGACAGGATGTTGTATCGCTATGAAGCCCCTGAGGCAAATTTGTGATATTGGGCTATACAAATAAAATTGACTTGACAAGCGTTCGCCTTAGGAAATATTGAGAGATTAATCAAGGAAACCTTGTACATTTCAGGCCAATCGTTTCAGGGAAATCCTACTACTACTGAGTCTAATAAAACATGGATGACTCTAAACATTGAAAAACTATAGACATCAGATCATTTATCATCTTTGATGAACCTGACAAAGAAATTATATCGTTTTTAAACTGTACTTTGCCTTAAAAATGCGCCCTGTGAGGTGCATGCAATCCTTGGCAGGCCGGCAATGCACACTGCATTCTGGTTTTGAAAGATATTTTTCCAGCTAATTATTTTTAAGCACAGAAGATATAGAATATCAGGAATCAGGAAAACTTTATTTGTCACGAAACAAAATATTTGAAATGAAATATCATTTCCCCTAAGCCACAGCAGTGCAACACAAAGACAAAAACACATATCCAAAAATTACAAGAACACGTCAACCTATACTGTTCAAGAGAATGAATGCAGGATGACTGTTGGAACTGCCGGTCTGTATGGTCTAGCAGTTAGCTTAGCCTTCCTCGCTTCTGCGTCCTGTCAGATTGCCCTCGGTGTGTCCTCCTTTGGTGCAGCTCCAGCAGAGCCGTGGTCCCTGGGCCCAACGGACGCCACAGACCAAGTTCTCCCAGCCGATCCAAGGCCAGCTGTCCTAGCCAGACACTTTTGACATACCTCCCTGCACTCCACATGACCACACTAAAAACGCAGTCAACGCTAGGCGAGGCCACCACCAGACCGCCCTCAGTGTTGTCAGAACTGCCGATCTGCATGGGCTAGCAGTTATCTTTGCCTGCCCCACTTCTGCGTCCTGTCAGACTGCCCTCGGTGTGTCCTCCTTGGGTGCAGCTCCAGCAGAGCCGTGGTCCCTGGGCCCACTGGCTGTAGCGGACAAAGTTCTCTCAGCCGATGCAGCACCAGCTCTCCCATTCATCAAACAGACACAAAATTTGAAGAAGACATGAACAAAGACTGCAAGGACAGTACTGGGTGAGGCCACTGCAAACGTAAGGTTGTGCTGCCATCTTCCCACACCGGTACTGGGTGAGGCTGCTGCAAATGTGAATTAGCGCCGCCATCTTTCCACACCGGAAGCGGAATATCTGCTGTCCTTGTCATGCTGCTGATGAGTATGTTGGCAATTGTTTTAAATGGTTCTGGACAAGAAAATCAGTTTCATGCCTAAAAAGCAAACGCGGCACTTCCAGCATATTTCAGCTGTTACACAAAGTACTAAGACGACTTAAAGAAACAAAACTGAGCAGTTGACATCATGAAACACAGCCCTTGCGCAAATACAGAACAGCTTTTTTTAATTTTCATCGATTAAACAGCTTCTTGTCTTTCACGTGGAAAGAAGCCATGTTGGGGGGGGGGGGTGGAGTTTCCATCCCTAGTGGTTGGATTTCATCTCCATCCTCCCATCCAGCAGGAGAGTGCAGCAAATACCTGGTTTGGTTGGAATATGTGCAACTTCTTGGAAGTATTCTGTGGTTGACAGACCGTTTGCAAAGATTCTCCAAGCAGCACCTCCATTACTCGCTGTTAATAATGTCCGATAAACCTTATGTGCATCAGCCAGGTGGGTGCTGCACATTGGTGGTGGTTGAGATGAGTTTCCCCCCTTCACTGTGAAGCGCTTTGGGTGTCTAGATAAAGCACTGTATAAATGTAATCCATTATTATTATTATTGTTATGTAATTATGGCAGTGTCACATCGGCACAATAAAAAGACTGCAGCTAACTTCCCTTTAATTTAAGTGGGCTCTGACAGACACAAGTAATTTTCGCTTGTTGATGATTTCTTTATCTAGTTGAGAACAGGGTCTACTACCACAAGGTTTAATACCGTGGAGGACACTTATGAAGGTTGGATTTGGGTTCGGAGAAAGGATTAAAAAAATGCATTGCCCTTCAGTTGCTCAGGATACCATGAATCTGTTCAACAGTTTCTCCCGACACTTTTTTCACCATTTCCCTTAATGTTCATACTGAGGGGTCAGATGTCGGAGGAAGTAGAGACTATTGCTGGACACTGATAGGTGATAGATTGGTTGTCCATCATTAAATTGCAATAGACAATCAGTTATTACTCCCGAATTCAGGAATCCAGAAAAAATTAAGACTCTAGAAAGTGTGTGTGTGTTATTTCATGTGTGTGCACGCGTGTGTCCAGGTCATAATGGCAGTGAAGGTGGATGAAGGCTGCAGCAGAGGGTGGTCCCCAATTGTCTTGGTTCTCCATGCCATTGGACTCTGGCTACCCCCTGCCAAGTGTGGCAGGGGTGCCATGTGTGGTGGCTGCAGGCATATCAGCCCCGCCACGTAAAAAACAGTCACGTGCAGGCGTCCTCCCATTATGTGGCTCCGGGATCGGCCTCTACACCCACCTGAGGACCCAGAGGGAGGATGGTCATACTCGACCCCGAGTGACCGCCGATGATGGTGAGTGTGTTAAAGTGCTCGTTTTATGTTTGCATGTGCATGTGTAAATGACTGTAGTCATGATGAGGAAACACTTAACCCAACCTCCTCTAATAGTAATGAAGCAAGATTAGAATAGTTTGTCGACAACTTTCTTGAATTTCTATAAAAAAGAGGCAAAAATCCACATGGACAACTTTGCTCCAATGGTATAGATCAAGTGCAAGACTTGTGTCATACCTCTGTGGTCTTATTTTTATGACCGATGTTGGGTTATTTTTCGTACTCATGAATAATGTAATACTTGTCACATTCCTGATGGAACCAACCAGGATTTTCGACACTCCCTTTATCATAACCAGAGTATCAGACCATTATCATTCATATCTCTATCCCAGTGATGAAGATTAGAACCAGCAAGGTCACATCCATCACAGAAATTGAGCCATAGACTCTTCCACATCTTTTCATATTCATGACTGCTTTTTTTTGTCCTAATTTCTCAGCTCTAATGAATAAATCATTCATGACAGATTTCTGACAGGACATACCTGGAGTTTTGATATTCTGCAAAGTGGTGAGCAATATGTCTCCACTGGTGATTTTGCTGTACGACCCATCTGCACTAGACTAATGTGTGGCTGGTTTTTCTCGCTCCACTGAATAGTGTTTTCACTGCAGATACCTGAGGGGCTAAAACCGCACCTAGATGCAACAGATTTTTCTTCAAAATAACCAAAAAGAAAATAATAGCATACATTTTGCCACAATTCCCCTTACATCAACAGAGAAACAGGCTGACTGCTGACTGCAGCACACATACATGCACGCGGACGCACACATATCTTTACATTTATCACCTTTGTTCAGGTGTTTGTTTTCTTCTGCTGTGTTGAATGATGTTTTCAAAGCACCTGTGAAAGAAAAGCACCCTCAAACGTCTCAATTGTAATGACATTTTACTCATATCATGCATTGAAATGATTTCATAATAAACTTTGTAATTTTTTTTTTTGTTTTGTATTTATTCATGAAGCTGGTTCTATAAATTTAGCCCAATGATTGGTAATATGTTTAATGTTGACCGATTCCCAGACAATACAAATCCAGTCCTAATCACAGAGACCTTCACTACTGTTTAAATAAGAGCAGTTAAGCCCAGCAGTGGGCCTTGGATTTTGACTGGATTTACTGGTTTTGCTGTTCTGTTTATTTCTTTTGTGTTCCCAATTCGCTCATTTATTTATTTAACCTCTCTGCTAAACGCATTTATGAAATCCTGATGGAAAATCTACATTTCTCACCCTCTGTTCGCTATCGCTGATGTGTCTTTGCTTCAGTGATATTTCGTCACGTGTTCTAACTACAGAGCACCCCAACAAGAGTTTTTGGCTAGTTTGTAATGTTCCTCTCCAATCTTTCCAGTGCACTCTCTACCATGAGTACCAAGTAATGTTTTTGCTCTGATAAAAAACATTGCCCCGGCCAGAAATTTGCTTGGTGAAATGCTAAATATATCCAATATAAGTAGAACATTGTTTTTTTTTGTTTTTTTTTACATACCTGCTATGGAAATATCTTAATAGAATCAGAATCAACTTTATTGGCCAAGTGTGCCTATGCACACGAGGACTTTGACTCCGGTTTACAGCACTTGCAGACATCACTCACACAAAAAACAAAACAAAAACAGAAGAAATAAATGGAATACTGGAGGTAAGTATGTATGCACAACAGGTATGCCACTGCTATACTGAGTTTTTTATGGTTGAATAATTATCTTACGCTTATATATTCTATTATATTGCGCGTACATTATATAATAAATTACTGACTTATTTTGCTCATATATATTACATACTTTTATATCATAATATATACTAAAACTAAACTATATATTTATTATATGATTATATACTATATCGTATACTTCTGTTATAATTATAACAGTTATAATTTGTAACCAGTATACAGCAGTTGTATGTGTATTTACAATTGTACATTTGTATTGCACATCATAGATATGTAGGTGAGACATCTTGACCAGAGGGGGATGTATTCAAAGTGTCATATTTACATAAGTGTCCATTATTGCACCATGCTGTTAAGTGTTCATGAGGGAGATGGCCTTTGGGGGGGGGGGGACTTCCTATGTCTGGTGGTTTTGGTGTACATTGTAGCGCTTGCCAGAGGGTAGGAGTTCAAGCAGACTGTCCTCAGTGTGGGGGGTCTGTGCCGATTCTACCCACCCGTTTCCAGGCTCTAGAGGTGTACAAGTCCTTCAGGGTGAGCAGGGGAGCGTCAATGATTTTTTTTCTGCAGTCCTTACTGTTCGCTGCAGTCTATCCCTATCTTTTTTTGTTGATGTTACGAACCAGACTGATGGATGAGCACAGGACAGATTCAATGACTGCGATGTAGTACTGGCTCAACAGCTCCTGTGGCAGATCAAATTTCCTCAATTGCCACAGAAAGAACATCCTCTGCTGAGCCTTTTTGATGATGGAGTTGATGTTGGTCTCTCACCTCAATTCTTTGGCAATGGTAGTTACTAGAAACTTGAAGGTCTCCACGGTTGACCCAGGGCTGTTGGATTTTTTGAGGGGGAGTAGTGCAGAGGGGAGTCTCCTAAAGTCTACTGTCATCTTCACAGTCTTCAGTATGTTCAACTCCAAGTTGGTCTGACTGCAATAGAGCACCAGCTGCTCAACCTCCTGCCAATTTGCAGACTCGTCACCATCCTGGATGAGTCTGATGACCATAGTGTCATCTGCAAACTTCAGGAGTTTAACAGCCGGGTCCTTGGAGGTGCAGTCATTGGTGTACAGGTAGAAGAGCAGTGGGGAGGGGACATATCCCTGAGGAGCAGCAGTGCTGACTGTCCGTGTACTAGAAGTTACTTCCCCCAGCCTCACCTGCTGTTTCCCGCCTGTCAGGAATCTGGTGGTCCACTGACAAATGGCAGGGTATACAGTGAGCTGGGAGAGTTTGGAGGAGAGGATTTCTGGAATGATGGTGTTGAATGCCGAGCTGAAGTCCACAAACAGGATCCTTTCATATGTCGCTGGGCAATCCCATGTTGACTGCATGATCCACTGACCTGTTTGCCCAGTAGGCAAACTGCAGGGGGTCCAGCAGGTGTCCTGTTACGTTCTTCAGGTGGGCCAACACCAGTTGTTCATAAGACTTCATGACCACAGACGTCAGAGTGACAGGCCTGTAGTCATTGAGTGCTGTGATGGAGGGTTTCTTGGGGGCCAGATGATGGTGGAGCATTTGAAGCAGGACGGGCCTTCACACATCACCAGGGATCTGTTGAAGATCTTTGTGACGTTTGGAGCCAGTTGGTCAGCACAGGCTTTAAGACAGAATGGGGAGACCCATTCTGGATGTGGTGCTTTCCTGGTCTTCTATCTCTGAAAAAGCTGGCTCACATCCTCTATACATCTTGAGTGCAGCCTGAGTATCAGGGAGGGAAAGTAGGGGGGTTGCCAGTGGTGTGATGGGAGCTGTAGTCATTGGGCTGGAGTGGGTGTGGGGTATGAATTTTTTCCTCTCAAATCTGCATTAGAATACATGCAGGTCATCAGCCAGTTCTTTTTTTTGCCTCAGCATAAGGGGATGGTCTTCTGTGGTCTGTGATGTCTCACAGGCCCCTCCACATTGATGCAGGTTTGTTGGCTGAAAACCTCTTTTTCAGCTTTTCAGTGTAACTTCTTTTAGCCACTCTGATCTTCTTTGTCAGTGAATTTCTGGCCTGCTTGTACAGGGCTCTATCCCCACTACTGTAGGCATCCTGCTTTGCCTGCTGAAGTTGTCTCAGTTTGGCTGTGAACCATGGCTTGTTGTTATTGTATGTGCAGAAGGTCTGGGTAGGCATACACACGTATTCACAAAAGCTGATGTAAGATGTCACAGTGTCAGTTAGTTCATACAGGTTGCGAGCTACAGCTTCAAACACACTTCAGTCAATGCAGCCAGAACAGTCTTGCTGTTCCTGAAAGAAAGGGCAGCAGAACGTGCAAAGTCCTTGTTCATCCCATTGAGGAGAAGCAGCTCGTCCATTTTGTTGGGCATGGAGCGGAGATTCACCAGGTGGATCGTTGGGAGTGCAGATCAAAATCCCCACTGTTGGTGCTTCACCGGCGCACTTCCTCCATCCGCATCACCTCCATGTCTCACAGAGAGCTGCTGTTCCTCCAACTAAGATCTCCAAAAAACTTTCCAGGTTTGTGAAAACTGGTAGAAAAACTATCTGGGGTTAACTGCCTAATGTTAAGCAGCCCTTCTCCAGTGAAAATAATCACGGTTTAAGTAACTGGACACAGAGAATAAACAATAACAAAGAAAGTACTAGAGAGCGCTGTGCTGAGGCTGCTATCCATGGCGCCATCTTGAAATTCTCATGTGCAAGTATGCAGGGTATTAATGGATAACTAAGAGCAAACAGTTAAATAGGTTTTATCTGCATTAACTTTTAAATAAACAATTGAATGTTTCAGATGAGAAAAAGAGAACAAATCTCTCTGACCAAGGCACTCCGTTTAATTAAAATGTCTTTATTGGAACTTGGACATATATCCGCGTAGCGGCTCGGGCCTTCTTCAGGGCATTTTTAGGTCCTTTTTGGATATGTCCAAGTTCTAATAAAGACATTTTAATTACACGGAGTGCCTTGGTCAGAGAGATTTGTTCTCTTTTTCTCATCTGAAACTACTAACCTTGGACCAAAGAGCACCCAACAAAAATATATTACTTAACTACAGAGAGGACTGAGCACGCCACTGACTCCAAACACAAACAATTGAATGTATTTTCTATGTTATTTAATTAGTTTTCCAGACTGAAGGAGGTTTAGAAGAATGTGATGACACGTGGCGTCATTGATGAGGACATTGCTGAATGTGTCTTTTCTCCAACTGGGTGGCTTTAGTTTAAGTCATGTGTGAGCAGATCGTATGGACCGTAGGCATGCCCTCTCATGGATCTTGTTCATTAGCAAACAAGTGGATAATGAATGAAAGCATTTATACAGTACAATAAAGCGCTTATGCTGTTTAGTGGACATCACCTTTCCCTCCTCTGTGGGTGTCCTCCCCGATACAGCGATGTGAAACCCTGTGCTAACTGAGCAGGGACAAAATTATTAAGGTTTTTTTTTTTTTGCCTCTGACCAGTAACCAATGAGTATATCTCATGAAACAAGGTCAATAACAAGATGACCTGAGTTTGGGAAGATTAGGAGACAAAAGAAGATTTCTGACTGACATTAAACCATACCAAGTATGAAAAGGGAAAGGACTAGCCAAAAGAACCAAAAGGAAGGAAAATGTGGGTCAAACATGCTTTGGGCTGTCAGATGCAGAACTGTTCCCTAAACTGCCAAAACACAAGGAAGAACTAAAACCCAACAGAATTAAAGCTACCAAAAAACACCTCCAGATCCTCCTAATTATAAAAGAACAAAGTTACAAAACTAAAAGTACAAAAATGGCAAAAAACAGTTGGTGCCAGTGTTGGGAGAAGTGTCTCTGTGGCTGCTTCTCCAGGCGATAGGAGGCCAACGAGAAACAAACAAAAAGACAAGCAGCCAGCAGGGGCCAGCACGTAACAGTGATGTTCAGCTATTCTGTCCTGCAGAGGAAATTCAAACCTAGCCAGCATAGTCAGTCTCTCTCTCTCTCTCTCTCTCTCTCTCTCTCTCTCTCTCTCTCTCTCTCTCTCTCTCTCTCTCTCTCTCTCTCTCTCTCTCTCTCTCTCTCTCTCTCTCTCTCTCTCTCTCTCTCTCTCTCTCTCTCTCTCTCTCTCTCTCACACACACACACACACACACACACACACACACACACACCCCACTAGTAAGCCAGGTATTCAAATATGTTAATTGCCAGCGCATTGATGAATGAGGACATACTGTACATAGCTGAGGACATCTGCTGGGATCCACATGTAACCCTGATTTACACTCAACATTGATAATTGCACTAAACAGTCAGTATCCAACATCATTAATCTGACCTTAACCATGCTAAACCCAAACCGTTTCTAACCTTACACCTAAACTGAATCATCTTTAATGTAACACCTAAACATAACCATTTCAGAATCATGTTTGTTTGCCATGTAGGTTTGCACAAACATGGAATTTGACTGCGGTTTCATGGCTCTCTCAGTGTACTTAACATAGAATAACAACACTACAACACAACAATCTAAACATATACTTAGATTTACTTAAAAATCTCTAATAGTTCAAATACAGATGATAATGACAATCATGGATTACATTTTTAAAGCAGTTTTCTAGACACCCAAAGCCCTTCACATTGAAGGGGGTAACTCACTTCAGCCACCACCAATGTGTGTAGCACCCACCTGGGTGATGCACGGCAGCCATTTTACACCAGAACGCTTACCAAACCAGCTTGAGGTGGAGAGGGAGGAATCATTGAGCCAGTTAGGTGGCCAGATGGAGAGAGCCAGGTTGGGAATTTTGCCAGAACACTGGGGATCCCCTACTCTTTGTGATAAGTGCCATGGGATCTTTATTGGCCACAGTGAGTCATCTCTTACACCAGTGTCACAACACTGGGGCATTGGGATTTGTTTAGTAGGACCAGAGGGAAGACTGCCCTGTACCGGCCCACCAACACTTCCAGCAGCAACTTAAGTTTTCCCAGGATGTCTCCCATCCAAGTACTAGCCAAGCCCACACCTGCTTAGCTTCTGTCATTTAGCAGAACCAGGGTACATGTTGATATGGCTGCTGGTGATCATAGTGGATGTCCTGAACAACGTCCCCATTCATTACGCTGCTGGAATGCATCATATCCATATGACAAAATGTGATTTGATACATGTAGCCGAAAGTAGTAATAGTAGTAGTAGATACATGTAGTCTTGCGAGGTGTAGTCACATGTGGTGCAGTCACATGACCAGTTGACATGCATCATATACACATGACAGAATGCTAGCAATCTAAGTATTTTGGGAACTGCAGTCATGAGGTATACAACCCCCCCCTCCCCTTTAAGACTGGATTGACCTTACTGACCCTTAGCATTTGAGTGAGGTTGACTTTTCTGTTTTTTTTTTTTTATTTCTGTCCTAGTTTTATCACATATTATGACTGTGATGAAGAACCTCTCTTGGTTGCAGTGATTAAAAATCTTCGAAAAACATTTGTTCTCATAAACTCAATTTATTATTATTGATATTATTACTATTCCCTCTCCTTATTCACTCTAGCTCACTCGACCAGTGCTGCTGCTCACTGAGTTAACCATGAGCATGTGTGAATCCCATCAATAGTTGAGTAAGATTGGGCAGTGATGGTGTCAAAAAACATGTATTCGAGTATGAGTCTTTTTTTTATCTTAACCTTTTTTCCATATGCAATCATACAGAAGTGAACATATACACATGATACCTGAATCACATATCCAATGTAAGCATTGCACCGACCAGGTTCTGTTCAAAGAGGCATCACAGACATAGGTACCCAAATAACCTCATTCTAACCAGTATTCAATCACCCATATGTTTAAGCACACACTTCTTCATATGCCTGCTGGGAAACCATTGAGCTTGAAGAAGAAAAGGTCAGGAGAAATCTCAATTAGTTTTTCACTGTACCATCATTATATATGCACTATCACAGTCACATCTATACATGGCTCCAATTACATGTAGACTGCACAAGTCGAACTCCTCCCCTCGACTGAGATTAGAAAGAATTTGTGTCCTTAATCAGTCTCGGTAGCTGTGGAATTACCGGTGCCCACTTATTGTTGAAAACATCAGTCTCTAGTTGGAGTTTGGCTGTTATGCTTTCCATCAAATATAGACTGTTTAACCTTTCCCCCCATTGTTGGACAGTTGGTGGCTTTACATTTCTCCATAATACTGTAACTGTGGCACTGTATGTTTGAAAATACATGAAATAGTAGCCCCCTAATTTTTGAACTCAGTGAAAGCTAAGGTCTCAAAAATAGAACTACCTTTTCACTTACCTGTATTAGTCTGTTATTTGGTCCTTTAATAGGATTTGTGGTTATGTTCTTCCTGCGGACCACAGCATTGTCAGCAGAGGGCGCGCCTTGCATTGCATTAGGCATCATTCGCTGACGCCAGTAAAGTAGGAGCCGTCAGTACGTGACGAGTGAGTTCAGGGGTCGATTCAAGATGGCGACCTGTGCGGTTGGTGAGATTCGAAGCTATAATTTGTACCACAACAAAAAGAGACAGATAAACTAAGCGTTATGACTGCTGTGCCGAAGTTTTGAAAAAGAACACTGCGAGTAAATGGAATAGCGCCTAACACGGGTTTCTTATGAAATAAACGTGAAAAAGTAACACGCTAACTTCCTAGCTTTGCGTTAGCCTAGTGCTAGCTTAACGTCAAGATCAACGTGCCGAAAAGAAACTTTAGAACCAGAACCTGTACATCGCTGCTTGAACAAGAAATCGAGGGCTTTGATGGTTTGTGCTCGCCGTTACCTGTTACACAACCTAAAAGCCCGGAACCGAAGAAACGGCGCTCCAAAGACGGTGACGAATCGGAGGGCATTTCAAATGCTGATATCCGAAAAGCGGTGATTGATTTAACAAAACGCTTCACTATTGAGCAAAGCATAGCCAGAAACAGTGACTCCATTACGACAGTGTGCGAGCAGCTGAAACGGATGGAAATTCAAGTAAAAGAAAACAAAGAACACATGAAAGAAATTTCGGGGCAAGTCTCGCAACTGTAAAAGAGAAGTGAAGAGGCTGAACGTTAACAGCAGACGATGGCATTTACGCCTGCGTTGAATGAGAGAGACCCCTGCAGAAAACATCAAAGATGAACTCCTCAAGCTTCTCGCGTTGCTCGCACCTGAAGATCAGGGAAGGTAAGATCAATAAAATCATTAATCAGATTTCCATACCGCATCGGTCGAGGCCCGAGTTACTAACGACCGCCACCAGCACTGTTTGCCAGCGGGGTGCCGGTGGCAAACAGTGCTGCTGTTGGGCAAAGGAAAAGGAGAGGGGGAAGTCAACCGTGTGCAACCGGTTGACTTAGATCGGGCAGCGACAGCGTCGCAACATTTTGTACTCGGGTATGAGTTTCGCATACTATTGGGCCTATCAGCGTAATATTTTATTTCATTTTTCGCAGTTATAGCTGTATGATCAAGAATCTCTTGTGGTTGCAGTGATTCTAAACTTTCGATTAAATCCATACAAGTTTGCTATAAACATGGCGATAGAGCAGGCAGACTACTTGCACTACAGCTCAAACAGCAGCCAGCTAAATATACGATACCAGGGATCAATACAGGTACAAATAAAACGTCACACAATCCCTAGACTATTAATGACGGATTTAAACAATGCTAATTTGCTTTATACCAATCAGATGCTGAAATAGATTTGTCTGAAATTTATTCATTCCTTGATTTCCTAGATATCCCAAAGCTCAATCCTGTAGTCCTTCCTTGACAACTCAATATCGTCTGAGGAGAATAACAAAGGCAATCAAATCAACTCAAAGTGGGAAAGCACAAGGTCCGGATGGGTTTCCTATTGAATGTTATAAAGAATTTGCATCCACACTTGCACCCATTTTTAAATCGATATATGATGAATCTTTTACCAGAGGAAAATGCACCAGACCCTCTCTCAAGTGACAATGTTAGTACAACTAAAGGATAAAAAATCCCCTAGAATGTAGTTCATATAGACCAATTAGTCAGCTAGGTTGTGACTATAAGCTACTAACCCATGTCCTTTCGCAGCACTTAGAAGCAGCCATCCCTACAATCATTAATGAGGCTCAAACAGGCTTCATTCCTGGGTGAGAGTCATTTTTCAATGAGCGGAGACTATTTAATGTGTTATTATCCGCTCATTCAACTCTACAGCCCGAAGTTATCCTGTCCCTTAAGCTGAAACAGCTTTTGATAGGACTGAGTGGGACTATTTATTTGCAGTCCTCGAGAGATTTGGAATGGGACCAGTTTTCTGGAATTGGGTCAAAGTTCTGTATTCAGAACCTATCACTAGTTTGAACCTCAGACTATTTTTTGCGACATAGAGGTAGGAGTGGCGCAGTGGTTAGCGCGGTCGCCTCACAGTAAGAAGGTCCTGGGTTCGAGACCCGGGGTAGTCCAACCTTGGGGGTTGTTCCAGGTCGTCCTGTGTGGAGTTTGCATGTTCTCCCTGTGTCTATGTGGGCTTTCTGCGGGGACTCCGGTTTCCTCCCACAGTCCAAAGACACATAGGTAAGGTGAATTGGCCATACTAAATTGTCCCTAGGTATGAATGTGTGTGGGTGTGTGTGTGTATGTCGGCCCTGTGTGACAGACTGGCGGCCTATCCAGGGTGTCTCCCCACCTGCCGCCCAATGACTGCTGGGATAGGCTCCAGCATCCCCGCAACCCTGAGAGCAGTGTAAGCGGTTCGGAAAATGGATGGATAGAGGTAGGGAGCAAGGTTGTTGTCTGTTGCCAATTTTATTTGCTGCTGCAGTTGAACAGTTAGCAATAGCCATCAGATCAGAGAGTAGAATCAGTGGTATTACTAGGGGTGAAGCAAGTCATAAAACAGCTCTTTATGTAGATGACTTGCTTCTACGTATATATGTCTGGTCTGTTGGTGGGTATACCTCATCTCCTGGAGCTGCTGCAGAAATTTGGGAATATTTCGAGATATAAAATAAATGTATCCAAAGCCCTTCTTTTTCCATAAATAATTTGGGCAAACAGATTACAGATAGCCAGCTGTCCTTTAAAATTGACAATGAAAAATGTAACTATTTGGAAATTATGATAACAAGTACAGTTAAGGCTCTTTTTAAATATAATTATAAACCAATACTGGACCACACCAGGGTGGCATGGTGGTGCAGTGGTTAGCGCGTTTGCCTCACAACAAGAAGGTCTGGGGTTCGAACCCCGGGGTTTTTCCACCTTGGGGGTCATCCCAGGTTGTCCTGTCTGTGGAGTTTGCATGTTCTCCCTGTGTCTGCGTGGATTTCCTCCGGGTGCTCCGGTTTCCTCCCGCAGTCAAAAGACATGTAGGTCAGGTGAATCAGCCATACTAAATTGTCCCTAGGTGTGAATGTGTTGGCCTTGTGGTGGACTGGTGACCTGTCCAGGGTGCATCCCGCGACCCGAATTCGGATAAGTGGTTTGGATAATGGATGGATGGACTGGAGCACACCAAAAATTATTTAGATTGATGGTCGAGGCTTCCAGTCTCTCTAGCAGGATGGATAAACTCAATAAAAATTACAATATTGGCTAAATTCCTATATTTTTTTCAAATGATACCCATTTTCCTTCCAAAATCATTCTTTGCTCAAATAGATCACCTTATCTCTTCATTTATATGGAATAAATCCACTACATGTATGAAGAAGTCAAGCTTGGAGATTAAAGAAAGTTGAATCACTTCATCTGGATACAACGTTGATTCAACTACTGGTTCAACTTTCTTTGACATTCTTACCTGGATTACTGAGCATGCATAAAGACCTCAAGCTTGGAGAGCTCTCAGTCCCTCTCCAGGGCCCTCTCTGGGCAGACATGGAGTTAAAGCCCACTTTTCCCATTTCTCCAATATCACTTTTGATTTCCCCACTTCAAATAAATATCAAAACCCAGACCTTAAACTCAAATTTGGTTGTAAAAAAAATCGGTTAAAGTGATGGTTTGGCGGCCTGTCGAGGGTGTCTCCCCGCCTGCATCCCGATGACTGCTGGGATAGGCTCCAGCACTTCTGCGACCCTGAGAGCAGCATAAGCGGTTTGGATAATGGATGGATGGATGGATGTCGGGCCAGTTTAGAAAACATTTCTGTCTCTGATAATGTTTAACCATATATTTACAACATCTCCACTAGACTTTGGTGTCTACGGTTTGGCACAGAAGTGGTTTGGTTATCTTTGATGATCTTTTTAATGATGAAAACATTGTAACAATCATATCTTTGTACCAGGACCACCGTTTGCTTATACTGCTTAATTGGAAGGGAATGATTCCTCCTACTTATATTCAGTGGATCTGGAATGTGATGCAATTATTACATTTAGAGAAAGAGACGTAGTACGTGGATCGGAGGAGAAATATAACAAAACCTGGTCATCATTTACTACCCATGTTGAAAACCTATCTCTAACATGAGTTATTTTGGTATTCTTATGACTGTTGACACATGCAATGGTTGATAAAGGGAAACACATTTAACTCTGACCATGATTATGATTATAACTATGAGCGCTATAACTGAATTCCCTTAAATAGTTTGTGAAATTCTATTAATTCCATGTTATTATTTATTAGGTTTTGTTTTTATTGTTTTCAGTATGTGGTTGTGTCAGATATTTATTTTACTTTTTCTTACTGTTATTTTTGAATTCATATTTACCTTTGTATTTTCACTTTTGTAATCTAATTGACGAACCTGACAGTGGTCACCTGAAGGTGGGGTGGGGTGGAGGGGGGTTACACTCAATATCATGATTACTCAAACATTCAGATTTCTGTATTCTTGTGATGAAACATTTATAAAGCTGTTAAAAAAAACTTCGAAAAACAGCTTGACCAGTGATGCTCACTGCCTGATCTGAGTCAACCGTAGATCGGGCAGCGACAGTGTCAATACATTATGTATTCATTATGTTTTATGTATTACAAGTGTTGAAAGCAAACTTGAAGTTGATTGTATTTTTCAAGTCAGCAAATCATTCACTGCTGATCTTGGCACAGGAGTACAGGCGTGTGTTCAGCACTGAGAATACGTATCAAAACTTTTATCTAAATGGAAACGGTGGTGCGTTGAACACCCTGTTGTGTTATGCAAGCGTTGCAACTATGGCAGCTGAGAAGGACATTCTTTGCATTCTTGGCGAAGAATTTTCTGAGCCTGATAAAATCAGGTTAAATATGTTTTTAATACTATAAAATACTTACAACAAACATGTCCTCTGTCTTCAATTGTTGCATACACCAAGCTTCAGTGGATGCATTTGTAAAGGACTTTAGTTGGGGTCATTTGAGAAAGAAAACTAGAGAATCTAGCGATGAACTAAGCACAGAAAATAGCTAGAACAAATGAAGATGTTTGGGCAGAATATAGAGAAGAGGTAGTAAGAGAATAAACGGCAGTTATCGATCTCACGAACCCGACTCACGAAGGTGGAAGTCGGAAACACCTGGCAGTGACGAGCAGCGAAGACGACCAGTTCTGCCAGGGTGCAGCACACAGAGTGTAATAGCATAGCAAACCTTTTCTTTTTGAAAAGTGCAGGTTCATATTACATTTGTTCACATTTATGTGAGGGTCTGCCTAGGAGGGTGTGCACTTGCAGACTGACAGGCAAAACGTTTTTATTTGATAGATTTTTTTAGCTTGTGGGCTGCGTATTAAAAACGTTTTTTTCCCATATTTCCCGTTCAATTGACTTAGGCGCTGTGCAAAAGTCTTATAATTGCAGGAAAAATACTGGTTTTCTGTCCACGCGTGTGTGTAGGTGTGTGTGTGTGTGTGTGTGTACATACACACAGAGTGTTGTGATGCGTCTAGTGCAGCAGTGTGTAGTTGGAGGGAAGGTGCACGTGTTCTTCCAACCCGCTTGTGTCCTTCCTGGCTAGCCTTTGTGGCGAATAGGGAAGCATCCTAGCGTGTAACCCTTCCCTTGCCAGTACATAGCCTCTCCTTCACCAAGACTCCTGCCAGGCCTCCCCGTGGCCACACATGGTAACTGGGGTCTTGCGGCCCCAGGCTAACTTGGCAGGGGATCTCGGCAGTGGGCCCCAGAGATATGGTGTGCAGGCCCACCCTGGTGGACACATCCTGGCACCTATCAACCACTGCCCCGCTGCCTTGTGGGTGAGTCTGGAAGACATAAGGCTAAGGGAGCTTACCCCAACAGAAAAGCAAGCTGTGGCAGCACGCTTCGAGGCGGTTTCCAAAAAACTGGATTTCCGGCAGCCCCCTGCAGTTGTGTGGAGATGCCGGTCGTCTAGGGATCCCCCTTGCCATCGGAACCATCTCCTCTACAATCAAGTCATGTGGCGTTGGGAGAAGCGCACCCCCCATGCCACTTTAAAAACCATCTCTGCGCGGGTATCTTCTGCTATCTGAGTCCTCAAAGGACCCACAAATAGAAGAAGATGGTCGTCATCTGGCACGATGGACAACCAGCAAGTGCAAGCAAGCAAGCAAGTGTGTTTGTGTCTGTCCGCTACTAATCTCACATACTACTGGGTCTGTCAGCCTAGTATAATTTTAGTGCACGTGCATGACTGTTTGATCAAGGAACTCTCATGGTTGTGGTGATTCAAAACTTTTAAAAACCTATTTTATACCACAATTGTGTGCTGACTCCTCAGCTGGTTTTTCGCATAAGTCTAAACATCAGAGAAGGGGAGATACGCAGGCAGTGCCTTCGTATTTTCACTTAGGGGTGGTTTGTTGTCCAAGTCCGAACACCGTGAAGGAGAGCTACGTCTGATGGGGATCTGCACTTTACTGAGTGCACTCTTCTAGTTCTAACTATCGTAGCTCCCCCTCCTCTTTCAGCAGTTTCTATCTGTGGATGTATCTCATTTTTCTAAGACAGTCGGTATTGAGTGTATTGTCAGAGTGATTGTTATTTGGGGTGCTTTAACTGTGCGCTCTTGGCGCATGGAGAGCCGTTTTCTTTCCTGCTCTGCTCTGTGCTGGAATGTTACAGTGTGAAACCAGATGTGGAAAGAGCGGCACAATATTCCGTTCTTAGCATTTCCGTAATATCCACGAGCAACAATATATTCCGATTGTTAACGTGCAATAAATATGGAATCAGCTGGAACCGCTGCGCCACTTCATTTTGAAAGAGCATCGGCCAATAGGGAAACTCCCTCTTCCATATTTACCAGCGACGTCATTGGTCAACCGAACAATTGTGTTTACTTCAGTGACGTGTTTGGTCACGAGCAGCCCAATCGTGTAACTTGTTCTCTCAGTCACTCTAAACACGATCAGTGACAGACATACATGGTTGTAGGGCTGGCCCGGTCCAGACAAAAGCTATGTGTGCATGTCCTTAAGTTGGAAGTCATTAACACAAATAATGAGTAATTAAAGAGACTTTTAAGTAAAATAGATTATTACAGCTAATTATGACTGACTGCAATGGTCAAAATAAGGATAAAATTAGCAATCTCCGGCATTCAGTAGCATACTGTTCATGCTGTTATTCAGTGGCAAATCATTCACCACGATAGAACTCTCACTTCTAATCTAGTCTACATTCTGCTTATGCATTGAGGAAATCATTCAGTCAGAACCTGTTATGTCAGACTTTATATGTAGGGATTTACTTTAGATTCCTTTTGAAATATAGTTGACTCAGGCCAGTGCATTTATTTAGCATTCAGATTCTCAGGATAACTTGATATGTTCCAAAAGTAATGTCGAGTCTTCGTTGGGGGTCTATAGGACGGAAAGAAACCTAGTATCAACCGATGTAAGCCTCTGAGTTGAATTGAAAGCCAAGCAGCGACAATTTAGACACTTTCCCCCAGATAACCTCACTCAATCAACAAGGCATTTTATCCTTTCCCCAGTACCGTGGGGGTGAAGGCCAATTGTTTGGGTGCTCGATGCTTCCCTGTGATTTTGCTTGTGAAAACTGCACCATGACGGATGGTATCTCCCTTTCACTATTCTGCTTTGAAGCATTGGAAACCGCAGCCGGTACAAACAGGATGGTAATTGTCTGTGTGATCAGATTCTCCTGCCTCGGTGGGTGTTTGGCTCTGAAGAGCCGCTCTCTCTCTCACACACAACTTTATCATTTTATTTTATTCCCCACCTCTCTTCCACAACCCCTGTCTGCGTGACACCGACAGAAAGGGTATTGACAACAACCCTCAGTGGAACATTGTTATGAGTAATGGTCATGGATTGCCACAAGATGTTGAACACAGAAAGACTATCACATTAACTTTTACAGGAGTTAAGGCCAGCTCGACGGCAGCTCATCAATGGATTGAGGCTAGAGAATTTGCAATTTACAATTTCATTTAGCAGACACTTTTATCCAAAGTGACATGCACCTGAGAGTTAATACAACACAAGCAAGGATCTAGTCAGGTGGCAACAACATAAATAAGTGTCAGAAAAAAAAACTAGGTTCAAGTCTGATAGGACATAGGTGTCAACAGGCAGTGCACAAAGGCAATGCATAGGGTGCATATAATCGATTTTATATATATATACACCATCAGGTGTGGAGGTATTTGAGAAAGAGCTGGGTCTTCAGCTTCCTCTTAAAGATGGAGAGGGACTCAGTGGATCAAATGGAGTTTGGTAACTTGTTCCACCAACGGAGAACTACAGAAGAGGGGAGTCTGGCTAGTGACTTAGGGCCCCGTTGTGGCAGAAGTGCCAGGCGCCTTTTATTGGCAGAGTGCGGTGAACAGGACTGAGTGTAGACCTGAGTGAGGGAGTTCAGGTAGGCGGGGGCTGTTTTGTAAGCGAGCATTAAGGTTTTGAATTTGATGCGGGCAGCAACTGGAGAGATATGATGTGGTGTTTTGGGTTGGTTGAAGACTAGACGTGCCGTGGCGTTCTGGATCATTTGCAGAGGTTTGAAAGTGCATGCAGGGAGACCTGCCAGTAAGTAGTTGCAGTAGTCAGTGTGTGATATAACAACAGCCTGTAGCAGGAGTTGTTTTGCAAGCTCGAACAGGTAGGGTCTAAATTTCCTGATGTTGTACAGGGCAAATTGGCACGATCGAGGAATCGAGGCCACGTGAACCTTATAGGTTAGTTGGTCATCAGTTATGCCACCCAGGTTATGGGCAGACTTTGTGGACGAGTTGGGTTAATTTGAGCTGGACACGAGCTCATACACAGGAACAGGGATGGGAGATGGACAGGGTCATTGAAGGAATTGATTCATGGCAAACACCTGGTAGTTGTTCCAGAGGGTAAGATTGCCACTCTTTTAGTGTCAGCTATAGTCATTTCAAAGTAGTGACAAAAGGTTGGCACTTTTTCCCAAGGTACATTATTTTTCTGTGCATGTCTTCTCGTTTGTCTCTTGCAGAGGCTCATACAAGACAATGTACGCCGCTGTTTTTTGTACCAATATAATCTTTGGCAGATTCTTTGAGGTCAGCCAGCAAAGATGTTTTTTCATGCTCAATATTTTTTTTCCAATATATATCTATTTTTAAACCATTTGATGGGTGAAATAGGCCGCTGTAGCATCCATCATCTTCTTCTTTCGGCTTGTTCCCTGTTTCCCAGGGGTCACCACAGTTTCCATCGGTACCCTGTGAGGGCACAGCATCGATGGTGGTCTTGTCAAGCAGCATAATGATTTGGCAAAATTTTATGTCGGATGCCCTTCCTGACACAACCATTAACCCTATGGACGGGTGACAGGCATGGGCGCAAGTCCATGAATGGCATCCGGTGCTTTACCTGTGCCCCCGCTGTAGCATCATCAAATGAGGAATATAAAAACATTTCTGATTTTTTTTTATTTTTATTTTTTTTATCTAAAGACAGCAGGGCATTTGTTTTCCTTAAATAATGACTAGATACAGTTTAACATCTACTCCCATTTGAGTTCATATCAGTAATATCTTCGTTATTAGAGTGAAAGTCTTGGCAGCTTCTCCAACTCATATACTGATCTACGATTTATCACTGCTGCATGGTTTTAACAATAGATTTTATTAGTTTTTTTTTCTTACAAAACAATTCCCTCATAAACCAGAACACACAAAATGCATAAAGAAAACTGTACAGTCGGCTTCATTTAGTCTGAACGTGTTCTAAACGATGAACAATGTTATCTACAACAGTGGTTCCTATCAATGTCTTCTATCACACCAAGCAGTTCAGCTCTGCAGCCCTGCACTAGAGGGTCAAAGGAGAGTAATGGAAATACTCATGTCAACATTGAAAGTGAATTCAAACAAACAACATGAGCTAGCCAATAATAGTTACGTCAGCAAATGCAGGTGAATTCTTGTTGCTTTTGCTCTCCTTGGCTCTTATAGCAATGTCGCATTGCTCAACTGATCTTATGAGATAAGCTGATGAGATGTGACACCGGGAGGGCAGAGATCTAACCTTTTCCGTAAGCAACTGTATGTGACTGTGTGATATCAAAGGAATCTGAATGATAATTGATTCTGTTGAAGGTCTTTTTTTCATTACATGCATGTCTTGGCACTGTCAAATAGATCAGTTATCCAACCCATTGCCAGGGAACATGGGGCAGGGTAATAACTTTGGATGAAATGGTAACTTTGAAGGAGCAATAGAGCCTGAGTCCTTCAAAGCTGAGTTACAAGAAGCTTTTCCTCTGCTACATTAAGACAACCAGGCTACAAATTGGAAATATCTGCTTCATTTTGGCTAAGTGGAACTTAAATATAGGTTGGATATTTTTCTCCTCAGTGCAACAGTGGTCTAAGAAACATCATCAATATCATTAAAGTCTTTGCCAAAATTGCTTCAAGGCAGAGTAGCAGCAAACACCTAAATCACAAACTAGAACGACTAATCGGTTTCACTCTGTGTGTACTTGGTTTCTATTGTTACACAGCTTCTACCCTACACATTGCATTGGGAAATTAGGAACTACGGGCACAACTATATGTATTGGGTGACAATGACAGATTTCTCCTGTGTTTTGACTTTTTTTTTTTTTACTGGGAACGATGGCATCAGCAGACACACCATACACAAAATGGTGTCTGGATTTGCAATGTTGTGGACATAAATGATATCGATACTGTAGAGTTGGACTCTGGAATGAGGGTCTGCAGATGGCAAGAGGGCTTTGGAGATTATTTTGAGTAGCAGGTGCTCTGAATGACTTTAAAGGCCTGTTTATAACTTGGCAATTAATGATCCCCCAACCAAATGATTGCCTGCCACATTATCACCTACACTCCATTGCTGCTTGATTTAGACTTTGGTTGCAGTCGCTAATAAAAAGTATAATCACATGAATGGTAATAGAATAGATGTTTAGCCATTTGCTCTCAAGACATTGAGGCATAAAACCAGGAGATAAATGTGCTTGCTGTAATATAATGTGATGATTGAAATAAGTTAGTTTTATAATGTTGTGAGCCAGTGTTGGGGTCAAAGTCCATTCAAATCTAAGTCTTCACGATGGATGTCATG
Organism: Lampris incognitus; assembly: GCF_029633865.1. Classification (NCBI taxonomy): domain Eukaryota; kingdom Metazoa; phylum Chordata; class Actinopteri; order Lampriformes; family Lampridae; genus Lampris; species Lampris incognitus. Next base: position 38,601,476 of record NC_079218.1, read on the forward strand.
ACCATTGCAACGTTAACAGGTCGTCCATTGCCGGAAGTATAAACCAAAACTTATTGCAAACAACCATCAACTTTCGAACTATAAATTTGCCTTAAGCTTTTTACAACATTTTTAAACTGCCCAAAGTGGTAAGCAATATCATAATCCCTAGGGCCGTAAGCATGTGTTGAGTTATCACAGACAGACCTCGAAGAACTCTTTGTAAATTCACATTTCTGTTACCTACTGTGACTTTATTTTAATTTTCCAAACAGTCTGCTTCAATTCAAACCCGTTTCCTGTTAGGTCTGAGCACATTCACTGGTAGAGTACTTGCTCAGTAGCTATTCTATCTTAAAGGACCGAATTCACAATAGGATATTTTGCCAGATTAGCTACCCAGATATAAAAGAAATGAAAATGTTATCCTTAACATATAACATACAAGCTGGCTAGCTTTTGTTTTCTTTTCTTTTTTTTAAATAGAATCTGCAAGCAGGTCTTTGTTCCAACCAAGCAGTTACACACCTGATTCTATTAGTTAACCAATAGTCTTTGCTAAAGACCTTAATTTATAGACTCAGGTGTGTAACTGCTTGGCTGGAACAAAGACCTTCACCCACACTGGCCCTTTCTGGATCGTGTTGCCCATCCCTGCGTGCGAGACAAGAATGATTTCAATCAGCAAGAATGGGGAAGTATAGGTTCAGAGTCAGAACAAGGACCCAACTGATTTAAAATGACCTTTACATTCACCTAATAATGTCAGTGAGATGGAAAGGAAAACAAAACAATCAAAATTTTGCAGTGGAGGTTTGGATGGAGTTTTTACTGTGGTTCAGGATGTTCATGGAATAGGCCAAGGACAAAAAAATGAAAACGCAGGAAAGCAAGTGCAAGGAAGTTGTTGCCCTACAGTTAGTTTAAATATAATTATTTCAGCAAAAAGTCAGAGGAGGGACACCAACCAATTTCCTCAAGACTGATATATATATATATAAAGAATACTCATAATCATTATTAGGGTTTTTTGATTACAAATTCCAAAGGTAATATAAAGATGTGTTGTAGTAGGTTTACAAATAAGATTATTCTTTTACCAAAACTTGACTGGTATGCGTGTGTAGTTCAAGACTGAAACTATAGATTTTTGTTGTTTTCTCTCAAGAGCTTCCTGTGCATGGCATATCATTTTCTGGTTTCTAACCAAATACAGAAGAAAAAATAATCATGTCATATTTAGAGTCAATGATACACAGCAACAGATGCATACAGTAACACTACCTTACGTCACCCAGAGGGAAAAATGTCTGATTAAATAACACACTGAAAATATAGTTTTCTAACCATAAAATCTCAATTTACCTAATGATCTATCTTGACTTGAAGCTCTTTGGAATGACGGCAACAAAGACTGAAAGTCACTTGGAATTCATAGGCGATGCCGGTCTACATGTGAGCCTGGGCAAAGCCAGTCATTTAAAACAGTCATGAGGAAATCAACTAAAGGTATTCCCCAGCAGGTGCAGAGTTTTTGGAGAAATAGGAGGCAATTTGTACCCTTTTAGGAGTCTGAAGCATGTACAATTCAGCTCTGGCTGGGTTTCTATGTGACTAAAATATCCATAATCAAGCAGTAATGGATAACTTATTTGTCTCTTTGGAAATACACTTTAAATAAAACACATGTGCGTAACCTCTAATGACAAGAGGAGAAGGAAAGCTTTGCGTGGGAGAAAATACATTACAATTCCATGAACAAGGACAAACACTATTACCCAGATGGACTTATAGCATATGAAAAGACCTGAAGAGACACATACACGAAAGACAGACGGACACAGACATCTTGTAGTGACTCAATGCAACACTGGTGAAGAGGACAAACATTGTTGAGATAAACAAACAAAAAAGAAAAAAAAGCTTTACTCTAAAAAAAGTGAACATTGTGCATAGTTCATAGTCCATTGATAAACCCTCTTCAGGTACCTATTCGCTGTGATAACATGGAAGGAAGTGCAATAATGTACAACTCTGTATAGTTAAGTGCACATAGATCACTGTTGCACTGAACGCATTGACACTTTCTCCCAATAGAAATATCACAACAGGATTTCTTAATATTTTCTCAATTACTCTATTTTAGTGTACGTTTGTTACAATAAACCCAGGCGTGTAATCCTCTTGCTCAGTCCCAGGGTTGAGTCCACAACTTGTGTCCACATAAATCTTGATAAGCATTTTGGCCTGATTTTGCTCTCTCTTGCTATCTCTATTTCTTTCCCTATCCTCCTTTTCCCTCCATTTTTTCCTTTTTCACTCATACCTCCCCAACCCAGACTACTGTGTTTCCTCTCTTGATGTCTGACACCTCACAGTGGGGTGCGCTCTGTTTGCCATTAAGCACGAAGAGTGACTCAGCTGATGGTGTCACGATGTACTGTCCGAATAACCCACTGGAGACCACCACCCTGACAGGACCTCCCCAAGGCCAGACTTGGGGAGCCAAAGGCTCCTTAAGGCTATGGAGAACCTCGGTGTGGCCCGAGGACAGCTCTAAGAAGAGCAGGTCCGTGCCTGAGCTTGAGGTGGCCACCACCACATGCTGGTTAGACTCTGTGAAGGATGGTTGGAAAACCAGGTCAGAAACAACCACAGGGCTATCAACCTCCTGGTTCAGGCCAAGCTCCCCCTGGAATGAAACCATCTGAATGCTTAACTTTGAGCTCAGAGGGTCAGGGGTCACAATGTAGCGACCATCCGGCGACACGTAGGGCTGGCCTGTGATGTATAGGTTTGGACCAATCACAGTATCTGTCACGCTGTCAATAAGGAGCTGGGGCGGGGCCTGTAGGTGGCTCTTGCGCTGACATTGGATGAAGTAGATGCCACTCAGGTGGGTGTAGGCCATGCTCACTGGAATGCAGCTGTAGTTCTTGAGGCTGATGGTCTTGATGCGGTGGAAGCTCTCAAGGTCAATCTTATGGACTGCCGGTTCGTTTTTGAGGAAGAGGAAGGCAAACCTGGGGTGAAAAAGTTAAAAGAAAAGGTTAATAGCCTTTCCAGGATCCTGGGATGTGATTAATACTCATGGAGATTCTCATTAAAATTCTCATTTGCTCTTTTTCTCTTTCACTTCAGAGGGACAGCTGTGATGAGAGCGTAATGAGGATGACTTTTTTTTTTTTGGTGAGGTCATCTACACCCGCAAGTGTGTACATGCATTTGTATTTGCAGGTGCCTTATACCTGACGTGAGTGATGATGAGGTTGGTCGGGGGAATGAAGAAGTCATTGACTCTTTGGAATGTTGTCCGGATTGTGTGATGTACTTCTCCAACGCTGGCTTGGGGGATTACCTGCAGTCATTCACAGCAGAGGAGAAGAGAGATAGTAACGATACCTAAAGACCACGTGAGCATGTTTGGGTGCAACTGACTGACTAGCTTTTATACCAGTCTGGCTTTACACAAGTTAGCATGCTAAAGTCAAGGATTCCTGCCACTTTGCTATCTCATCACAGCATATAAATCTGCAAAAATGTTAAAAATTTACATGCCTTTTAACATGACATTAAAAAACCAGATATTACAGCGAAAATATATATAAGTAGCATGTGTTTGGGAACATTATGGCTGTCAATAACTGTGTTCATGCAAAAGCTAAATGATACTAAAGAATGTCAAATTTCTCAAAGCAGATCATCATTTTGTTCTCTCTGAGCACATTGTCTCAATACATCCAAGTAAATAATAACGGATAACTTATTACTGATTCCAGACACTAATCATACATGATTGACTTTAGGGAATTAGGTACAAATTATTTTATATATCTAAACATTTGTATAATAAAATTCGACTGTTTTACAGTTGAGACAATGAAAGACAGGACATGAGCTCTTATTTTGATGGGGGTTAAATGATTAGGTTGGGATATGAAATGTGGTTAGGGTAAAATGCAAGGGTCGAAATAAGATAATGCTACTAAACCAACACTGAAACAAACTGATGTTGGCATGCTACTGTCAAGTAAATGCTAATTAATCATTAAAACAATGGATTTTAAATGGAAAGCGAATCGTTGTTACAAGAAAAAAGAAGTCTTAATGAGGAATTTTACAGACCATTATGACTCTGTAAGACTGAATTCCTTAGGTTGGGCTGTGTTGGTGCCTTGGTTAGTAAAGGCCCAGTATCTTCTAGAGTTAATTTGTGTTCAGTAACTATACACAAATGGAATTAATTAAATTAACAACTCTGTTCAGCACCCTGCGAGTCCACCTTGTATGGATCGAGTCATTTTGCCTCCTTCTATGAGCTGCTTGCAACTCTTTCATGAAATATCCCCTTACTGTATATGTAAGCCTGAAACCAACTGAACACATATAATAAAACTTATCTTTTTCAAAATAAACCCTGCTAGTGCCAAAGGTGAGCACTTGGAGGAGATACTCACTTGTTGGTGCTATGCAATGAGATAGGTTTCATGACAAAATAAATATTACTCATGCTTTTTCTTTATGTTGTGATCATAAACAGAATAAAATGTCAAATAAACATGGATTTTCTGTTATTGACACTATTGATTGTTTCAATTTTTTTTTTCGTTTCTCGTTTCTGCTTTGTCAAAGTAGATCCGGCTTTTGTGTCCTCTCCGGTTCCACCCGTGCTGTTCTCTTCAGCTGAAGTCAAAATTGTTTCAACTTCAGAAAGAGGTGAAGCACTCACCATTTAGGCTCTCAAAAGAGGTCAGATCCCTTCATTGGGTTGAGTGTGCACAGACCTCTCCATATAGAAAACAATGCAAATCTACTGGAAGCACTGTTTATAGGTTTCTGGTAGACACATGGCCCAAGTCTGCTGAATTCACCCAGTCCATACTTGCTTGGACTCATTAAACGCAATGCTTCAAATATATGACAGTGTACGTTTCCTGTCAAAAAGGTAGCAGTATTCAACTTTAGCCTTTATGCCTGCAGTTACTGGATGTTGTCATCCAGAGTGATTAAAGGTGTGTGAGCAGGCAAGGGGCCCTTTCACCGGTCCCACAACTGTTGCAGTGAACCAAACCTGTGACCAGAGTTGTTAAAACCGGATACAGAAAGTAAAAATGGCATCCGGGGATCCTGGTTTGAATCCCCGCGTTACCTCCGGCTTGGTAAGGCATCCCTACAGACACAGTTGGCCGTGTCTGCGGGTGGGAAGCCGGATGTGGGTATGAGTCCTGGTCGCTGCTGCACTAGTGCCTCCTCTGGTCAGATGGGGTGCTTGTTCGGGGGGGAGGGGGAGCTGGGGGAATAGCATGATCCTCCCACGTGCTACGCCCCCCTGGCAAAACTCATCACTGTCAGGTGAAAAGAAGCGGCTGGCGACTCCACATGTATCAGAGGAAGCCCAGGCCCCAGATCAGCAGAAGGGGTGGAGCAGAAATCGGGACGAAGAGTGGGGTAATTGGCTGGATACAATTAGGGAGAAAAAAAGGGGGGGGGAATCCAAAAAAAGAAAGTACAAGTCCGAACCGAAATAGTGTATTTGTCCATCCATGCACTAAACCGGCTGGTTCTCATCAACAAGAAGTTTCAGCTTCGTGGAGGAAAACCGGCTGTTGCAGTCCACTGGTTTCTGGGCGAAATTATCCATATGGGTGTGATGATTTTTTTTATTTAGACATACTCTGTAATGGTTTTGCATTTTGGCCTCATACAGGCCATTTATGATGGAAATAAGGATATTTAGCGTTACGTGTTGCATTGGGGTGTGAGTTGCATTCAGATTTGAGCATCAGTGTAAGGGCTAGTATGGCATGGCATTTGTAGGCCCATGTTTATCTATGGTGTAAGGTTTTTTGGTTGGGTCTTAAAATTTTCTATAGTATGTATGTTGAGCCTGTACTTAAGCGATGAAATCATGTAAATCTATGTTCTTTATACCCACAGTAAATTTCACTTTTTATTTGTCAAGTGGAAGGAGGGGGGGGGGCACTTCAACTTGAATAATAATAATAATGTAGTAACTTACTTGCAGGTTATATATTCACCATGTGAAATAGGTGGTCCCTTTAAGACAGTGGATTCAGGGGTTAGCAGAGGGGATTGTGGGTAGACTTGAGGGTGTGGTTTTGATGATAAAAAGCTGTTGATTTGAAGTTTGTGTGGGGAAATAAATGACCCCACAGCTATGTGGTCAACAGGAGAAGTGGTCTCGTCTCCTTTCTTTCATCCTCCACATTGGTGACCTTGACGTGACCCATGGAGAACAAAGCTACCAGATCAGCGGCAGTGGCTAACGCCATCTAGCTCAAACTGCCCGACTTCTGGGAGACGGCTGCGGCAGCACGGTTCGCTCACATCGAAGCCCAGTTCATGATTAGGAACGTCACCATGGATGAGACCAAGTACTACTACGTTGTGGTGGCACTCAGAACATCTACAGCAGGGGATCCCGACTCCAGGCTGCAGTGTTTGCGCCAACCATGCACTACACCACATGATTTAACTAATTAGCTTAGCTTTTGGACCAAGGAGGGAAAGGAATTAGTTAAATCAGGTGGTATAGTGCATGGTTGCAACAAATACCTGCAGACACTGCGGCCCTCAAGGCCTGGAGTTGGGCACCCCTGATCTACGGCGTCATGGATATTGGGCCTGCTGCAAGCCCCACCACCCATGGATAAGTATGGCACAATTAAGAGACACTCGCTGCAGGCTTTTGAGCTAGCAGAGGTGGTTTCATTGTTCGATGAAGGCTGCTCTGTGGGCCAGCCTCGCAGACAGTAGCTGGGTCGACCAGCTCCCATGGGTCATGCTTGGTCTGTGGCCTGCCCCTTAGGAAGATCTCCAGTCCTCGTCAGCCGAGTTGGTTTATGGCCAGGAGGAATTTCTTCTGGATGGCGCGGCACCCTGGTCTGCTGCCCGCCAACGGGTTGTGTTCCAGGACGGCGCCGGCATTTTCACTCCAGTCCAAACTTTGCGGCACGACCTCCCTCTGTCTGACGTCCCCAAGGACCTGCAGTCGGGCGGGTACGTCTTCATCCAGCATGACGCCCACCGTGCCCCCTGCAACCCCCCTACGATGGCTCCTTCCGTGTCCTGGCAGCGGGGGCTAAGAACTTTGTGGTGGATGTGTGCGGTAAGCCAAAGCGTGTTCCAGTGGACCGCCTCAAGCTGTCTCATCTGGACTTGGACAGGCCGGTTCAACTGGCCCAGCCAAGCTGTCTCACCTGAACTTGGACAGGCCAGTTCAACTGGCCCAGTGGCGTGGACGCCCCCCTGCCCCTACACCCTTCAACAGGAGCCGTTTTGGCCGCATTTGATTTTTTTCTTTTTGTCATGGTGAATTCTGGCAGGGCATGTGTAGTGGCCTACTTGCAGGTTAGATAGTCACCATGTGGAAGAGATGGTCCCTTTAAGACAATGGGTTCAGCGGTTAGCAGGGGGGATTGTGGGTAGACCTGAGGGTGTGGTTTTGATGATTAAAAAGCTGTTGACTTGAAGTTTGTGTGGGGAAATAAACGAGCCCACGGCTATGTGGTCAAAAGGAGAAGTGGTCTCATCTCCTTTCTTTCATCCTCCACAATAATAATAATAATAATTAAAGCCGCAAGCGGCGTTGGGAGGGGTCCAAGCATTGGCACTGTTGCGCCCCCTATGGAGCAATTTGAATGTTTTGGTCCTCATGATCATATACCTTCATCCAACGTAAATAAATAACGCTATGATACGTGGGGGCCTTTTATACACCTAGCCAGTAATAGACTACCGTTTCAACATAAAACTAAACCGCTGTTGGTAATGTAATAAAGATTGAAGAATCTTGCTTCAGAAACAGTAGCCTACCCGAGTTTCCAACTAGATATGACAATGTCGGATTACTTGGGTCGCCTGTGTCCTAGACGATTACCGTAATTTTTTAAAACGTCGTAACACTTCCACTGCTTCAGAAACATGTGCCAGAGCTTCCAAAACTGGACCAGACGGTGTCTGATTTCTTGCGTCCTAGCTGACTGCCGTAAAAAGAAAAAGTATGTCGTTATACCCAGGTGTCCTGGCGTGTGGTATGTAGAGCTGCAGCGCTTCCACACCAAATAAGTCAAAATAGCGGGCAAACTATATGACTGACATAGGTGGTCCCAATAGTAAAGTTGTTGCACACATTGAGATGCATGGGTCGATTAAGTTTTGTGTTGATCTGACTTACGCTGTGGGAGTTATGGCCTTTTAAGCATGACCCCTTGTTATAGCGCCACCATCTGGCTGACATGAGTGATTTTTAGTGCCAGAGTAGTGGGGGGCCGTATGAATCCACCTACCAAATTTGGTTGGTCTAGAACTTATGGTTGCTGAGCCTCAGACACTTTTAGCTGAGAAACCGCGCCCAAACTAATACAAGTCAAAATGGCGGGCAAACTACACTCACCGGCTACTTTATTAGGCACACCTGTCCAACTGCTCGTTAACGCAAATTTCTAATCAGCCAATCACATGGCAGCAACACAATGCATTTAGGCATGTAGACATGGTCAAGACCATCTGCTGCAGTTCAAACCGAGCATCAGAATGGGGAAGAAAGGTGATTTAAGTCAGCGTTTCTCAAACTTGTCCTGCATGTTTTAGATCTCTCCCTGCTCCAACACAGCTGATTTAAATGATCAGTTTTGTTATTAGGCAGCTTCGGGAGCTCATAACGAGTTGATCATTTGAATCAGCTGTGTTGGAGCAGGGAGAGATCTAAAACATGCAGGACAAGTGGTCCGCCAGGAGAGGTTTGAGAAACGCTGATTTAAGTGACTTTGAACGTGGCATGGTTGTTGGTGCCAGACGGGCTGGTCTGAGTATTTCAGAAACTGCTGATCTACTGGGATTTTCACGCACAACCATCTCTAGGGTTTACAGAGAATGGTCCGAAAAAGAGAAAATATCCAGTGAGCGGCAGTTCTGTGGGCGAAAATGCCTTGTTGATGCCAGAGGTCAGAGGAGAATGGCCAGACTGGTTCGAGCTGATAGAAAGGCAACAGTAACTCAAATAACCACTCACTACAACCGAGGTATGCAGAAGAGCATCTCTGAACGCACAACACGTCGAACCTTGAGGCAGATGGGCTACAGCAGCAGAAGACCACACCGGGTGCCACTCCTGTCAGATAAGAACAGGAAACTGAGGCTACACTTCGCACAGGCTCACCAAAATTGGACAATAGAAGATTGGAAAAACGTTGCCTGGTCTGATGAGTCTCGATTTCTGCTGCGACATTCGGATGGTAGGGTCAGAATTTGGCGTCAACAACATGAAAGCATGGATCCATCCTGCCTTGTATCAACGGTTCAGGCTGGTGGTGGTGGTGTAATGGTGTGGGGGATATTTTCTTGGCACACTTTGGGCCCCTTAGTACCAATTGAGCATCGTGTCAACGCCACAGCCTACCTGAGTATTGTTGCTGACCATGTCCATCCCTTTATGACCACAGTGTTCCCATCTTCTGATGACTACTTCCAGCAGGATAACGCGCCATGTCATAAAGCTCGAATCATCTCAGACTGGTTTCTTGAACATGACAGTGAGTTCACTGTACTCAAATGGCCTCCACAGTCACCAGTTCTCAATCCAATAGAGCACCTTTGGGATGTGGTGGACCGGGAGATTATCATCATGGATGTGCAGCCGACAAATCTGCAGCAACTGCGTGATGCTATCATGTCAATATGGACCAAACTCTCTGAGGAATGTTTCCAGTACCTTGTTGAATCTATGCCACATAGGATTAAGGCAGTTCTGAAGGCAAAAGGGGGTCCAACCCGGTACTAGGAAGGTGTACTTAATAAAGTGGCCAGTGAGTGTATATGGCTGACATATGTGGTCCCAATAACAAAGTTGTAGAGCACATTCAGATGCATAGGTCTGTGCAGTTTTGTGTTGATCTGACTTATGGTGTGGGAATTACGCATGACCCTTTGTTATAGCGCCACCATCTGGCTGACATAGGTGATTTGTGGTGCCTGAGTAGTGGGGGGGGCCATAGGAATCCACGTACCAAAGTTGGCTGGTCTAGGACTTACGGTTGCTGAGCCTCACACACTTTTAGCAGAGAAAAATAATAATAATCCTAACAAATGCAATAGGGTTCGACCAGCTTCGCTGCTTGGACCCCTAATAATTACAATAATAATAATAATTACATTTATATAGTGCTTTTCTAGACACCCAAAGTGTGTCACACTGAAAGGGGTAACTCACCTCAACCACCACCAATGTGTAGCACCCACCTCAGTGATGCACGGCAGTCATTTTGCACCAGAACACTCACCACACATCAGCTGGAGAGGGAGGAATCATTCAGCCAATTACATGGGGGGATGATTAGGTGGCCAGATGGAGAGAGCTAGGTTGGGAATTTTGCCAGGTCACCAGGGAACCCCCTACTCTTTGCAATAAGTGCCATGGGATTTTTAATGACCACAGTGAGTCAGGACCTCAGTTTAACGTCTCATCTGAAGGACAACATCTCCTACACTGGGTCATTGGGAGTTGAACTTGTTTTTTTTATTTTTATTATGACCAGAGGGAAGACTGCCCCTTACTGGCCCACCAACACCACTTCCAGCAGCAGCTCATTTTCCCGGCAGGTCTCCCATCCAAGTACTAGCCAAACCCATACCTGCTTAGCTTCCGTCATTTGGCAGAGCCAGGGTACATGTTGGTATGGCTGCTGGCAATATCTTATAAAACTGTACAAGACAGTGGCTGATGAAACGTGTCTCTGAGCAACCTGAGAAAGCATTTTATTTAGAGGCGGTTGCCTTAAGGGGGGAGACTCAGACAATGTAACAAAAGTGACATGTCGTTTGTCAGCGGATAGCCTACTATTTTGATACTACAAGCAGAACCCATTTTGCATCTTTCTCTGTCACACCAGCCACCTTGTGTGACAGAGGAAGATGCAGAAGACAGGAAGAAATGGAAACGGATGAGCCGCTGTGGCGACCCCTAACGGGAGCAGCCGAAAGTAGTAGTAGTAGTAGTAGTAAAAGCAGAACCCATTTACTTCTCAATGTTTCTCCCTGCCTGTGATACATGCTTCATCACGAACGTCTGTGTTCCAGCAAAGCAACAAGCCGAGTGGTTTTTAAAAACCAGTGTACTGTCTGTAAGCCGCACATTTGTTGCAGCTGGCTAAGTGACATATGTGCCGCTTGGATGGAAATCTTATGATTCAGCAGCAGTGAGAGGCTGAGGAGTTTTTGATAACCCTTTCAATTACATGCTATTCATTACAAAGAAATAACTGAGTAACTTACATGTAAAGTAGATGTAACTGAACTATGATGAGTGGTAATTACTAAGTGATATATGAGTAAATTAGGGCCTTTTCTATGTCACTTGTCTGCTACCTTGTGTAGCAGTGTGTGCTGCTGAATATAATTTACATCGAACACTATGGGATAAATTACATTGTACCAAGCACAAGTATTTTGAAGCCTTTGTGTTGCAGGGATAAGTAGTAATGGCTGTTAAACTTGAATATAAGGCGGATATTGAATACTGTGCTATCTTTACTATGGTTATTTTATTCAGCAGGATATTCAGTATTCACCCTTCATTCAAGTTTAACAGCTAAGTACTTCCCTGCAACACAAAGGATTCACAATATTTACATTCGGCAATGTGTTTTGTGAATTTCTCCCATAGAGTGTTTGATGTAGATGTTGATTTAGATTACATTTAACAACACATTAAAATGACAAGGAAGTTTAAATTTAAATTATTCTTGAGGGAAAAAAATGACAAGGAAACAAACTAGAAATAGATAAGCCCCTGTTCTACTCATGTATTACTCAGTAATTACCAGCCATCATAGTTCAATTACATCTATTTTTCCTGTATATTGCAAGGTCATTTCTGAGTATTGAATGGCCTGTAACACAAAGGGTTACCCAGTTTTCTTGTTTTCAAGAATGTGTTTATGAGGTCTAGCATAAAGTCTGAAGGTATTTCAGCAACAGATGCCTAGCGAGGGGCCAGGCCCCAACCCCATACACACTGACTTTAAAGGGCCATATTATGAAAAATTCCCTTTTTTGGTGCTTGTACACACACATCTTGAGTGCCTACTAACCCACAAACTGTGAAATAAGACAACCCAGTTAGTTTTTTTTGTGGGCTGTCTAGGTCAGAAAACATAGGGTTTAACAACCCATGTAGATTTGGCTCCCCTTCCTACATCAAGTGCAGGCTCATTAGAATTATACCCCCCATCTGTGCATCTCCATCCATGGCTTGAGGCGAAGGTGTGCCATTTTTTTCTGCAAGCATTATGTCGAAGCTGAGATCTAAGCACGGGAACTGCTCTGTTGTTGGTTGTACAGATCAGCACAAATCGCTAAATCGACCCCAACCTCAGTGGACAGAAGAGCTGAGTGGATAAAGTTTATTTTTGATGGCAATGTCCCAGCTACAGTTGGCAAAAACCTGTATGTGTGTCCTAACCACTTTGTGTATGACTGCTTTTCCAGCCTGTGTCAGTACAAAGCAGGACTGGCAACAAAACTTCCTAAAAGAGGGATCAATACCAACTCTCTGTGGCAAAACCACAGACAAGGGAAATTTAAGTATTTAAATAAATAACTGTGCTATGCGTTTCTTTGGCGATTTAGCACCAGCTAATGCTAATAGCTGAGGTAAAATATTAGATGTAATTTCAGAATATTATTGGTGTTACTTGCTGCAGGATCCACAATAACGTTAATGCTATTAGTTTGTTCGTTAGATGTCTGTAAGATCCAAGAAGTTGATGACTTGCCGTGAATCACTGAGGCCATTTCACCCCCACCCCCTGTCCCGCATGTAGCTGGTCTGCAGTCAAGATTACAGTTGTATTCCACTCAGCTAATCGGGGGTTAGTGACATTAGCATGTTGTGTTAGGGGAAATGTGCCCTATGTCAATCTGTAATTTGGCAAACGGGCATGCTTTGCAATGTGAAGATATGTATGTTAGTGTGTGTGTCACTGCTAGAATGAGTAGAGACCTGACCTCAGAGCAAACTAAGGCCTAGTCCACATATACACAGGTATTTTTGATAACATAGCTTTTTCCGTGAGTTTTTTAGGTAACTGAGAATGGACCTTTTAGAAAACTCCTTCCAAGTTGAAGATTTGCAGAAACTCCATTTTCAGTGTTGACGTGTAGACAGGGAAAATTTAGTTTTTGGTTTGTGGCCTTTTTTTCAGGCTTTTGATTGGCCAACATGGCTTTAGGGTTAGGGTTATATCGCCACCTGCTGGTGTGGCATGCTCTTGACAGCTCTGTCATTGTGTTGAGTAGCATGTGTTTTTGCATTTTAATTTGGACGGAGATTTTTTTTTTAAACAGTGCTTGTGTGGACGATTTTTAAAAACCCTGTTTACTAAAGTACCCACGTACGTGTGAACTAGGCTTGAGTGTTGTATAACTGCAGCAATGCAATTTATTTCGGCTGTTACCTACAATCTTTGAGCTTGAATTTTATTGGTGTAATGGGAATAGCTTAATAATGTTTACGTTGTCCTGCTCAGGATCGCGGGGATGGTGGAGCCTATCCCAGCAGTCATTGGGCGGTGGGTGGGGAGACGTCCTGGACAGGCTGCCAGTCCATTACAGGGCTGACACACAGGATAAGCAGTTTGGATAATGGATGGATTGATGTTTATGTTACTTGCATTTATTTAAATGCCAGAAACCTAGTGTTTGATAACCTGTACATAAACACGCTATATACCCACTTGAGTCACTAGCAGTGGGTTGTCTGTGACACAGCCACCACAGCCAGCAAGACCTCATGACCTTAGCCATTGTACAAACATACGAAATTAAATGTCGAAGTGACAAAGTTAATAACTAGCCATTCAGAAACATCCTGTTGTATCCTTGATTCTCGAACTTGTTCAGGAGCCTCTTCTTGCTCATGGTCTGACTCTCATTCACACATATATGGCTGCGCCGCTATGTTTTCTCTGGCAGCCGTGTTTCTCCCAAGGTTTTAGCTCAACAGTTGCCATGGTAGCGCAAAGCCATACTCGCGTTGGCAAAACCCAACGGAAGAAGGGGGTGGGATGAGCAGTGGCTCATTATCATTTAAAGGAACAGGTGTGGCAGGAATGAGGAAAAACACAGGAGACCAAGGCGAGTTTGATGTTTATTCCTCAACTCCAAAAACCAACTGCAGCAGGAACAACCCTGCACCGGCGAGCCCGGGAATGTAAACCACGCCCCCAGCTTGCAGTCCTGCTGGGTGAGAGGCATAGCCCCTAGTGTCCGCCACACAGCCCCCCCCCCAACACCCAGAAGGGACTCCTGGAAAGAAAATTAGTGTCTCACTGGAGGCTTAAGCAGCCTGCCATAACGGCTGCGCCGTCCCTCAGCCGAAACAGTAGGTTAAACACAGTCCAAAGCCGGCTGAGAAGCAAAACACTGAACCCATGAAGACACTGCCGGGGTCCTGGAAGGAGGACGACCCCAACGGGGAACCTGGGCCGGAAACACAACTTCGCCTGCCACGCTGTGCGCCAGTTTAAGCCTATCAAGCGTGACATGCTTGATAGGCTTAAACCGCGGTAGTGCGGTGTACCTGCACACCCAAGGATCGCGCAAGTGCCGACCAGAGCTCTGACACGAACTGGGGGCCCCTGTCTGAGGTGATATCTGACGGAGTGCTGAAACGGGCGACCCAGGAGGAAAGAAAAGCGCGTGCAACATCCGAGGATGTTGTGGAGGATAGAGGGACAGCCTCTGGCCACCTGGTGGTCCGATCTACCATTGTGAGCAGGTGCGTAAAACCCTGTGAAGAAGGTAGAGGGCCCACCAGGTCCACATGCATGTGGTCGAAACGTCTGGCTGGGATCGGAAACGGTTCGAGGGGCGATTTAGTGTGCTGGTGGACCGTAGCGCGCTGGCACGCTACACATGCAGCTGCCCACCCCTTGACGTCCTTGCGGAGGCCAGGCCAGACGAACTTGGAACCGACCAACTTCACCGACGCCCGAACTCCAGGGTGCGAGAGGGAGTGAATTGAATCGAAAACTCGACGGCGCCAGGCCACTGGAACAACGGGGCGGGGACGACCGGTGGAGACATCGCAGAGGAGGGCAGGACTGCCTTCCTGCATCACAGCGTCCTCTAGCTTGAGACCGGTACGCGTTGACCTAAGGGCAAGGACGTCCGGGTCGCTGGGCTGGTCGGCAGCCATAGCGGAGAAATCCACACCGAGGTGCACAGGACACACAAGCACACGCGACAGACAATCAGCAACAGGGTTGGACTTCCCGGCCACATGCTGAATGTCCGTTGTGAACACGGAGATCGCCGCTAGGTGGCGCTGTTGACGAGCAGACCACGGCTCAGTCACCTTGGACATGGCAAAAGTCAGCGGCTTATGATCCACATAAGCCGTCAATGGGCAACCCTCCAGCAGAAAGCGGAAATGCCGGGTTGCAAGGTGCAGTGCCAGCAACTCCCGGTCAAAAATGCGAGTGGCTGCCACGCATTCGCCACACGCTGTTCAACCACAGCCCCCACGGCTATGTCAGATGCATCGGTTGTTAAAGCTATGGTCGCCGTGGGTGTGGGATGGGCGAGGAGGGCAGCGTTAGCCAGGGCACACTTAGCTCCGTCAAAGGCCTGGACCTGTTCGGGAGTCCAGTCGACAGGGTCGTTAGCCTTCTTAAGCCGCAGGGCTTCGTTAAGTGGCTGAAGGAGGTGGGCAGCGCGAGGGAGGAAACGGTTATAGAAATTCACCATGCCCAAGAATTCCTGCAATGCCTTAACAGACTGGGCGGGGAAATTCCGCCACCGCTTGCACCTTAGAAGGCAACGGGACTGCGCCTTGCGGCGAAATGTGGTGACCCAAGAAGTCAATCACCGGCAGTCCAAACTGACACTTGGCCGGGTTGACTATCAGGCCGTGTTCGTCCAGACGACGGAAAACCTGTTTCAGGTGCGCCAGGTGCTCTTCAGCTGACGGACTGGGCACTAATATGTCGTCGAGATAAACGAACACGAAAGCAAGGTCACGCAACACCGAGTCCATCAGCCTCTGAAAGGTTTGCGCTGCCCCCTTCAAGCCAAAAGGCATGCGCATGAATCCAAAACCCCAAACGGGGTGATCACTGCGGTCTTGGGCACGTCCTCTGCGCGCACGGGCACCTGATGATAGCCGTGCACCAGGTCCACCTTAGAGAAAATAGTGGTACCTGCCAGGCGTATGGAAAAGTCCTGTATGTGTGGGATGGGATAGCGGTCATTGGCGGTGACGTTGTTCAGGCGGCGAAAGTCGCCGCAAGGCCGCCACGACCCATCCGCCTTGGGCACCATGTGAAGCAGCGAGGCCCACGGGCTGTTGGAACGCCTCACTATACCCAGACGCTCCATGATGGTGAACTCCTCCTTAGCTGTAGCCAATTTTACCGCGTCGAGGCGCAGCGCGCGCAAAAACTGGCGGTCCCAGAGTGGGAATGAAATGTTGTACCCCGTGTTTAGTAACCGCGGTGGAAAAGGCAGGCGTAGTCACCGATGGAAAATCCGCCAGCAAACGCTGAAAAACATCCCCTAATGCTAAAAAGTTAGCGTGTGTTAACGGCCCGGCTCCCCCTGTCTCGCACGGAACAGTGGCGAAAGACACAGCATCAATTAAACGGCGGTTTGCAACATCAACCAGCAGACCATTAGCACACAGAAAATCCGTGCCGATAATAGGAACAGTAATGGCGGCCACTGCAAAGTCCCACTCAAAATGGCGCCCGTGGAAGCAAACAGTCACCAACCTTGTGCCAAACGTCGCAATGGACGAACCGTTAGCTGCACTTAACTGTGGCGAGTTTGATGTTTATTCCTCAACTCCAAAAACCAACTGCAGCAGGAACAACCCTGCACCGGCGAGCCCGGGAACGTAAACCACGCCCCCAGCTCGCAGTCTTGCTGGGTGAGAGGCATAGCCCCTAGTGTCCGCCACACAGGCACTCAAACTGGCTGTTCTGAACAGGGCTGTTTAGACAGGGTGAGAAGGATGCCGTGGTGCTTGATCTTTGTGGTATTTTGACCAAAGCACGTCACAGACATTTCATTAAGACCCCAAGGAAATGTGTTGACTTGTGGAAAAGGGGTATAATATGTCACCTTTAATGAAGGAGTAGGGCTGGTTAACATGGACAAAATCAAATATCACAATATTTTTGGATGAAATACCTCGATATCAATATTTTGACAATATAGTGGGGATGACTATTGGTGCTTTCACAAAACATTTACATAATCATCAGTAATAACAACATAATAGCTAAATTGGTAAAGGCAAACAATATAATGGCTAGAACAGTCTGGTGAATTCAGAAAATGACATCCCTTTACTGTAATTCAGCCTTTAAAACCGGAAAAAGACAACACATATGCTATATCATGATATTATGATTATGATCACATTCCTCCTCAAAAGCTGTTTCTCTCAAACATCCAAAATAAATCAAACCCATTTTCAAAAGGGACACCCCTGTGTCCTTTCCCTTTGGAAGCCACGAAGAATCCTTGTTGGTGAACAAAAAAAAAAGGTCATTATAGTTGTTGTGGAGTACAATGGCTAGAGTTAATGAGGTCCAATGTAATATCACTCATGCATAATTAGGAAGCCGCTCCGCTCTCCGGGGCTGGAGGTGCCGTGAACTCTATGCCAGCGGCCAACTATTGTCATTGTTCATCCCTGGGTTTAATATCCAAACACTCGGCATTGAGGTCCCTTTGAGATTCACCCTACCCTGATATCACCTTGCTGGCAGGCCCTAATACCTGCAGGGGATTTGGATCTTACTGAGCAGCTTTGCTTTTTCAACCTCGTTCTTTTTCCAGGAGCCCCGAGTACTTTTTCTTTTTCTTTATACTCTCCTATCTAACTACACCCATTTCAGACTCAATGGAATTCAATTCAGAGTATCCGTGTCATTTAGAAAATTCAATATGTCTTACAAGCTGCTTCAGTCGGATATTACATTGTGTAGTGCCTGTTCTGGGAATAAAGTGGCAATACTTATTTATTTATTTATTTATTGTTCTTTCTCTTTTGACTACTTGTCTACTGAGACCTTTAAATTACCATTTGGTTTGCCTGTGCCGCAGGATAACTCAGCTGTTAAGGTGAACTCACCTGAATGCCTGTAAATGTGGGAGTGAGATGGATTAATATATGGGTAAACAGAGAGACTGCAGCATGAGTAACTGTCTTCTTGGCAGGAAAACACAGACAGGTCAGGCAGCCTGAAAGACCAGGTCTCTCCCTGCCTGGCTGCTATTTGTCTTCTTTAATGAATCGACAATCACACTCCCTATGATGTTTGCACAGAGGCACTGAGCCATCATATAACTTAGCTGATTAAGAACACCTAGTCCACTTACACACACACACACACACACACACACACACACAAGCTAATTCTGTCCCACAAGTGATGTCCTCTGTGTTTAAAAGGCTGCAGTTGCACTGGTCAGTTACCATGTGTTCAAGTAATGATGAATCATTAGGCTGTTTATTGGTGGTGTCATTCATACGCCTTTTAGCCCATTAGCCAGTTTCCCAGCAATAGCATGTGTGAGTGGCTCACGACCTGCCCTAGGATTATTCTCCACTGCTAAATGACCGAGGGGTTTGTGTGTGTAAATAAATTAAAAGAAAATTAAAATTAGAATTAAAAGCAAGACCTTAACATTTAATACCACAAGTTAGAGAAACTGCTTTAGCATGGACATTTTTTTTACGCAGGACAGCTTTCTGTACCCAGATGGATTTAAAGACTGAAGTTACAAGAGAAATAGGGGGAGTTTATAATGTGGGTTCAAACAGCCCTGTGGGTACATCTTACCTACGGGCCAGGGCTGACCACAGCATAGAGACCATTAAGGAAAGATGCCAAAAAGCCAAGAGCAAAACAAGCCGTTTCCATTTAGTCAAGTAGTCCAAGAGTGAATAAATCTCAGATTGTTAAAACCCACACATTATTGGCTCAGTCTTTGCCAATTACTGGAGCCAAAACAAACAAGACTTTTCAACACCAAAAACACGATCACTCGCTTTTTTTCCCTCAAAAACTTTCAGTCAAGGTGTGAATCAGTTATGGGGAGTTGTTTCTTGGCTTCTGATGATGGAGGGAAAAGCTTTGAATGCTGCCGGGAATAAAACTCACACAGTAAAAGAAAAAAAAGCCATAAATAAACTGTTCATTGTTGCCATTCACGAGAAAATCATAACCATGACAGCATTATTATGACTCAAATTGAAATTTCAGCCTGGATCTGTAGGAATTAACATTTCAGTAAAACTACTGATGTTTACTCTGCTTCACCATAACTCTGTAATTCCCTCTCTCATTAAAACCGATTTAATAATCACGAAACTACAGCAAATACAGTGCAGAGCTACTACTCCAAATGGACCCATTACTGGATCACAAATAAAAAATCCTATTTATTTGATGCTTACGCTATATTAAAATGCTTTTTTAATACATCTAATGCAAAAAAGAAAGAAATAGTGACTATCAACCACAGAACCAAAGAAGAATAACTTGGATCTAGGCAACACTATTAATGCTGCATGTAACTGCCCTTGGCTCGAGAAATTATGTAGTGCTTCTCCAAATAGTAAGGACACCATTTCCCTCAAAGTAAACCTCTAAAGAACAATCATTCTGACTGTAAACACCCAACCCCCTCGCCTCCCATCCCAATAAGGAGACACAGTGTGTCCCCATGCGACACAAACCGAGCACATCGCCTCACAGGATTATAAGAGCACGTCTCCGTCCAAAGGGACAGGGCAGAACAATAAACATGTTTGTGTCTATTACGGAAATGACAGTAAGATCCCACAGTGGCTCCTGCTGCAGTATCTCCCTCTGCTGCATACATGCAGGCACACACACACACACACACACACACAGAAGTAGCTTGATATACACATACAGATATGCAAACAACTACCTACACACAGCGCCTTACATACACACATACGCACACACGCAAACACACCCACACACACCCAGTCACCCACACACTGTATGTAGGCCCCCCAGAGACAAATGTGCATGGTGGCATATGAACATGTACTAACACACACACACACACACACACACACACACACACAAGCTAAACCCAGAAACAATATCACACTTCTCCCACAGGCCTGAGGCAAGCTTCCCTCGCCACCCCACTCCTCCGCCTCTCCTTTTCTCAATCCACCCCTCACCTAACCCATTCTCTTGTGGCGGATTAAATACAGCCACACCTGTGATCATTCCTCATTTGTGAAGTCTCCAGCTCCAGGAGTCCAGAGGGATGACAGACACAAGCACACAGCTGTAGCGCTGTGTGCTTGTGCCATTTTTGCTTGCTTAGTAAACATATACAAATGACTTTAAAGCATGAAAAATTGCATGAGCACATGGATAAGCCACAGTTTATGGATTGGCTGTGATATGCATTCCCCCCCCCCGCCTTCCTCTCCAATTGTACTTTTTAACGATTACCCCACTCTTCCGAGCCGTCCCGGTGGCTGTGCCACCTCCTCTGCGAATCCGGGGAGGGCTGCAGACTACCACATGCCTCCTCTGATACATTTGGAGTCGCCAGCTGCTTCTTTTCACCTGACAGTGAAGAGATGTGCCAGGGGGATGTAGTGTGGGAGGATCACGCTTTTCCCCCCAGTCCCCCCCCCCCAAACAGGAGCCCCGACTGACCAGAGGAGGTGCTAGTGCAGCGACCACGACACATACCCACATCTGGCTTCTTACCCGCAGACACGGCCAATTGTGTCTGAAGGGATGCCCGACCAAGCCGGAGGTAACACGGGGATTCGAACTGACGATCCCCTTGTTGCTAGGTAATAGAATAGACCGCCATGCCACCCGGACACCTGCTGTGATATACATTTAAAAACAGTCACTTCTACTGCTACATAACTGTTTGATTATAATAGCAGTACTATTGATACAGTAGCCAAACAGTGGCCTTCGTGACAGAGCAAAAGTGTTGTTAGCATTTAGATGGTTAGCTTTCCTCAGTATTAGCAATCAGAGAAAAATATTTTAATTTTTTTTTTTTTTTCAAACAAGGGTGTTCTTTTTATCCGTTTTTATTTTAGTTATGTGTTAGCCAATAAACCATCACGTTTACTGTGCATCCAGATTACAAGTAGCTCGTGCAGAGGAAGTGTGGAGTGGAGCA
Source organism: Lampris incognitus (assembly GCF_029633865.1). Taxonomy (NCBI): domain Eukaryota; kingdom Metazoa; phylum Chordata; class Actinopteri; order Lampriformes; family Lampridae; genus Lampris; species Lampris incognitus. The sequence goes on from NC_079218.1 coordinate 38,622,686, forward strand.
CAAACATGTTAAATACACAAAAGGAGGCGACTCTTGAAATAAAAGAAGGGCTTGTTAGCCCTTCAATAGCAAAAAAAAAACAAACCCCAAAAACGCTCCACTGTAGCTATACTACCAGAAGAAAATCCTTTTGAAGTACTTTTCTTGCACAAACACACGCACACACAAACCTGTAGGGTTGGGTGTGTCCTCTCCATGTCTCCCCAAGTCAGAACCCACACCTGGTCATGTGACTTATCATACAGCAACTTCACTGGGAAAGGGTCCGTCGCCACTGCCTGGAGAGACAAGAGTTTGAATGAGAGAGAGAGAGAGAGAGAGAGAGAGAGAGAGAGAGCGAGAGAGAGAGAGAGAGAGAGAGAGAGAGAGAGAGAGAGAGATGGAGGCAGGGCATCTTGTGATACCTTTTTCTGACTGACTGGTAAAAAAGAACCAATGAGACAAAAAAAAAACCTTCATATATTTCCCTGGTGCTGAAACTCTTTAAACCAATCTACTGACAGTAAGACAACCCCAGCAATCAATTTGGTCAAGTGAGGTGAAAGGAAGATGGAGGTGGAAAGAGAATGGTGAAGAGAAAGCAAAAGATGAAAGCGTAGACAGATGAAGAGAAAGAGAGCGAAAAATATATGGGCACTCAACCCATGGTCCTAGCATTTTCAAAATTGGGATCATAAATTAGTAAAATAAAGCGAGAGACAGAGAAAAAAACCAACAATGCTTTGTTTTATGTGTAAACAAAAAAAATTGGGCAAAGTCAAGCTAGCCATTGTTATGGTTCTAAATGAAATTAATAATTCTGATATTGTACTAAAATGTTCCATCACTTAATATTTCCGCTTTCTTCATGCATAATATGAGTAGTGCATTTCAGCAGGGATTGTTTGGTGTTACTGCTGGTAAAAACATAATGACTTACTGCCCCCCCCCCCGACTAGGGCTGGGCGATATGTCAAATTTTTCCTACTGACCACCATCAGCCCAACAACCCCACTAATTGCCAAGATACGCAAGTCGCGCAAACAAATCCCCACCAATTGGGACTCAGCCAATCGCCGATATTATTATTCCAATCACCCAAGCTTACCCCTACTGGGCAGTTTCTGGATTCACTGATACAGGATGTGTCGTTTCTCATGTGTCAGATGTTTTTGTTGTCGATGTCCTGCCTACATAATGCAAGGCATTCAGAAACAGGGCTTTAGCTAAATTTCAGTCAGGAAGACTGTCTTTTGCATGTAGTTATAGTTCTTATTTTATCCTGCCATTCTCATCTTTCATGCATGCTCACTCATATTTTCCCCTGCTGTCATTGTCTGGGGCTATTGATTGAGTTATCAGCTGATCACATCACCTGTTCTTATCTAGCCAATAGCACAGTGACACACCTGCATGGTTAGCCTATCATCTTGCTGCTGTCTTTAAAAAAAATATGTTTCTCTCTCTGCCTCTAGGCATTTGTGCTGCTGTTATACGTGCATTGGTCATCGTGGAGGTCGTGTATGGCGACTTTACACTTTGACCTCATGAGAGTTTAGCAAAAAAGCAGACTTAGAAACTGATCTGATCAATGCTGACTTATTTGAAATGGCTTCTATCTAATCAGCAACTCGGCGCAGTACTCAGATTGCGGCTCAGCAGAGAGAATCAGGTTCAGAAATTCTGGAGATGTTAAAAACCTAGGGTATTACACTCTGGCTTCAAGGATGGATCTCTCACAGCTTCACGATTTGGCTATCCTCTTGCTGCTGTCTTTTTTTAAATATGTTTCTCTCTCCACCTCTAGGCATTCGTACTGCTGTTATACACACCCTTCCACTGCCTATTCCGTGCAGATCACAAGTTTAATTTCTTCATCAGCATCATCAGCCTTACGAGGCGGCATGGTGGCCCAGTGGTTAGCACTGTTGCCTCACAGTAAGAAGGTCCTGGGTTTGAACCCCAGGATGTCCCAGGTCCTTTCTGTGTAGAGTTTGCATGTTCTCCCTGTGTCTGTGTGGATTTCCTCCGGGTGTTCCGGTTTCCTCCCACCATCAAAAAGACATGCATGTTAAGGTTAAAGCCCCTGACCGAGGCATGGCAAGAAGAATTGGAATATCTATCATCTCAGCTGAAGTCATCAGCTACCACTGCCACCACTCATGTCTGGACTCCTTGGGGGTTCTATTATGCTGCTCAGGGCTGATGCCCCTTGATTGAAAAATCTCCTTGCTGAGTCCAAGCGCCAAAGACTTTCTTGACATGAATTCATTTCTGCTAAATTATCTGTTATAATAAATAATTATCTTTACTTCATTCACTATGTCTCTCCTGATTAAAATGGCAGTTGCCAGCAAATGTGATGTGTATCTGCTAACTTTCTATTAAAATGTGTTCGTGTTGCCTGTTTGATTTGTTGTCGTTATTCACAGAGGTCAAGAATTCAAGCAGAATTTCACACGGCGCCTCTTAAGTGTTGCCTTTTCACGAGAGATAAGAGAAAGGAAACAAATAGAGAGCGAGAGATACAGAGGGAGAGAGAGAGAGACAAAGGGCCAGGGAGATCGAGAGTAAGCCACTCAACCTCGGGCCTGGTGAATTGTCAACAATGAGGAATAACACAATCCATTATCCTGCTCATGCCTCCTGTGGATGTGGGGCGCATGTTGCTGACAAGCTCACCAGCAGAGCGAGACCGCAAGTCTCCTGTTCAGTAATGGGAGGGCCAAACCTCTGCTCTCTGGTCAGCCAAATGTCAACTCAGCGTGTGTTGGTACGTGTGTGTGTGTGTGTGTGTGTGTTTTTTTTTGTGAGAGAGTATATAAGGACAGCTCAAATTTGTTTGGTACCCTTACAGCTCATTGAAATAAGTCTTCATTTCCCCTGAAAAGTGATGAAATTAAAAACTATTTTGTCATGTGTACTTGCATGCCTTTGGTATGTCATAGAATAAAACAGAGAAGCTGTGAAAAGAGATGAAATTGTTGCTTATTATACAATGATTTTTTTTTCTTTTGTGTGTGATTCCCCCCACTTTTTCTCCCCAATTGTATCCGGTCAATTACCCCACTCTTCCGAGCCATCCCGGTAGTTGCTCCACCCCCTCTGCGAATCCGGGGAGGGCTGGAGACTACCACGCGCTTTCTCCGATAGATGTGGAATTGCCAGTGGGACATAGTGTGTGGGAGGATCACACTATACCCCCCAGTTCCCCCTCCCCCCTGAAGAGGCACCCCGACCGACCAGACTCGGAGGTGCTAGTGCAGCGATCAGGACACATACCCACATCCGGCTTCCCACCCGCAGACACGGCCAATTGTGTCTGTAGGGATGCCCAACCAAGCCAGAGGTAACACAGGGATTTGAACCAGCGATCCCCATGTTGGTAGGCAATGGAATAGACTGCTATGCTACCCAGATGCCCCTATACAAAGATATTCTAAAAAGGCCCAGGACACATTTGTTGGTATCCCTTAGAAAAGATAATAAATAATTGGATTATAGTGATATTTCAAACTAATTAGTTTCTTTAATTAGTATCACACATGTCTCCAATTTTGTAATCAGTCTTTCAGCCTATTTAAATGGAGAAATGTAGTCACTGTGCTGTTTGGTATCATTGTGTGCACCACACTGAACATGGACCAGAGAAAGCAAAGGAGAGAGTTGTCTGAGATCAGAAAGGAAATAAGTGACAAGCATTGGTAAACGTAAATGCTACAAGACCATCTCCAAGCAGCTTGATATTCCTGTGACAACAGTTGCAAATATTATTAAGACGTTTAAGGTCTATGGAACTGTAGTCAGGCTACCTGTGCTCAGCTGCAAGAGGAAAGTTGACCCCAGATTGAACAGAAGGATAGTGTGAATGGGAGAAGGAACCAAGGATAACGTTCAAAGAGATACAAGCTGAAATCCAAGGTGAAGGTACATCAGTTTCTGATTACACCATCTGTCACTTTTTGAGCGAAAGTGGGCTCCATGGAAGAAGACCCAGGAGGACTCCACTTTAGAAAGAAAAACAAAAACCAGACCACATTTTGCTAAAATGCATATTGACAAGCCACAGTCCTTCTGGGAGAATTTTCTTTGGACAGATGAGTCAAAACTGGAGCTTTTTTGGCAAGTCACATCAGCTCTATGTTCACAGATGGAAAAAAAATAAGCTTTCAAAGAAAACACCATATCTACAGTGAGACATGGAAGAGGCTCGGTTATGTTTTGGGGCTGCTTTGCTGCTCCTGGCACAGGGTACCTTGAATCTAGGCAGGGCACGATTCAATCTCAAGACTATCAAGGCATTCTGGAACAAAATGTACTGCCCAGTGTCAGAAAGCTCTGTCTCAGATGCAGGTCATGGGTCCTCCAACAGGATAATGACCCAAAACACAAAGCTAAAAGCACCCAAGAATGGATAAGAACAAAACATTGGATTCTACTGAAGTTACCTTCTATAAGTCCTGATCTGAATCCCATCAAACATCTAAGGAAAGAGCTGAAACTTAGTCTGGAGAAAGCACCCGAGACAGCTGCAGTTTGCTCAGGAAGAGAAGAAGAAGAAAGCCATTTTATTTTGTCATTGTACAGGTTACAATGAAATTTGTTCTCTGCATTGAACGCTTCCTATTGTATAGGAGCGGTGGGCAGATGCAGCATCTGGGAACCAACTCCAGTTCTTCTTTGCATTGCCTTGCTCAGAGGCACAGGCAGGAGTAGTAACCCTAACATACATATCTTTTTGATGGTGGGAGGCAACCAGAGCATCCAGAGGAAATCCATGCAGACACGGCGAGAACATGCAAACTCCACACAGAAAGGACCTGGGATGGCCTGGAGTTCGAACACAGGACCTTCTTGCTGTGCCGTAACAGTGCTAACCACTGGGCCACCGTGCCACCAAAATACCTGTTAACAGGTACAGAAGTCTCATTGAGAGCTACAGACAATGTTTGATTGCAGTAATTGCCTCTAAAGGTTGTGCAACAAAATATTAGGTTCAGGGTCCCATCATTTTTTGGCCATGCCATTTTCATTTGTTTTATTATTTACAATATTATGTTGGATAAAAAAATCAAATGCAAAGTCTGATTTCTATGAAATATGGAATAAACAATGGTGGATGCCAATAACTTCTGTCCTCTGCCAGTTTCAAGTTATTTCAGAGAAAAATGTGCATTCTTCATTTTTGTGGTGGGATACCAACAAATTTGAGCACATCTGTGCAGTTGGGCAAGTCTAAGTGCTAGTGCTTGTTTGCTCCTTTAATCATGAGTGTTTCATGCGCATGTGTGTCCATTATGATGGAGAAAGAGGCTCTGCAGAGGTCATTTCACAAACTGATGGTAACGGCAATGGACCGGTTCGTTTGTCCACCTCTAAAAGCCAGCCCTTTAATTCAGGAGGGATACCAGAGTTCGATATTGTTTTATGTTCGGATGTCTTTAACTATTGCTTACAGAGAAAAGGGGGTTTATTTGGCTGCAGCTCAACATGAACCAGTGGTAGAAGTATGCACAAGCTACAGTATCCCACAGTAGTAGACTTCCTATGTAGTAAGATAAATATCTTCATTTGGTGTGTGTTAGGGGCTTCTTGGACATAATGCAATAATCCCCAGGAGATGGGAGTCGCGCCACGAGAGCAGTTTTCAAAAAGTGCATTTGAGAAAGAAATAGCATTATTCAAAAATGGCTTCACAATGTTTGTTTGGCAACCTTAGTACGATGATGATGAGAAAATACGGTAGTCAGTCTTTATAACATAAAATAAAAAGCGCTGCTATGGTAAAGTGTTTCTTTGGTTGAAACGAAGCAGGACGTGTGCATGTGGTTGTTGGGAAAATTGATTTACAAGGCGAAGAGAAGGAAGACAGAGTGAATAGCATAAGGAAAGGGACAGAGGGAGGATGCATTAACCTCCTGCACCCACAGGCTAGCAAGGGTCGGGGGGGAGGATGGGGCAATCAAGCAGAGGAAAACTCTCCAGTCTACTTCACTGCTCCTTGCCGTCTTTCTCTCTGTCCCTTCATTTTAAAATAGATTCATGGCATTTCAATCCTTTTTTATTGTATATTGTGAACACAGTTGGAAAATAACAGGCAGAAAGAGGGGTCGTGTGAGTAAAAAGGTCATGAGTCCAACTTTCAATATAGGTTCCTCCCTTCACTTGAAGACCTCACACCTCCCTTACAGACCCTCTACATTCGCTCTTTTTCTTACTGGAAAAAATATCCACCTGAACAAGTATTTTCATTTTGTATCGGCTTTTAAATGCTAACAAGGAAGTTCAAACCCTCTTCCTGTGATGTGAAATTTTAGCAATTTCAAAACAACTTGTCAAGTGACATAAGGTGCAGAGGGCTTATTCGTTAAGTCTTATTTTGAGATGACTTCACCTGTCTTGAGGCTGTGTTACATGGGAGATAATGCCTTCCAAAGCAGGAGTACTGTAAGTATTTCACTCTGTTGACAGTCTTCATCACCATTTTCCAGGAAGGTAATATGAAAACCATTCAAATTTGAGTCAAGTATTTTATTTTATTTTATTTTTTTTGCATTCTATTTTTGGGTAGAGTGAACCCTTTTTTGCCCCTGCAATCTTTTCTGTCTTCCTCTCCTTCTCTCCCATCCACTTCATTATCTTCTCCATCCAACCTCACCCCCATTCCCCACCACTGGATCAAGCCCATTTCACCTCATCCTCACATCCAGTATAAATGATGATGGTTCTGGGAAGAACCCCTTTGGGTTTCGCTCTCTAAACAGCCCTTACAGGCGAGATGAATGGACCGACGGCTTGCACCCACCTGGGTACCATATTGTCTGAAGTGCGTCAGGTGCGCTTGATTTATTTGACCATGCATGTGGTCTTACATTGGAAGAAATTGTGAGAAAGTGGGCAGAACTGAGTGCCCCTAGAGTTTTTTGTTGTAAAATATTTGGCTCTAATAACTATAGTTTGTATTTTGAATGTTTTAGAAATTGGGCAAACAGCTTGTGCCATAAATTGAATTGTAAAGTTATGTATTCTAAATGTGCTGTAGCTAAACTGTAACTACATTTTAAATATTGTTGCTGTTTTTCAGCCAAATGGAGCATTTTTGATGTTTTTTTTTTTCAGTATAGGAATTAACTGTTATTCCTCAGCTCAATAGGGAGGGTGTTAAATGGATATAAGTAGGTTTGACTTTCTAAATCCATAAAAAAATAAAAAAACAGCAAAAAGCTGTATTTTGGCTGGGTCAGGTTTACCAAATAACTGCATCACCAACCTGATATAGTTTATTTATTTATTCTCCCTAATTGTACTTGGCCAATTACCCCACTCTTCCGAGCCATCCCGGTTGCTGCTCCATCCCCTCTGCCAATCTGGGGAGGGCTGCAGACTACCACACGTCTCCTCCGATACATGTGGAGTCGCCAGCCGCTTCTTTTCACCTGACAGTGAGGAGTTTCCCCAGGGGGACGTAGCACGTGGGAGGATCACACTATTCCCCCCCCCCCAGTCCCCCCCCCCCAACCGACCAGGGGAGGCGCTAGTGCAGCGACCAAGACACATACCCACATCCCGCTTCCCACCCGCAGACATGGCCAATTGTGTCTGTAGGGACACCCGACCAAGCCGGAGGTAACACAGGGATTCGAGCCAGCAATCCCTGTGTTGGTAGGCAATGGAATAGACTGCTACGCTACCTGGACACCCCCAATATTTCAAAGGTTTAGATCACATTCAGCTCACCATGAAATGAGATCTACTACATCATGGAAATTAAGCCACACATGACAAAGCATATTTTGTATACGCTGGTCTGTATACTAAGAAATTTAGAATAGCTTTGGTATATTTCACTTGCTTAGGCTTTGGTTAGCTTTTTTTTCCCACATGGAGCCATCACTTAAAAGCGTTGTGTTTTATTTATAGACAGTTCTGAATTAGCGATCAGACACTTCAACATGTAGCTAGCTGTAGGTAAGAATTAACAAGAGGCAAAAGTTGTGGTATCATGACCATTCACTTTTTTCTCAGTAAAGATCACCTTAACTTTTATTAGAAATGTTACTGAAAAAAAAACCCACCAGAAGTATCGAGTGCAGGATGAGGAGAAGATGCAAAGCAAAGGTTTTGAGTCTGACTCAAACCCAAAATGCTGTGATCCAGACCTTTACAGTTTGAGTCACGAGGACATCAGAGAATGGTGGTGCTAGAAATATCTCCAGCCCCAGCCTCGTCACCTGGGCACTTCCTTACAGAACTTAGCTGTAGCTGTGAGCTGTACACCCCCTGGGGCTTAACAGACACTATGGTTGTTGACATTTGGCTCCACCTACCTGCACCACCTTCTGCGCCTGTGTGTCAACGACCAGCAGTCGGCTCTGAAGGGGCTGGGTTACGTAGATGTACTTGTCCCGGACGTTGACAGCCGAGGACCACGTGCAGTGCTCGAGTGTCGACCCCTCCCCTCTCGGGCACATCTCCTCCTGAGTGGAACACCCAAGGAAAAGTGGAGCGGGTGGAGGAAAAAGAGACAAGATGAAGGCAGGAGGCCCAATGAAGAAAAGACTAACTGGGAAGATCTATTGGTTCATGATAGAGAAATAATATTCCACACTGAACTAACAAACAGAGCCTGAAGCTGCATGTTGAATTTATTGAAGGATAGCCCCCTTGAGATATAGCATCTCATTTTCAAGAGGGGGTCCTATAAACAAATACAAAATTATAAAACACTTACAAACAAAAGCACAATTACATAACAAACATACATTGCAAATACACAGACCCCAGTACTACAGATCATAGTGACTATACTTCTGGTGATGATGATGATGATGATGACGACAGGACAACCCTGTTTTATAAAGTTTTGAACTTTGTTTTACTGTAAGTTTAATGCCATCATCAACACATTCCTACAATACCACTGGCTGAGATATAGCCTATCTGTAGCCTGCTGTCAATGCTGATAACGGTTTTTTTTTTGCTCCCACACACACACACACAGTTGTTGTAGGCGTGTGCACCACCTCTGCACTTCTCTGAAGTAAATATAATGCTGTTTACAGCAGGAGCTGGCTAACACATAGCTTATTGAGTTTGTATCGATCTCTAATACAATTACATGGTCCTGTAGAACTCAAATCCCTCAAATGAACAAGAAACTTTTACCATCTAAAGCCCATTGCTCTGGAAAAGGGATGCTCTTCAGTGGATTAAAAACCAGAAGAGCCCATACTATAGACTGTGTAGTCCATTGGGTTTAGCTGTTGACTAATGGACAAGGCTAATTCCATTGCACAGAAGCCCCACTCAGACAGCAGAGTGGGTTTTCTCACTTCAAAAGGCAGAGAGAAAATTGCCTTCATTTTTTTTTTTGGCCTTTTTTTTCCTTCTCAACCCCAGACTCGAACAAACTGTCGGCCTAAGTCTGTCAGGGATAGACAGATAATGTCTATGCAAAAAGTCATTTTTCCATTATTCAGTTACTACTTGTGGTTGTCAAGTCTGATTTTTTGCACTCCATAATCTGTCTAGTTCACTTGGAGATCAACTCTTACGAAAGTTCAGTGGCTGTTGGTGTACAAACGCGTCAGCTGAACTTACCATGAGTCAAGGGAAAATCTTTTATAACATGCAGGGCTGTGGCCATTTTAGGTATGAACTGGTCCGATTTAAATTAGAATTTCATTAGAATATGATGAGTGATGCTGATCTAGAAGATAAAGTAAATTATAACGGTTTTGAAAAAGGGACCAGAACTGTACTTACATAAGTAGCAACTATTCTCTCTGACCGCTTCATTTGCCTGCGAATTTCACACTCGCTGGGCTGCACAACTGTAATTCCCTCATAAGAAAACACGTAGAACATGTTCCCCACGCTCAAACCTGGAAAACAGGACAGAGAAACATTTCTGAAAAATATGAGAGCGGAAACCCCTCACGTCATACTCCTCGTTTAATCTGTTTATTTGCAATGCGTTTTCACCAGTTTTGACAGAGGTTACGATAGCGGGGCCCCTGTTAGCACACAGTCGTGTTAGCACGCTATTGTGTTAGCATGAAAGAACAGTTTGTGTGGCTGTCAGCCATTTTGACAACATTGAACAAAGGACTCTGTCAGCAACATGTCCAGCAGATTGTGAGACACTTCAATCTCAAAAGGAACTGCTAGCTTTGTAAAACCGGGAACATTTTGCAGGCGGGAGTGTGCATAAAGAGCAGCTGCTGACTAGTTAGCGAGTGCCAAAGTCTGATGTGTGTAAAGATGCGTTGCTAATCGATGGGTGGGGCTGTGACTGCTACCAGGAACACATCACCTGAAGACAGATGTGCATACACAATCGTGCGCATCATACCTTTCACACTGCAGAAAACTACACACCCATGTATGCATGCACAAAAAGTAGGGTTAAGGTCACTATTTTGTTATTCGCCCCAGTCTCTAGCAGTATTTTCCCATCACAACACAATGCTATCAAATAACAAAAAAACAATGCATAACACATTACATGCTACATGCTAAAAACAAACATGCCCCCCCTAAAAAAAACAAACAAGCAATTCAGGAAAACTGAACTGAATGCAAATCCCAGAACAAAAACATATTTGCCCCCCCCCCCACACACACACACATACACATACACACAGACATGTAAAGTAACATACCAGCATTCACACACATGCATTGAGCGGCAAGAACCTTGTCGACAACTGATATACACTCAAACCATGATCATTGTAGCTGCTCTAACAAATACACACAAATAATACACCGTAATCCAAACAACATCTGCTTTATCATGTGGTCCACATCCTGGGCCTGTGCTGCACTGGAGGTGGTAATGATGTATTGCAGACTGGATTTGGACTTAACCATAACCTGCAGTGATGTTTTTCTTGCTGTCAACACACAGAACTGTCTCTGCAGGGATAGTAATGAAACAGGTTGAATGTTGTATGTGTGTGTGTGTGTGTGTGTGTGTGTGTGTGTGTGTACCGTCCTGACAAAACCAGAAGCTTTCTTGCAGTCCTTCTGTTCAGACGTTTACAAAATATAAAAGGGGTGCTGTAAGTGTGTGAATATTTTTTGTTTCTGCATTGCTGTTAAACTGTTCAGAAAGTCCACCTTTAAAAGATAAGAGGTGTTGCACATAAGCAGGGAGTGTAGAGTGTCTTTTTAAAGGGAAGATAAATTAACCATGAACATATTTCTTTGGAGGGGAAGCAAACCTGAGTACATCAACACAATACCGAGGACACACTGCTGAGTTACCAAATCGAATCCCCGTGTTACCTCTGGCTTGGTTGGGTGTCCCTACAGATGCAATTGGCTGTGTCTGTGGGTAGGAAGCCGGATGTGGGTATGTGTCCTGGTTACTGCACTAGCGCCTCCTCTGGTCGGCTGGTCGGGGCGCCTGTTCAGGGGGGAGGGCGAACTGGGGGGAATAGCGTGATCCTCCCACATGCTACGTCCCCCTGGTGAAACTCCTCACTGTCAGATGAAAAGAAGCGGCTGGCTACTCCACATGCATAAGAGGAGGCATGTGATAGTCTGCAGCCCTCCCCGGATCGGCAGAGGGGGTGCCGCAGCGACCGAGATGGCTCGATAGTGTGGTGGTAATTGGCCAGATGCAATTGGGAAAAAAAAAAAACACATGGGCCCCTGCCACTAGCTTGCTGTAACCCATGCATCGGTGGTCTTACTTTATAGTGAAACCCCCAAAACCCCAAAATTATAATCAATTTCAAATGAAAATAATTCATTAGAAGGAGCTCTTCTCTACTTTGTAGCTAGATTGTGTGTGTGTGTGTGTGTGTGTGTGTGTGTGTGTGTGTGTGTGTGTGTGTGTGTGTGTGTGTGTGAGACGGGAGGGAAGGTGCACCTGGGTTCAGGATTGGGTAATCTGGCCCTGAGAAACTGGACACAGTAGTGCAACAGAAGGCCCTCAGCAGTGGCTGAAAACCTGCCCGTCACACTCTCTTAATACTCTCTTATTGGACAAGAACGCCACAGTGGGTGCACGCCTGAAATGCATTACCTTCCTCTCTCCAAAGGATGTTTGCGACTGCAGAATCCATGGCACAGTAATTGAGGGACCAGAGGGAGGAGAAAAAGAGAAGTGAGGAAAGAGATGGTGACATTAAGGAAAGACACATATCTCTCTGCAGTATGTCTGCCTGTCTCTTATACCACATCAGGGCAAATCTAAATTTGACGTCTACGACAATGCCCTGAATTACCGCTGACAAAACTAGACTTCTTCTGGATACAGTACATCTTTTCATCTTGTTTGAGAAGAGGAATCAACTACGACTCGCTCCTTAAAAAACATCCTCTGGATCAATAGCTTTATGTTTGTTGATAAAACTGAATACAGTATTCCTTTCGACAAGAAATGAATTTCGAGGGCATTTCTTCTTATTACAGAAATATTTTTTTCCTAAATTGTAGACCCTCACCACTGAATGCTCATTCGGGGTTGACCTATGACTTTTCTGTATATTTCCTCCATATAGTAAAAGATCTCCGGGCCTCAAATAAAAAGGTATCATTATTTACCCGACAAAGGCCAGATGCCCTCTTCTGCTCACGTGTTCGTTTGACCTTTCACCTTTTTTTCCTGCATTCAAGGCATTTTGATGTAAGGCAACCTGTAAGGTGGCCTGATTAACCCTTATTGTGGGCTGACCAGACTCTATTTCTATCCTTAAAAAAAAAGCCCATTGGCTCAAATCTAAAATCACATCATATCGTTGTCCACCCCCAAGTAAAAATCATGTCTGTTCTCCGTAAACAGCAGTGTTATTCATCTTTGTAGCAAAAGGTGGGAAGTTTCTCCCATCTATCACTCACGAGTCTTCTTGGCTGAATCTTCCACAAACAGAGAGGAGATGTCCTCGTCCACGCCCGCTTCATTTTTGGCAATACAGGTGTAGGCTCCTGTGTCCTCGTACCGCACACTGCCAATAAAGAGCTCACTGCCGTTCGCTGGGGGAGAAAAGCAGGAAGTGAAATTAAAGGTGAGAACACAAGTTATTAGCTTAAGTAATCATGACCTTATAAGTTCTTTTTTTTTCCCTTGATTTTTTTTATCTTCGCCCACTTGGTATGCCAAGATTGTAGACACAATCTTACATTTTTAGATGCTCTTTTCTAGATATACTGTAATTCTCTTGAGGCCCACCACACACTGCAATTTCAGCCATCTTAGGGTCAAAGGAGGCCAGAAAATTTTACAAGGTTTGGGCAATATTGTTTGTCATGATCAATGGTCGGCAATTTTGGGCTGTTAAGTGTGACAGGCATAAGGGTAGCTGACAGATTGCCGACCAAAATCAGAGGCTTTCATAAAGTTCTTGCAGCATCTGAAAATGTGGGCTGTCATTGTGTAGTATGAGACGATGAAAACTATGATTACAACACCATCTTGTTGAGTTACAAATAGGACCATTGTAGAAAATGATAACATCAAAGGTTTGCATTTAAAATAAATTACAACCAGTGAAAATGTCTTGTAGAGCTAGACGTTAACCAGTTTACCAACTCGTTCATAAAGCAGTGACGGGTTCTATAAGGACACTTCAAAACAAATATTCAGAGACTATTATAAACTACGTTGAGAGGGCAAAGGTTTGTTTCTGATGTGTTTTAATAGACAATATCTGCATAATCTAGTATTGGTAATGAGAAATAACTATTTTCCTGACCTGGCTTACAGAATCATTTTATATTACTCCCAATACTCACTCCATGTATACTGTAAGAATATGGGGAGTGTGTTTTGATACTTTAACATCTTTATTATGTCCCCAAAGACAGTACAATTTGCTTATTCTATACATTTTAATTTTATGTGGAGAAATAAAACCCACTATATTTGTAAATCCCGGCTAGTTAAAAGTTATGAAAAGGGTGGTTTAAAAGCTTTAGATTTCGAGTTGCTTGTTGGGACATTCAGAATAACCTGGGTTAGGAGATGTCTCTCCCAACTGCACTCTATGTGGCAGTTCCTTACCTGCCATAAGGAGGCGTTGGATTTGCTCCACAGAAAGGTTGAGACCAGACTAATTTTGGGTCTTATCAAGGAGAGTATTTTTGCAGCTTCCCTGCTGTTTTTGTGCTGGATTCTATTAAATAGCAACTTGCAGGTGATTGATGAGAACCACACAGATGTCTTAAGTGCCACTTTATGTTAATTTTCACCACCACCACCACAACCACATCCCATTGTCATCAATCCAATCAATTGGGCTGCTTCCTTCTGTTGAGTGCAGAAAGGTTTGAACCCACAAATTGCAACTTGCGGTTCTATTTTTTACGCTGCATTTTTTTGAACAAATATGCACAACAACTTTCGTGGTCATATTGGACACATTCAAAATGTGCCCACCTACTGCATGAATCACACTGCACCCATCAAAAATATCAATAAAAAGATAATTGGGTACAAGCCCTAAGCTTGTTCAGGAACTTATAAAAAGTGAAGATTAGAGGACCACCTTTTGATTCTCAGTATCTTCCACTTTTTTCTTCAGGTAGGAGTTTTCTTTCTCCAGTGTCGTGACACAATTTACCAAATCTGATATGTTGTTCTCATTAGCACTGGCTCTACGTTCATGCTCCGAAACTTGCTCTCCAAGTGTAGACAGCAATCCATTAATCTGTTAAAGCTCACTTGAATATAATCCATTTTTGAGTCGAAAAGGGAAAGCATATCAGACTTCAGTTGCTGCATGGCATCCCAGATGGTTTGATTGGAAAGCGGCGCTTGGTCCATGGCAATGGACAAGACGATTTGGAGTCAGATCAGTGAATGCACAAAACTGCCTTTTGTTACAGAGATTAGGACCGTAAACACCAATTTAACAGTATAACAATTGGATATGACCAAATCAAACAATATAAGTCTTAAAGGCTAGGCAAAACTAATGTATAATGCTGACTGATGCTTCAGCAAATGCCAATGCTATCGCGGCCATCTTGTTTAACTATGTGTAGCAGTAAACTCCTCTCTCTCTTTCTTCTGTCTACAGCGCGATTGTCTTTGACTCATCACATGCTGTAAGCAACTGCGACTCTTACAAGATGTGTGTCTCGTCAATTCGTAATGCCATGAGTCCCTTCTCAGATGAACAACGTGAAAGGCAGCTCTGTGTTTCTGGTTGGCTAGCATTTGTTTATAAGGCCGTTTTAGTTGAGGCTGTTTTAGTCTCGAAGCACGTAAGATCTGACACAAAAGAAATGGTTCCAGTTGAGAGGGCTCTCCTTTTTGAAAGCATCATCTAATTACGTTAAACTTCATTTCACTGCTCTGTGTTAAAACTGACACTGACATCTTTGATGAGATCGAAAAAACAAAAAAAATTAACCAACATGAAACTTCCCTGCTTGCAGTGCTGATAGGAGTCCATATTTCAGTTTGTGTCTCAGTCTGCGAATAAGGACAGTATTGAGACGGTTTCTCATGTAGACATTAGCAAAAATAGACCATTATGATGACTTGTTTTTCATTTAATTGAAATAATCCCGATATAATTTGGAATAAACTACAACCGGTTTGAACACCAGAGTTCCTTTGGGGTCCCTTTTATATTTCTTTACTCCCCTTTTCAGTTTACAAAGTTTTTTGATCCCTACTGTGACTCATTGTTTTTCCTCCTATAGACAATGCAGCCTTGTCTGCCTCTAGTCACCGCGTAGTCAGGGCTGTCAGGTGGAGGTGAAATGTGATATACCCTTCATCAGATCACGTAGCGGCAACATCAGAGGCAACCTCCCTGACATTATTTGTGGAGCGAAGCTCTTTTCCTCTTAAGACGTACAGCTGTACTCTCAGATGCTTTCACATCGCACTATCTTGATCACAACACTTCGGCGTTCACAACACAGCAGCACAGACCGATGTCTGCGCCATAAAGGAGCTCCCACAGGCTGTCAGAGATCACCGTAAGGGAGCTTCGTCTTTAACCTATGCCTCGACTTTGCCCCCCCCCTTTTTTTCCTATCATCTTAACTCCAGCAGACTTTCGCTTCCTTCCTTCTCCTCTTTGATCCCCTCCAAACCAAGTCTTACTCTCATGCGTCTGCTAAAGTGGTCTCGGAGTGAGCAGAGCTCCTTTGAACTGCGTAACTCGTCTCACAAAGCCGAGTGCTTTCCACAGACTTACTTACACGCCTATTGTACTAGCTCCTGTTTGCTACTGACCTTCTAATTTACGCCCATTGGGTTGCAAAATAGCAAAGACAACACAGAAAGCTTTCCCTATTTGTGAAATGTCTTTTTCGATGCTGACAATGGTACTCGAAAGGCCCTTTATCAGAGGAAAGTGCATGAGGTTTTGAAGCGATACCGCCTTGAAGCCCAGCCACATAAAATCAGATGCTGCTTTAGCTTTAATTACTTGCGGTTTAACATTACGTTCAGATCAATTCTTTTTGAAAACTACTGAATCAAGCACACATTAAATTATACTTTCTATCCCTGTTTGCAGACTAGTAGCAAACTTTGGTGCAAAGGAGTTTCCTGTCAGGGAGCGTCGCCTTTTGAGACAAAGGCAGAGTTCCAGAATCCAGAGCAACTAATGATCTCTACTTCTAGCACAAGTTTTCTTCTTGTACTTACTATAATGAAAAATGACAGAAGTGACTAAACAAACCACACACATAGAACATGTAGTCAGATAAATTCTTTCATCAGACAGTTTTTGCAGCAATCTCTCTCTCTCTCTTGCTTGCTCTCTCTCCCTCTCGGATAAAATGAGGGCAAGGAATTGATGACTTTTTTGTTCTACCACATAGAATTCAAAATACAAAAGTTCACTTTGAAAATAGAGTATCCCCCTGAATATTCATTCATTATCCAAGCCGCTTATTGTATTAGGGTCACGGGGTGCTGGAGCCTATCCCAGCACTCATTGGGTGGAAGGCGGGGACACACCCTAGAGAGGTCGCCAGTCCATCACAGGGCCCTCTTGAATAATGTCACAATAATAAACCAAACAAATACAGATTTATGAATAGCACCAACAGCCCAAGACCCTTTCCCCCATCAAGTCAGAAACTGTCTATCTCTCTCTGCCTCCTCCCTCTCTCTCACTCTTTTTCTGCCTCCTCCCTCCCTCCCTCTCTGCCCCCTTCCTCCCTCTAACTATCTATCTGCCTATCTATCTATCTATCTATCTATCTATCTATCTATCTATCTATCTATCTATCTATCTATCTATCTATATCTGTCTGTCTCTCGACCTTCCACCCAACCACCCAGTCTGTCTTTGACTCTCACACATGGCACGCATGCGCACACACACACACACTCACTCACACACGCACAGTGGCTGCAGGGAGAATGAGGCAGCAGAGGCATCAAAAGTCACTGACTGTTGTTGAACACTGGTTTTCAGTCCCAGCCTGTGTTTGGATCCACTTTTACAGAGTACAGCATAAAAAAGAATAGCCACAGAGGTGATGCTTTGACTGAAAAAGCATGCCGGGTTCCCCCCGACCTGTGATGGCACTCAACAGGAACATAATTACAGTCTGAGTAACAGATGAAGCCTTTCAAGTGCACCCTACAATCAAAAGTAAAACCACAAACACTGTTTGGTGTGAATGTCAGTGTTGTGGCTTCATTGTAATCTTTAATGTAGCATTTGAAGGTGAAAGGTGAAATTTGACTATTTTTGCCTCGCACATCAGTATCTCACAAACACAGAGGCACCGATGGGACAAACAAGAAAACAGTTTATGCGCAGATCTCCAGCTGCTAGATGGGATCCCAGCTCGTTTATTGTTAGATCACCAGTGAACAAATCCTAAACATCTCCTTTTTATTTATCTTTTTTTTTTATCCTTTTCCACCTCATGTGACTTTGCAAGCCATTGAAACGAGTCAGAATGACTTGATTTGCATAGGTTTTTACAAAACAAAACTGAATCGATGTTTCGCATTCATCCAGAATCATAAACAACTTTAATGGTATTATCAAATAAGTTTGTAATACGCCAGTGAAAGGAAAACTTGACTTGGGAATTGTAAAAGAAGTAAAAAAGAAAAAAGCCATGTGTAAATAGATTGAAAACAAGAAATACATGAAAATAAAATTTTAGGGAGGACTAGGTCTAAAAGCAACGGATGTAAGTACTACTGAAAAAATAGTATATCCAGATCTCGGGAAAAAAATCATTGAGGTGTTTGGTTTCCTTTGCTGAAACGGAAACAAAAATCTGTGCGTAGGTACAAATCAGTATAAATGAGTATCATCACATAACCATGTAAATAAGCATATCATGAGGGCAGGCCTCTCACTCCTCCACTAAGCTGTTTTGGCTAAAGGACTGCTGTTATTCTGTCTGCAGCCCTGAAATGCGTGTGCACAGCCCCGTCATTACCCACACACGGTTGACAAATCGAAGACTCTGGCTACCCTTGTTTGACTGTTTGAGGGTTGATAAGTGCCTATTATCGCAGCTAACGACCCGCGTAGCCAATAAAGCTTCACTAAATGAGAAATAGCCCCGTAAAGAAGAGCTGTGCTTTATTTTGCTCTATCTCCCTGCCTCGCTCTCTTCCTTGTGTTGAGCGAAGAAGGCCTTTAAAAAAACACCTTTCCAGTCTGGATAAGTAGCATCCCACCCCTGTTGTAAGTTTAATTTCATTTTCTAACAAGCTCATTGTCTTCTGTTTTTTTTTTACATTTGCTTCAAAAGTGCTGTGTGTATTTGCTGTTTTGAAATCAGTGCCCACCCGCAATCAAAGAAGCCACATGATGATGGGCTGGAGATGCTGGCCCCAATCATCGCTGTCATCACCCAGGCTTGGAACGTAGATAAATGTAATGCACAGCAAATCACTGGTGCTGTTCAAGTACGCCCTTGTAGACGAAAAACAATCTGTTCAGAATGACTGGCTACACTTGGCTCTAATTGGTTGTTTTCACTCGTTTATTCCCTCTCCATATAGTCTTCATTCAATTCAGGGTTGTAGGGCGCTTCAGTCTAAACCTGCGCTCACTTCAAAAGCGTTGTGAGCCACAAAAGCAGACTGCGGTCTTTCATTTTCAGTGAGCGCTGGCGACAGGGAGCGACTGACGCCGCGACAGCAGCGAGCAGCGAGGTGCCAGCACCCACAGTGTGGATTTCAAGTTGAGACGCAGTTAACTTTATGCAAATTAGAGATGACACACTGAAGCAGCAACTAATGGCAGACAGGGATTTCTTCCCTGTCTAGTGTCTTTTCTGCAAACTTGGTGAGTGATCAGGCACAGCCAGCAACTTCATGTCTTCAGCAGAGCTTGAACGACCCGTACCCTGGTGCCGACTGCAAGAGGGCTGGCAGTGAGCGGCTAGCTTCCATAGTGACTGCTGCCGCTCATGATGCCTCTGTTGTGAGCGCAGGGCAACTCAGTACAGGAAGTCCCCGGGTTACAAACAAGATCCGTTTCTGAGTCTGTTTGTAAGTTGAATTTGTATCTAAGTCGGAACAGTGACGTACAGTTCACATCTAGCGTCGGTTATTCAAATGTTTGTCTTAGGATATAGTATATATTTTACCTAAAAATCATAAATATAATAATGTAGTAATAATAATAAATCTAACTACAGTACAGTATTTATAATTGAGAGAGATCATGTGTATAGAAACAATTCTTACATTTCACACTCCCCACCTGCCACTGTCCCGGGAGCAGGTCGCGACCAGCAGAGGCCGGCTGTCTGACAACCAGAAACGAGAGCCCGCTCGGGGCTCGCCTGCCCGCCTCACCGGGTAAGTGGAAAAACGATGATTGTTTCACCTCTCTCTGAACGCTTTATTATTTCCACTTTCGTTTCAATCGTGGTTGTTTTCCTTTTCTTCGATGCATCACCGTCACTTGCATCAGACTCACACTTTGAAGCCATGATTACGAGGGTAAACACACGGAAATTTTAAGTCAAAACACAATGCACACAACGTTTATGTGATCTGACTTAAAATGGCAACGACGGCGTGGCGTTGTTCTCCCTTGGGCCGACGAACCGCCTAAAACGCTCAGTGTTTTGAGCGTTGCGCAAAGTAGTCCATCCGTTTGTTAGTACGAACCATTGTGTGTAACTCGATTTTAAAAAAATAATAGGCTTTACGGAGGTCGGTTCGTAAGTACGGGCATTCGTAAGTCTGGCGTTCGTAACCCGGGGACTCCCTTTATTCATTCGCCTGAAAACAAGCTGACACCCTGGAAAGGTCATCAACCATTCACACCTATGGGATTGTGTAGAGTCACCAAGTCACTGGCCAAACATGTCGTGTAAAGACTGCAGGAGCAGACTGGCGCGCCCAGAGGAACGTCACACAAGCTGCCGCCCACTGAGCCACACCGCTTCCCTCAGCCATCAACCAGGAATTGATCGATGGAACACCGTCCAAATTCAAATGTTTATGTCTTATGTTAAAGCTATCACTCACTTATCACTCATTAACAAACCTTGTTGTGTAGCTTTTGTCCTTGAAACGACTTACTGCCTGCTGCAAGAATAACTGCATAATAGTAATATTATGTATAGTAGTGTATTAATATGTAGCATATGACTTCATCAATTTGTAATTCACAACTTGAAGCTTTTGGAATTCTGAATGTTTGAGTGATGAGGATTTTCCCCTTGAATGGGGGCGCTCTTGGGTTCTCAACAGAAATAAGGTAACAGAGTGAACAGCCGAACACACAAAACAATGCATATTCTTTCTTTCTTCTCTCATACTTTCTAAGTCTGCTTTCCTTTCACACATACACTCCATTTTTTTTGTTCTCTCTCCCCCCTCTCTCACACACCCACACATAACACAACACAGACAATGGGCCCTCACCTATGAGAGAGAGTTGTTTGGAAGATCCAGGCTGCAGGTCCATGCCGTTCTTCAGCCAGGTGAGTTTGGGATTTGGGATACCGTCCGCATGGCAGCGGAGGCTGGCAGACACACCTGGCTCCTGGGCCTGGGTCTCTGGGTATACCAGGATCACTGGGGGGACTTGATACACACACACACACACACACACACACACACACACACACACACACACACACACACACACACACACAGAGCCACAAACAAAAACTCCAAATGACAAACATACAGTCACAAACACCAGCAGGAGGAAAAGAAATGGTGAGAAAAGGGAGATCAGTAAAAAGTAATTACATACACACAGACTCTGTTTATGGTGAACCACAACTCCTGGGGGGAGACAAACACAAATAACAATGCGGATGAACCGAACTTAGCGGGCAGGGAAGCACAACCATCACGAGCATAATCACATATAAAGCGAGAATTAAAGTTCTTTAGGGGCACTTCATAACAACTTGGAGTCCTGCGTGGTGTAAACATGTAGCATATCTCCATGTACCAGTGCTTCGGGGGCAGTGGCGATTTAATGCACAGTCTTTCCTGGGCTGAAGCACAGAGGCCCTGCATTTCAAATAGCCTCTGATGTCTATTAATAATACTAGTGCAGAGCCCGTTCAGGTGTAATCCCCCGCTCCAACTCAATTTTCTCGACAACCGCTCATTCAAACAACTTCACACTTAACGCTCCACTTCCTCGGGTCATCAGCAATACACCTGCCAATTGTGAAGTCGATCAGATGAACGGTTGTCAACAAAAGCAAAGGACAGACATACAGACAGAGATTCCTTTTAGTTAGATGATAATATTATATTAATAATAAAATAATAATAATTTTTAGGGGAGGGTTATAAATCCTGTGTAATGTTTGGCCAGTTTGTTGCCGATGGTGATTTCTTAACACTGATTGGTCAGGTTGGCGTCACAGTGGCGCAACATTTTGAGCTCTTGTGACCTTTTGATTGAAAAGAAAAAAAGAAAAAAAACTACAACCATGGCGGAATTTCGGAGACATGTGAGCGGTGCTCAGAAGCAAAAGGCCCAAAAAGAAAAAGAAAAGCGAGACCGGGAGATACTGGGGAAAAAAAATACCAAAGTTAACAGGATTTTTCAAAACAGCTCAAAGTGATGAAGCGGCAGGTACGAGTCATGCGACTCAGCTACCTGACAAATCTCAGGGATTTTGCTTCCAAGATAACCAGGTGTAGCCACTTCTAAGAGTAAGTCAGTGTTTAATTTTAATGCTTGTTATTATGGACTTAATATGCTCCAGACTGTTTCTGCAGCTTGCAATGCATCTGCGTCTGTTGTATTGACAGTGGTGTTTGCAGTGGTGCAGAAATGTACTGCTGACAGTGTCTGCAGTTGCGCTGAAATTTGGACATGTGATAAGTCATACTGTTAGAGAGGGGTGTGTGTATTATTTGGAAGATGTGATGAAGTATAAATGAAGTGAATTCGTGTACAGTGGATTTGTTGTGGTGAGGTGTGGCTTAGCAGCATCACTGTGTGCAGAGGTAAATCGGTTCGTTGTGGTGGTGGATCTAGTATGTGGTTGTGGGGAGCAGAAGGGGCTGACGGGCTTAGTCAGGCCCAGGGGCCCATGACAGGATTAAATCACCCCTGCTGAGGGGAAGGGGGCAAAGGAATGGGATGAATTGTAAGTCGAAAAAGAAAGAAACTGCAGCTTTAAAAAGCCATTCCTGTACAAGAACACTTATTCGCTCCTTTTGTCAGTTGATTAACTCGTTTAGAAGAAAGAAGAAGAAAGATGAAAGCCATTTTATTTTGTCATTGTGCAGGTTGCAACGAAATTTGTCTTCTGCATTTAACCCCACAGTATTGGATAGGGGCAGTGGGCAGCTGCAGCGCCCGGGGACCAACTCCAGTTGGCCTGGGGTTCGAACCCAGAACCTTCTTGCTGTGAGGCAACAGTGCTAACCACTGGACCACCGTGCCACCCCCACACCGTTTATGTTGTTATGTCATGTTATTTGTGACATGGCAGTTCAACTTAGTGTTCAACTTTGTGAGGAAATGTGCCACTGTATATATACACACACACTTCTTGTGAGATGTCAGCTTTGTAAGCTTTATTGAAAATACTTATAATTAAGTATGAGAGCAGAGAAGCATGTAGGAGTGGTGCAGGATATGTATGAGGGCAGTGTGACAGTGGTGAGGTGTGCAGTTGGAATGACAGATGGGTTCAAAGTGGAGGTGGGATAACATCAAGGATCGGCTCTGAGCCCTTTCTTGTTTGCAATGGTGATGGACAGGTTGACGGATGAGATCAGGCAGGAGTCTCTATGATGTTTGTGGATGACATTGTGATCTGTAGCGAGAGTAGGGTGCAGGCTAAGGAGAGCCTGGAGAGGTGGAGGTATGCACTGGAGAGAAGAGGAATGAAAGTCAGTAGGAGCCAGATGGAATACTTATGCATGAATGAGAGGGAGGACAGTGGAACGGTGAGGATGCAAGGAGTAGAGGTGATGAAGGCATATGAGTTTAAATACTTGGGGTCAACTGTCCAAAGTAATGAGGAGTGCAGAGGAGAGGTGAAGAAGAGAGTGCAGGCAGGGTGGAGTGGGTGGAGAAGAGTGTCAGGAGTGATTTGTGACAGAAGGGTACTAGCAAGAGTTAAAGGTGAAGGTTTACAAGATGGTTGTGAGACCAGCTATGTTACATGGTTTGGAGGTGGTGGTACTGACAAAGACAGGAGGCATAGCTGGAGGTGGTGGAGTTGAAGATGCTAAGATTTTCATTGGAAGTGACGAAGAAGGACAGGATTAGGAACGATTATATTAGAGGGACCGCTCAGGTGGGAAGGTTTGGAGACAAAACAAGAGAGGCAAGATTGAGATGGCTTGGACATGTGTGGAGGAGAGATGCTGGGAGAAGAATGCTGAATATGGAGCTGCCAGGGGACAGGAAAAGAGGAAGGCCAAAGAGGAGGTTTATGGATGTGGTGAAAGAGGACATGCAGGTGGCTGGTGTGACAGAGGAAGATGCAGAGGACAGGAAGAGATTGAAACGGATGATCTGCTGTGGCGACCCCTAACAGGACCGAAAGTAGTAGTAGGTTGAAAATACTTACAATTCTTCTCATCCCAGCTCTTGATGTGACGTGAGAGCTATTTTGTTATGTGCAGTGTTGTCTGTGCTTTTTTTAAAAGTCTTGTATGCAACCTACTCTCAGTACACCCAGAAAGGTGAATCAGTTCATCTGGACATGAGGTTTAGTGGGAGAAACGTTTCATCACACATCTAAGTGACTTGGTCAGTCTCAGCTGACTGCAGGTATCCCCACCCTTATAAACAACGCAGTTGTACTTTTAGTACAATTCTGGGATGAAAGTAAAAAAAAAAAGAAGAAGAAGAAACAATTAACTGTGATTATCTGTAGCCCAGTGGGGGAAAAAAAGAGACCAAATGTGATAAGATCCAACCGTGCCAACATTGTTTAAGTGATTTCAGTGAAGGAAACACTGTTTGCTATTGCACTGTGTAACGAACTGTTTGAGAAGATTCTCATTTCCTCTAAACGCCAGCTTGGCTTAAGAGTCTCTGTTTATGCATGAATTACCTTGAAATTGAAAAACAATCATGGTAATTGCCCACTCCAGACAGCCAGCCTTTCAAGAGGCAGGACCTCAATTGTTCCCAAGCTTTAACTACTCTCTCCTCCCCGCCACATCACCCTTTCTTTTCCTGACCCCAGCTCAGCCCACGGTCCAACATGCAGCTGAATTGCTCGTCAGTTTTACTGATTTCTGCTACTTAAAAGCACAACACGAGCTCGCCCATTGGTACACATGTTAGTGGAGACTAGTTTCCCCCTCTTTTTAACGCTTTGTCTCACAGCTTAAACAAAGGCTGCTGAAATGATTGTGTGTGTGTGTGTGTGTGTGTGTGCAGGGGAGGTAGCTGTTTTATCTTTGATTTGTTATGGTATTGGCAGGCTAATTTTAAAAAGCCCTTTTCCTCTCCCCGGGCCCTCATTGAGAGCAGATGCCTTGTAATTATTTGTCTAAGGGCAGGAGAGAAGAAAAAAAAGACATATGCAAATGATTAGTCTGAGTGTGAGTGTGCTGTGATAACTATCTGCAGCTAACCAGCCAAACCCAGTGTATGTGTGGGCTCTTTTTAACTGGTTATGTGTGAGCCTTTGTTTGCATTGGTCTGCAGGTGTCTGTGAGTGTATACGTGTGTGTGTTGGGCGTGTACGAGTGTATACATGTGTGTGTTGGGTGTCTATGAGTGTATAAATGTGTGTGTTGGGTGTGTACGAGTGTATACATGTGTGTATCGGCTGTCTACAAGTGTATAAATGTGTGTGTTGGGTGTGTACGAGTGTATACTTGTGTGTGTTGGGTGTCTATGAGTGTATACGTGTGTGTCGAGTGTGTGCAAGTGTATACGTGTGTGTGTGTGTGTTTGTGTGTGTGTGTGTGTGTGTGTGTGTGTGCACACGCATGCTGACTGTTCAGTGCACTCAAGCTAAAGTCGTCTGTGCCTTTCGATTTGGAGGATGTAATCGTCACCAGAGGATTCATAGTTGTAATAGAGAGCCCATCCTGTGTCTAAAACCTCACAGGTTGGATTCCCTTAGGTTCCCAAGTGGCCATGCTGTGACAGTAATCTCAAATGCTTCCCACTTACAGGGCACACTGTTCTGCAGCACACTCTCTACCTCTTCATGCAGAGAAGAAGGAAAAGAGGAAGCACAAGTAGATGAAACTGTGAAATTTACTGGGACTCACTAAAATCCAGCGGTTTGCGAACAGTGTCATCATCATAGCATCATCAGATAGGCATGGAAAAGTCCATTCCTACCCTTAACCCTAACCTTAACCATTTCTTTTTTTTCTCCTGGTGATGCCCTACCTGTGACACTGTCCTGAAACCCTTAGAATTGAGTGAGACCAACATTTATCACTTCACCAGGACCTTTATTTTCACACCAAAGACAATTTCTTTCTGCACACTTGAGTGGGCAGCAGGTTGGCTCATTTGGCACAAAGACTATATTCTACCCACAACCTCAAAGTCTTTATAGCTCTTGATCCCAAGTTACTGCCCTGTGAAGGGGTCATTGAATCTTTAGCTGCCCCAAAGGGACTGTCTGGTACTCTTTAAGGGGAAGGCAAAAGACAGGTTCCCTCCTTGGAGCTGAACAGAGAACAACAAACAAAACCACAGCTTTCTGTCAACTTCTGACACCAATGTAATGAGATAACGAGACTCTACTGACCATTCACCTGCAGCACATGGGTCTGGTAGACGTCTTCATAGCCGTAGGCATGGCAACTGTAGTTCCCCATGTGGATGGTTGTCACTTTAGTGATATACAGAGAGCCATCATCCCCAAAGTCCTGACAGATGGAGAAGAGACACATCAGAGGAAGAGCAAGATGAAAATCAGAAAATCCCTTGTCTTTGCTGCATGCCTCTCTGCCAGGAACAGAGATCCCTCGTTCTGATGGCCTTCCTGAAGTTACTCCCACTGCTTTTTTCCCTATGGAGCATCTAAAGATAGGGTTGTCTACAGGCTTTCATAGGGGACATGTATAGCCCTTCGAGAGTGTAACTGTGATTGAGGACCATGCAAACTTGATGTGAAGAGGAGGGGGATAAGGGGAAGATTAGAGAAGTGAGAGTAGAGGAAATTGGAAGGGAGGAGGAAGACAGAAGAGAGGTAGAAATATGAAAAAAAAGGAAGTGTGTGGAAAGGGGACAAGAAACTGGGGTGTGGGAAGTGAGAAAGAATGAGAGGAGGCGAGAACAATGTGGACAGAGAGGAATGAAGAGAGAATGGGATGAGGGAAGGGAGTGAAGCTGAGGTGGGGGTGTTCAGTATAGGGAATACTGGTGAAGAATGGGATGAAGAAAAGAGGGAACAGAGCAGTAGGGATGGAAGGTAGTGAAAAGACAGAATACATATTAAACAGGGACAGGGGACTGGGGGGGGCACAGAACTGCGGGGAGTGATGGGCGAGAGACGGAGAGAAAGAGTGATGTGAAAAGGAAGAGGGCCCATGAATCAATGGTTCCCCTGTTGAGCAGAGGCAAGCGTTAGGGAATTTGATCCTCCTCTCTCCCCTCATCACACTGCCTCTGCCTGATAAATGGCAAGGGTTAAAAATATAAAGCCCATTAGGTTGATGAATGGAGTCGGTTGTTGTTGGTGCAGCGTGCAGCAGTCACCAGGGGGTTCCAGCAGCAGCTTAGGGTGGATTAAGGCATTAAATAGTTTGCTGTCCTGCCAAGTGGCAGAGCAGATGTAGCTCTGTCGCCACAAGGAAACCAAAGCTTGTCGTCTTCTCTCTGAGGAATCTTGAAGTGACAATATGAAAAACAAAGGAGGGCGATCCTGTGGCAAATTAAAAAAAAAAGAAGAATAAAACATAAATTGATTTTCTTTTAAAGGACTTTTTTTTGTTGTTGACCCAGACCTCATTAAAACATTGTCGGCCTCCATTTAGAATCACACAAACACACACTTCACTGATTGCTTCTTTATTGAGGAACCTTGAAACCACTTTGCCAAGTGTCTTCACTGGACTTCATTACAGCCCAGTGGGGCGATCATTTAAGCCTTTAAAAACTGTGATGTAGGGGCGCCTGGGTAGTGTAGCGGTCTACTCCACTGTCTACCAACATGGGGATTGCCGGTTCGAATCCCTGTGTTACCTCCGTCTTGGTTGGGCGTCCCCTACAGACACAATTGGCCGTGTCTGCGGGTGGGAAGCCGGATGTGGGTATGTGTCCTTGTCGCTGCACTAGCACCTCCTTTGGTCAGTTGGGGCGCCTGTTTGGGGGGAGGGGGAATTGGGGGGAATAGCGCAATCCTCCCACGCGCTATGTCCCCCAGGCGAAACTCCTCACTGTCATGTGAAAAGAAGCGGCTGGCGGCTCCACATGTGTCGGAGGAGGCATGTGGTAGTCTGCAGCCCTTCCTGGATCGGCAGAGGGGTGGAGCAATGACCTGGACGGCTCGGAAGAGTGAGGTAATTGATACAATTGGGGAGAAAATGGGGGAACCCCCCCCCCAAAAAAACAAAACAAAAAACATGATATATCTCCTTTTTGAAAACGGGAAGCTCACTGAGCAGTCAGATGTGTCTTCATATGTTCCATTAGAAACAGTCGCAAGCCATGCTTTCAGTTAAACTAAAGTGATGTTATTTGTGTTGTGTTTCTTGCAACATCTGCACAGCTGTCTGCATGCATTTGACTAAGCAGTGCTATGGGGCCACCAAGCTACAGGACATCCTCCTCCAACTTCGCATATGGTCGGGCTGCCTCAACAGCCAACAGATGCTCCAAATCACGGTATTTTGCTCCTATTCAAAACACTTTCTGTACAAACACAACGCAATGACTAGACTCGCTAGCCCTTGGCTAACAGGTTGGACCCTTTAGTTGACTGGTTTGCGCAGTTGCCCGTGGTCCGGGCTATCGGGGTTCGATTCCCAGCTGCGACGGATTCCCGGCTGCCCCTGTATTTGCTACAATAAAACAAATGGAGATATGCACCACTGCACAGTGAACTTCCCATTTTTGAAAAGGAGATATGGGTTTTGAAGGCCAAAACAGCCGTCCAGTCGGACTGTGCTGAAACCCAGCACACAGATTGTGCAAAGTATCGAGTTTGTCAATGCTGAAGCAATCAATGACTCTTGGAAGTTGTTGAGATTCTAAATGAGTCCTGACAACACTTTAATGAAGTCTGGATTCAAAAAAAAATCTGCCCTAAATCCTTTAAAGCTGATGGGTCGCACGGTGTTTTCAATTATAGGTTAGAAAGCAAAGAATGCAAAATTAGGAGCACATTTTAACTAGGAAGTGTCACAGAAGTGCTTAAAACGCACACTGTGTTACGTTCTCCGACTGCAATTAGAAACCATCTCATGCACTGAAACTGGAGGGGCGATACTAGTTGTTTTGATACTAGTTGTTTTGATACTAGTTGTCATGATAGTAGTTGTTTTGAATGGGAAAATACACCTGAATCTCGGATGAATGAGTGGACAGGTGTAAGCAATGAGGAAAACATGATTAAGAAAACAACTTAACCTGAAATTATGCCGGCATTCGTGTTAAAACCACATCAATCCAAAATGCAATTATGTGAAGATGCTTTTAGTGTTTGAATTTTGTTACCTTAACCTGCCCTCATTTAGTTGTTGAATAAACAATTTCTGCACTTTCAGTCTAGGATTATCGCAATAAATGAAGGCTAGGCGGTGGTATTAGTGTTTGTGTTTCGACTTCCTCTTCCTCTGTGTTTAACGCCGTCTGTGTGCTCCGACACATTCAAACATGGGGGAACTTGTTGGAATGCACCAAAATATATTGAGCAGCTCAGCTCAGTTCAGTTCAGACTTCATTGAGCCCAAGAAGGGCAATTCATTTACAGCTTACCCAGTCCATACATGACTCAGAAACCTCGTGGGCAAGGTAATTATATGTCAGAGGCATCAGATCAACATACACTGGTCAATAGAAGGAAACAACGAAACACTGAGCAGTAGTAAATAAAATACATTTGGTCTATTCAATATGTAGAATACCGTTTTTGTACATGTGAATAACGCAGAGTGAGAGAGAGAGAATAGAGGGTGAGATCAGGGAGAGAGGGTGAGAGGGAGAGAGATAATAGAGGGGGAGAATGGAGAGAGAGGGAGAGAGAATAGAGGGGGAGAATGGAGAGAGAGGGAGAGAGAATAGAAGGGGAGAACGGAGAATAGAGGGGACAATGGAGGGAGAGGGAAAGCGAATAGAGGGGGAGAACGGAGAGAGATAATAGAGGGAGAGGCAGAGAGAGGGAGAGAGAATAGAGGGGGAGAATAGAGAGAGAGGGAGAGAGAATAGAGGGGGAGAATGGAGAGAGGAAGAAAGAGAATAGAGGGAGAGAATGGAGAGAGAATAGAGGGGGAGAATGCAGAGAGGGAGAGAGAATAGAGGGGGAGAACGGAGAGAGGGGGAGTTAATAGAGGGTGAGAACAGGGAGAGAAGGTGAGAGAGAGAGAGAGAGAGAGAGAGAGCGCGAGCGAGAGGGGTGACAGAGAGGGGGAATGAAAATAAACCATGCATGGAGTAATGGAGAGAGAGAGCAGAGAGCCAAGTGAGTAAACAAATGGGACAGATTTTAAGGAAGAATCGGTTCTCAGTTAACTTTATGGGTTTTAAGACAGGGTGGCTTGCAGACCGTGAGTTCAATCACTATTAAATTAAATATTTGTTCCACACACACATGTATTTGCTCTCCGACAGGCATTTTTCAACACAGCCCGAATGTACTCAGCATGCATGTAAATGAACTCCACTCTTTGGTGAAGGGATATGTGTCGTTACACAAGGTCATGTGACATAAAATAGGGTCCTAACTTTCTCCTCTGTTGCTCTCTAATTATCTATATATCCCCCTCTTCCTCTACCCATCTCTTTAAACCATTTATGCATTTGCCACACGCAAAGCAGAGAGATTTATCCCCAAGATCTGTTGTATTATACGAGCCCTTAGTAAACCTCCCCTCCTATTTAACATCCATCCATCAATTACTTATATCTGCTTCATCCAATTCAGGGTCTCAGGGGCCAGGAGTCTAGCCCAGCGAGCATTGGACAGATGACAGGGAGATACCTTGGATAGGTCACCAGTGCAATCACAGACCCCCCCCCCCAAACACACACACACACACACACACACATTTCGCATCTATGGACAATTTACAGACTCCAATTCATGCAACATGCATGCCTTTGGACTGTGGGAGAAAACCCACACAAACATGAGGTGACCATGCAAACGCCACACAGACGGGCTGGGATTCAACTCAGCACCCTCACTGTAAGGCAACAGTACTAGTCAAAAAGCCACCGTGCCACTCATATTTAACATCATTACGTTATTATGAGAACAAAATAATGCAAACATTATTATTTACATTATTTTATAATAGTATATTATCAAGGCCGCACGGTGGCGCAGTGGTTAGCACAGTTGCTTCACAGCAAGAAGGTCCTGGGTTCGCGCCCTGGGGTTGTCCAACCTTGGGGTTTGTCCCGGGTCATCCTCTGTGTGGAGTTTGCATGTTCTCCCCATGTCTGTGTGGGTTTCCTCCCACAGTCCAAAGACATGTAGGTCAGGCGAATCAGCCATACTAAATTGTCCCTAGGTGTGAATGTGTGTGCGTGTTGGCCCTGTGATGGCCTGGTGGCCTGTCCAGTGTGTCTCCCCGCCTGCCGCCCAATGACTGCTGGGATCAGCTCCAGCATCCCCGCGGGATGGGTGATTGAATGAATGAATAATGCAAACAGGAGGAAAAAAAAAAAAGACTTGCCAAGAATCAGAAATCAATTCAGAAAAAATGCATCACCTAAAATGTTTAAGACATTTTCTGGGTTAATGCAGTCCACCCAAACCGTGCGTGAAACCTCTGCAGTTAATGAAATGTTAATCAAATGCAGCTCAACTAAACAAATAAAAACACATACACACACACAAACATTAAAAACATGCCACACCTTAGAAAAACCTCAAGTGATTTCAGAAATGAAAAAAAAAGCCTGTTCTGCGTACAATCATACAGCTGTTATGTTTAGTGATGCTTGCATTGCATGCTGGGTACCTGCAACCTACTGAGACGGCAGCACATTTAAGGTGCTGCTAACTGACCTGATACTGGTTGATCAGATAAGGCTTACTGCCATTTGGACTTGCAAACAAAAAGAAACGCAGGACATGACTTAGTGTTGCTGCACATGGAGCTGCTGATGGAAGACCCACCCCGTCCTCATCACCTCGCCACTGCTACAAACCACTCTCGCAGATACACCCTTCTCATGCGCCGAATTTGCTGTTCCCAAAGCACTTTGATAGCCAATGCTCTGTCACATGCATACAATGCTTATCAACTAGTCTAGCGGGACCAGACATGTCTACATGCATAGACTTATACTTCTGGCCTCGAGAGACTTCAGGTCAATGTGTCGGATCACATTCTGTCATATCTGTACTTGGCATACGATGCATTTCAACCAATCGATGAATGAGGATGGCGTTCAGGGCATCTTCTCTGATCCTTTGTTTTAATGCGATTAGATTAAAGATGGTTAAGTCAGTGAAAGGATATGGTTAGAAATAATAATAATTACATTTATATGGCACTTTTTAGACACCTAAAGTGCTTCACATTGAGGGGGGAACTTACCTCAACCACCACCAATGTGTAGCACCCACCTGGGTGATGCTCGGCAGCCATTTTGTGCCAGAATGCTTGCCACACATCAGCTTGAGGTGGAGAGGGAGGAATCACTGAGCCAATTACACGGGGGGATGATTAGGTGGCCAGATGGAGACAGCCAGGTTGGGAATTTTGCCAGGACACCGGGGAACCCCCTGCTCTTTGCGATAAATGCCATGAGATCTTTAATGACCACAGTTAGTCAGGACCTCGGTTTAACGTCTCATCCGAAGGATGGCATCTCCTGCAGGACAGTGTCCCCATCACTGCGGCATTGGGATTTGATTATTTCTTCCTTTCTTTCTTTTTTCTTTTAATTAGGACCAGAGGGAAGACTGCCCCCTCCTGGCCCACCAACACCATTTCCGGCAGTAACTCTGTTTTCCCGGGAAGTCTCCCATCCAAGTACTAGCCAAGCACATACCTACTTAGCTTCCATCATTTGGCAGAGGCAGGGTACATGTTGGTATGGCGGCCGGGATGAACTGTTTATGTTTAGGTGTTACCATAGCAATGGTTGAGTATAAGTGTGGGTTTAGAGTGGTTAATGTCAGGGTAAGGATCTAAGAAATCAGCACTGAATGTAAATCAGGATTAAACGTAGATCTTAGTGAATGGCCTCAATGTTCTCAATCATTGACATGTTGGCAATGGAGTTATTTTGGGATCTGCAAATTTGTTGCATCCAAATGCTTTGTTTGTGAGACCTGGCTCCACTGCTGCCGATGACAGTGTCCACCATCTCAAGGACAACCCTGGCATGTACTTACGTTGATGTCCTCCAGGTCCAGGAAGTTCAGAGTGATGCCGTTCCTCTTCCAGATGATTGGCGGGCGCAGCGTACCCTGGATGGCGCAGTACAGGACTGTGCTGAGGCCCACCGTTACCATGGAGACGCTGACTCGCTGTTCCTCCGCCAAGCTCAGCTGGACTACCTCTGTTAGTTAGGAGGAGAGGAGGGAGGGGAAGTTGGGAGAGAGGCAACGATCATGTAAGAGAACAAAGAGGAACAAAAACAGTAGGATAAAAAGGTGGAGGTTGACGAAAAGAGAAAGAGGAGAAGATGGGCAAAGAGACGAAGAAAAAGAAGAGGCTGAATCACAAAGATGAATGAAGAAGGACAAGAAATAATTTTGGCACAAATCAAAACATGAATATGGAGAGATAAAAAAGAAATGAGGGGGAAAGAAAGGAAAAAAAGAGTAACAGGAATCAAAACGAAAGAAGTGATATGGTGAGCGCCAGACAAGCTTATTCAAGTTCAAAGCTTCCACCTTATGACCAGGACAGGAAGGACAAACAGCTGTCCAAGATGTCTGGCATTGAGAAAGTCCGAGGACATGCTGCTCACCAAGTATCATTGTTATCATAAAGGTAAATTTATGTTCATCAAAATGGCCGTATAATTCAATTCACCTTTACGGCAAATTAAGAACTATTCCTCCCCGGCTCCCCCTGGTTCCTGCGCAGTGTTGGTTTCCAAGCTATGTACCAAGACTGTGAAAGCACAGAGCCATGGTCACAGTAACTGGTTTTATTTTAATTTATCGTAAACTGATCCTTTACTTTATCTGCACGCTGACTTAAAACAAACCAAATAGAAGACGTCTGTGTTGCTCAGTGGGCTGTCATATATCTATATTATTATTTTTCGAGGGATTTCCCCCTCCCTCTTTTCTCCCCAACTGTACCTTGCTAATTACCCCAGTCTTCCAAGCTGTCCCAGTCATTGCTCGGACCCATCTACCAATCCAGGGAGGGCTCTAGCTACCACATGCCTCCTCCGATACATGTGGAGTCGCCAGCTCCTTCTTTTCACCTGACAGTGAGGCGTTTCACCAGGTGGACGTAGCGTGTAGGAGGATCACGCTATTCCCCCTAGTTCCCCCTCCCCCCTGAACAGGCGCCCTGACCAACCAGAGGAGGCGCTAGTGCAGTGACCAGGACACATCCAGCTTCCCACCTGCAACACGGCCAGCTGTGTCCGTAGGGACGCCCGACCAAGCCGGAGGGAACACGAGGATTTAATCTGCCGAGCCCCGTGTTGGTAGGCAACAGAATAGACCGCTATGCTACTGGGACGCCCCCCCAGCATATATTTATATTATCTCTTCCTCATGATCTTTGGAAGAACTAAAAGATGAGGTGTGACAGGTGACAAACACCTATTCTTTTCTCCACTCTCCTATTTACACTAATTAAAACAAAGTCAAACATGAGGAACGTTTAGGAGCTTTTCTTAAATTGGCAGAAAAACAATGGCTCTACTAAAAACCCAGACGTCTATATAAACACTTGCTAAAAATATTGGCAGGAACCTTAAATATGCTGTACTGAAAGAAAAATTGTCTGAATTTGAGGTCGATACAGTTTGATGTAGAAGATGTTTGATTCTGACCCTGGGTCAACGTTGGAGAAGATCCCACGAGCACCTCAATAAATAACGAGACCGAGGCACCTGCTGCAATCTAAATGGTCTCATGGAACCGTGGTTGCATTGCATTGAACTAATTGCTCCAACCCACTCCCTCTCTCTCTCTCTCTCTCTCTCTCTCTCTCTCTCTCTCTCTCTCTTTCTCTCTCTCTCTCTCTCTCTCTCTCTCTCTCTCTCTCTCTCTCTCACACACACACACGCACACACCCACACAAGCACGCACACACACAGATACAAACACAAACACACACACATGCACACACGCAAGCACACACACAGACACAAACAGACACACATACAGACGTATAGACACAAATACACACAATCAGGCACACACACACACGCGCGCACATAAACACATACACTCACATAGACACACACGTGCACATACACACACAAACATGCACACTCACACGCACACATAGACACGTGCACACACACAAACACGTGCGCGCACATACACACAGAGACACAGACAGACACACACACACAAACACAAATGTACACACGCGCACACAAACAAGCATGCATGCACACACACACACACACACACACACACACACACACACACACTTGTAGCATGTATTAGACTGACACTGTAAGGGTCCTTGAATGAACTAAAGAACTGAGACGTTTGTAGAAACAGAAAACAGGAAGGGTTGTTATGGAAACCACTGACATGATGGGGAAGAGAGCAAGATAACCAAAACAAATGTAAATGTAAATTCATTAAAACTGAGATCCTGAAAAACATTTCACATCTGATAAAGCTAATCCATGCAGCACGGTGCATAATCCCATACTTTTGTTATCACACATGCTTTGTTGTCCAACGTATGAATCCTAAAACCTTCAAAATGAAGAGACCACCTGATACCATGAAAACTCTACAAGGCAACAGCATTTTGTGAAACTCGGGAGTTGCCTTGGAAGTTGATTCAGAGGCACCTGCCCCCAGCATGCTTGTGTAAGACAGGTTTGGGAAACTGCAGACATCTAGACTAGCCAGGGTTTTTTTCTCCCGCTTTTACTTATAATGATTTTATGGCCCACTGCAAAAGGTTATCGGACAAAACTTTAAACTTTAATGGACTGTCAAGCACTTTGGGATCATCTCTGACGATTAAAGACGTGATACAAGTAAATGTTCTTCTCATTAGATAAATTCATTATTATTAAACCTGACCATCAGTGTGGACAACCTCTTTTTCTATTATCAATTAACTGCCCTCTATTTGATTTATAGCTAATTATCAAAGTTAACAAAAGAAAGATCAGCAATTCAATATCTGTTCGGGACGGTGTTTCAGTGTACCAGACAGCAGTCCAGCAGACGGTTGAGAGACTCAAACACTGAAATCTTAGTGTGGAACTCAGGTTCCAGATCCAGACTTAGAAAATCCCTGTTGCACCCCTGGACATTAGTTGTCTGTTTCACATAATTCCTCTCATGATTAATGATTCCTGGCTGACAGTTAGACCTGTCTGTGATATTTCAGGATGCCTCAGGTAGGGTGTGCTGCCAACTTTGACAACGTTATAATTCTGCAGAGCAGTAATTTTGGTGACAGGAAGGGCTGTGGGAGGAAATCTGGACAGATGAGGAATGAAACATAAGGATTTGACGTGGCTCAGAGGACTGGGCTGGGGGCCCGTGTGACTGTGAATTTCAACTAGACTGCAACACACAAGGAGAAAGATGTACAGATACAAGTGGCCTGATGTGAGGTTTCTCCACAGTCTGGCAGAGGACTCACCCTTTTTGACAGGATGAGAAACTCAGAGATCCGTAAGGGCCACCCAGTGGGATCTTTCAGGAACCTGAATGGAGTTCCACCAGTAATTTGTATATCCATTCTTAAATGTGCATGTTAAGTCCTTCCTAAAACTATTCTCTCATTGCAGCCTATGTCTGACCCATATCCGATATAAGAGTGAACAGATCCTCATCCTGAAAAATTGCATGTGCAAATGAACAACAAATGACATCTTTTGACCACTCAGCCATTTCACTTGCAATATTGTCCAACACTTTGTAATAGTCACTTAGTATATACCTTAATGCATGGCATGTAGTGATAGCAAAACATGTTCTTCGTTGTTTATTGCCTACAACTTATTTAAAATGCTCTACATGTTTATCAGTTGCCTGTTTGGGTGACAGGTTTTGGGGATGGATGTTTCTTGCACCAGTATTTTCAAATGGGGAAGAGGAGACGTGATGTTTACCTGTTCATTGAGTACGCGGACAGGACAGCAGTCGGCATTTAGATGCTTTGAACACACAGAATCCGGTCCTTGTATAACCAAAGTGAGAGTTGTGTCTGCCAAACACATTTTCGGTGGTTATCGGACTCTGCCAAGGTTGTCCCTTGTCTCCGATTCTGGTTGTGATATTCATGGACAGGATCTCAAGGCACAGCCAAGGTGAGGAGTGTGTCCATTTTGGGAACCTCAGAATTGCATCTCTGCTCTTTGCAGATGATGTGGTTTTGTTTGCTTCATCAGAATGCAACCTCCAGCATGCACTGGGGCGGTTTGCAGCTGAGTGTGAAATGGCTGGGATGAGAGTCAGCACCTCCAAGTCTGAGGCCATGGTTCTCTACCGGAAAATGCTGGATTGCTCCCTCCAGGTTGGGGATGAGTTGTTGCTTCAAGTGAAGGAGTTCAAGTATCTTGGGGTCTTGTTCATGAGTGAGGGTAAGATGGAGCGGGAGATTGACAGGCGGATTGGTGCAGCATCAGCAGTAATCCGGATGTTGTACCGGACCGTTGTGGTGAAGAGGGAGCTGAGCCGGAAGGTAAAGCTCGCAATCTTCGTTTTAGCCCTCACCTATGGTCACAAGCTTTTGGTAGTGACCGAAAGGGTGAGATCGCAGATACAAGTGGCTGAAATGAGTTTCCTCTGTAGGGTGTCTGGGCTCAGCCTTAGACATAGGGTGAGGAACTTGGACATCCGGAGGGAGCTCGGGGTAGAGCCACTGCTTCTTCGCATCGAAAAGAGCCAGTTGACGTGGTTCGGGCATCTGATTAGGATGCCTCCTGGGCGCCTTCCATTGGAGGTTTTCTGGGGATGTCCAACTGGGAGGAGACCCTGGGGTAGACCCAGAACTCACTGGAGGGACTAAATGTCCAATCTGGCCTGGGAAGACATTGGGATCCCCCAGGAAGAGCTGGAGGGTGTTGCTGGGGAGAGGGATGTCTGGAGTGCCCTACTTATCTTGCTACCACCACGACCCGACCCCAGAGAAGCAGTTGATGATTAGATGAGTTGAGATGAGATGAACATGTGGAATTACCAGGAGCTCCACACACATTGGCTCTACCTTTCATTTTGTGGATTATATTTTAAGAATCCTCACTGGATTACTGCAAGTCGAAGACCCCTCTTCTACACGGGATGAAGTGGTGAGATTGCATGGTTTTTTGTTTGTGTATAGACTGTGGCATCTTGTCATGCTTTAATCAATTACTGAAGGATTTTGCTTTCATTTGGGAACTTTTATTACTGAAGGATTTTGCTTTCATTTGGGAACTTTTATTACTGAAGGATTTTGCTTTCATTTGGGAACTTTATTCATGTGGGACTATTTAGCTATGTTTATGAAATCTGGCACTGTTTGGATGTTGGTCTCTGGGAATTTTTAACTTTGTATTTTGCTTATTTTGGTTGTGTGTAAGAAGCTCCCATCCACCAGCTGGCCCTGGCATTGGAAGGAAATGGCTTTGCAGGTGCTCCTTGACCTAGCCCCAGCAGAGCAGCAGGACATCCAGACCCTGACCAACCATGGCACTGGAGAGGCGATTTGGGCAATGACCCTTCACTGACCAGAGCAGGGAGCAGCTAGGCAGCCGCCACCGCCAACAGGGAGAGAGCCTGGGCACTTTCGCCGCAGATGTGCAGCTGCACGCCTGACATGGTTACCTGCAGTTCAGCACAGCCACCCAAGAGGAGCTGGCCTTCCACGCTTCCCTGCAGGAGCTCATGCTGAAGCGGTTGCACCAGCATGTCAGCCTTGCCATGTCCCAATCCCTTAGCGAGCCTCTCTGCGAAGCTGAATGGGCCGAGATGAGTCTCTACGTGGCTTACCCAGGTTGGCCAACTATGATGAAGAGGAGTAGGTAGGAGAGATCTACCAAGTTTGGCTTCCACCACAGCGGTCTCGGCGATGGCCTCCAACATCCAGGCAACGTCAATCCCGGCCGACTGACCGTTGTTACCGGTGTGACGAGCCTTGGCACATAGCCCGTGACTGCCCAGCACTGGCGCCGAAAGCCAGAGTCACCCAGCCAGTGGGGAAATGATGGTGGAGTGGTCTAGTGAGGGGACTGCCACTCCAGTCTCCAGCCCCGCTTCAAGGCCGATGCACGTTGGTTGGCCACACCAAAGGACTGTATCTGAACTACCAACTCAACAGTTGACCCTTCCGAGCTCTGGTAGACGAGGGGTCTACCATTTCCCTGGTGCGACCTGGCATCCTCCCGGGCACCACCGGCCCACTCTCATTGGCATGGTCACCAACCAACACCCAGCTGATGACGGTGACAGGAGAAAAGGCTGGCATAAGAGCGAAGAAGTCACTGCGAGTCGAGGCTAGAGACCAGGAGCTGGCACATGAGTTCTGGCTTGCCAACATCCAAGACCCATGCATCATCGGCCTGGACCTGCTGAGGATCCCATGTTAATGTGTTGGGGCAACCATCACTTGGCATGAAAACCATGGTGCTCCAGTCCAGCCAGGGGAAGAACAGGCTCAAAGACCAAAGAGCCAGTCGCCAGCCAGCCACCACTCATCAGGCACAGAGCCCTGGTGCGGCATTTGAATGCCACTACTACTGCCAGAGGCAAGAGGAACAGGGCCGGATGATGCCAATGGTGGCAGCTGTCCAGACTGCCAGCAACGAGGAGACGTTGGCAGAATTGATCCTGGCAGCACTAGCACCCCATGCGCTGATCAGTGTGCCTCTCCCCCTGTGAGCCCCAGGTGGCCTGTTCACCAGTGATGGCACCCTGGACATTTGGGGGACTATGTATTGGGTGATGGGGTCATCGAGGATGACTGACCACTCAGGTGGGAGCTATGTAGCAACTGGGGGGAGGGAGGCGGTCCCTCTGACTGTTGGTGGTTTTGCAATGGGGGAGCGTAAGGGCTGATGGGACTGATAACGTTCATGTTAACATTGCGTGTTAGTAATGTTGTATTCATGTTGTGGTTATTGTTACGTTGCTTGTTTGAGGGTTCAACTCGGACTAAGTAGATTACCATTTTACTGACTGACTGTAGGACCGTGACTAAGATAAATGTCTCCAGAAGTGACCACGGGGGGAAACCGTTGTTCAGTTGCCATTTTGGGTGCAAATAAAAGCGCACTCCTGGGGTTGTGCGGTGTATGGGACATGGGAGCTGCCATTAAAACAGAGATCTCTATCTTTTGACTCCTTCTTCCACACCAGCTTGCCACAATATAATTTTTACTCAAGTTTTAGTGAGCCCGCCCGCACCTTTCTTTTGCATTTGTACTTTTCTGCGTAGATTTTAAGGCAAATTGTTACAACTTGTTGATTGGGATGTGTGCCCTATGACCTATAGAGACACCCTCCAAAATAGACATTTAGCAGTAACTCAGATGTCCATCCATCCATTATCGTAACCACTTATCCTGCTCTCAGGGTCACGGGGAGGCTGGAGCCTATTCCAGCAGTCATTGGGCGGCAGGCGGGGAGATATTACAGGGACGACACACAGACACACACACACCCATTCGTTCCTAGGGACAATTTAGTACAGCCAGTTGACCTGATTCACATGTCTTTGGACTGTGGGAGGAAACCGCAGCCCCCGGAGGAAACCCATGCGGACATGGGGAGAACATGCAAACTCCACACAGAGGACAACCCCCAAGGTTGGACTACCCCGGGGCTCGAACCCAGGACCTTATTGCTGTGAGGCGGCCGCACTAACCATTGCGCCACCCTAACTCTGATGTCTCTCCACTGAATTTCATTGCTATCTTCCTTCTTCTTCCTGCCCGGTCACTACACTAAACTATACACTAAGCTTGACAGTGCAGAGTGGTAACAACATGGAGGGTGACTTAATATGTGTGGAACTGCAATTTTACCATTAAGACACGGGTCCCATGGCTTACATGTGATCACATATGAAAGAGGCTCAAATTGGATTTGACAATTCTGCTTCCATGATGTGTTTTTGTGTTCACACTTCAAAAAACAAATCAGATCTGTCACATTTCAGGAAAAGCTCAGGACAGAATTAGTTTTAAAGTGGCAATCTCGAAGACGTCCTCTAACCGTTAGATTACTGCTAGTTGACTATCTTTTAATGCTTCTCTCTGGTTGGTCCATCAGATCGGAAGCGCCACCTTTTCCCCTCTGCCGGGCCAATCGCTGCTGACTTAAGTAAAATGCGTCAGTTCCTGTCAGGGTTTATGTGCGCATCTTGTTTTTTCGAGCAAGTTTTTTTGCAGAAATTGTCTTAGTGACATTATTTATTTAAATCCAAACACGTTTGTGAATTGAGAGTGAGCTGAATCACTATTGTTTTACCTTAGCTGGTGATGGATGGTAATAAAACAGACATTTGTTTTTATGAAAAGTTAGTGATGATCACGTAAAGGTGAAGTCAGAAGTGATCCATTTTAACACATTCTGGGCCAACAAGTCCAACTCGGATATCTTGGAGTTGTCTGAAATGAAGTAAATGCAACGCCAGTGAAACATATATAACCGGCCGAATCGCACAACTGTTACGGCAAAAAGCAGATGGGGAGAGAAAGGCAGCAAGAAGCAGAGGGACCGTGCATAAAATTAGCTAAAAAAAAAAAAACAGCTGTCATTTGTTATCCTACATTAAGGTTAATGAGCAT